>NC_140975.1:12352319-12412319 GCF_056783735.1 Eptatretus burgeri | reverse complement strand
GTTCGTTTGTGATATAATCTCTTCAATGGAAATTAAATTCCTTCATGAGGTTGGTATAAATATATGATTTAAATTCCTTAAATTTGGTATAATTGCTATAAATTAAATTCCTTAATTAAATTGCTCATAAAAATATGATTTGAGTTTGGAAAGAGAAACTCGTAACCGATGATGAGGCATCCGTTACACCGCTTAAAAATCATGATTGTACAAGACGAATATTTCTTTTTCTGCTTCGTTTAAACATGATATTTGCACAAAATGAAGCGGAGGAGAAAAGAACAGAAATGGAATGAAACGAATATTGTAAAAGAAACCAAAACAGAAATCCACAAAAAGTCAGGAAACTAGCTTTTCCCAAATGACAAAGAAAAAAATACATAAAACAAGTAATATTTTTAACATTGCCTTTATTTATGAAATTTCTAACTTCACGATATCGACTCCTTCGATAGCTCAGTTGGTAGAGCGGAGGACTGTAGAGGTTTTCATGCGAGTTATCCTTAGGTCGCTGGTTCGAATCCGGCTCGAAGGAATTTTTTTAATTTTTTTTATGAGGAAAAAACAGATTTTTTTTTATTTTATTTTTTTTTGCATTGAAGAAGGGATAACAGCCGGAGCATCATTATACCTGTCCGCCGACGCAGATCGACACTTTTCTTCACAAAGAAGAAATTGTGATTTTCCATTGTGATCCTTTTTTGGCGGTTTGCCAATTTTGTTTGTGTTCGTTTCAGCTTCAAATTCCTTATCCCATCTGAGTTTGGTCATTGCCCGTCCTCCGATGTTGTTGTTGTTGTTGTTGTTGTTGTTGTTGTTGTTGTTGTTGTTGTTGTTGTTGTTGTTGTTGTTGTTGTTGTTGTTGTTGTTCATGAAGACTCCAAGAAAAAAAACAACAACATCCAAACAAGGTCGGAATAACACCACATCACGATGCCACAACACGACACCACAATCCTCTTATGGATTACCATCACAACATCTTTTGACACTTTGCTTTTGTTGTGGGCTTGTGACGGATGAAGAAGAATGATGAATAAGAAGAAGAAGCATAATAGGAAGAAGAAGAATCACCATGAAGAATAACACCACATCACGATTCCACAACACGACAGCACAATCCTCTTCTGGCCTGCCATCACGAAATCTTCTTCTTCTTCATTAGTGTTCTTCTCTCTATAATTCCAGGTGTGTGTGTGTGTGTGTGTGTGTGTGTGTGTGTGTGTGTGTGTGTGTGTGTGTGTGTGTGTGTGTGTGTGTGTGTGTGTGTGTGTGTGTGTGTGTGTGTGTGTGTGTGTGTGTGTGTGTGTGTGTGTGTGTGAGTGACCACTGTTTCTTGACAACCACTGGTCCGATCTAATTGAAACCTGCCAGGTATATTGCTGGGGACCTGAGGATGTGCCTTTTCAAGGTTTGATATTAATCAGACAAGTGCTTCCCAAGTTATGGCCATTTATTTATCAACCAATGACAAGACACGTTGCTGCGTAGGCGTGGCCGATGGGGAAAGGGCGCCATTTCGTTACCGTGGAGTCGGAGTGGCAATGGTCAATGGCAGCGAATGTCATGGCAAGCAAAGACAGGGAGGTAAAGTTGATTTTAATTTGGATTTTAATGAACTCTGTGTGTGGAAGTATCACAGCAGTTGTTACTTCAATGAAAGCGATAATTCGTGGAATGATGTGAACATTCCGTACGGACACGCACCACTTCCGGATCGTGATGACTTACTGTGTTCTAATAATTTCTCGATTTCTTATCCGCATTTATAGATAAACACAATGGCCCAATCCAGTCGTTTACGAGAGCGAAGGAACGGCCTGTGTGGTTGTTTGAAAGTTTTTTTTGTGTTTTTTTGCACGTACGGGCACATACTCGTCCATCACAATCCCACGATATATGTATGTGATTGCGTCCAAACTGTTGACGTCATGATGCAAACGAACGTTTCTCTGACAGCAATGTGGAGCCGTCTCGCAGAGGGCTTCAGGTTCGTGGCTTCACTGTGGGCTTTCGTTGATGTGGAGCAATTCACGGCAATGATGACGAGGTGGGAACGTCGAAGCACAATGGTGAGATCGTGGTAACCACGAGGATTTTTTAACAGGAGGGAGTTTTTAAAGACGTGAGAGACTTTTACATTGATTCGACATTTCGGATTTGAACCTGGAACCCCAGAATCATGGGCCGTGCCGTGCGAGGGTCAACAGGAATCATCAGGACACGACCGACTCCAAAAACCGTGAACCTGTGCCATGTGGTCACCTCTTGTTTCCACAACCAGGGAATAATCCTTGATCGATCATCTCCGTCCGACAGGATGGTGCCGATCGGTCGTGCGATCGCCTCTGAGCTCTTTGTTCTGGGTTAGAATCCTGACCCGACTGTGAGCCGTCGGATTGGTGTTTCACACGCACAGTGTTGCACGTGGATACCGTCCCTCTGGTCGACGTTAAGCTGGCTGACCATTCATTGTAACCATTTGTCTTTTACCATTCGTTTAGTGCACGTCATCAGATCGCATGTGGCTCGACCAAGAGTCGGCGAGTTATTGCCGGCACCCTCAACAAATGACAAATTCCATCCCCGATGATGTCAAATACATTGAGAGAGGGGAGAGAGAGAGGGTTGGGGGGGGGGTTGAGAGGGAGAGAAAGGGTGGGGGTGGGGAGAGAGAGAGAGAGAGAGAGAGAGAGAGAGAGAGAGAGAGAGAGAGAGAGAGAGAGAGAGAGAGAGAGAGAGAGAGAGAGAGAGAGAGAGAGAGAGAGAGAGAGAGAGATTTGTTCCTCTTTATTTCCAGGAATCATTGTGCACAAGGAAATCATAAACCAAAGGCAAACATTGTACAAATTTCAGATGATGAAAGAGTTCGTACATAAAAACGAGGTAAAATCATAAATTAACGATAAGGACACCATCAACAAGTTTACCTAATGATTCCTCACACACCACTTCTGTGAAAACAACGTAAAATCACTGAGTTGAAATTCAAAGTGCAAACGTGATGTGACGAAGGCTTTAAAAAGATGAACTACATCATCATCATTAGAAGTGACGGTATTTTGCATTTAATGCTTCCTTGACAGGTATACAGCGAGTTTAGCCTCGGAAGACAAATAATTTGTGAAAAGACGCTCATTTTTGCATCGGTAAGAGATACTAAAACCATACCGGGCGTAGTGGCGTGCGCCTGTAATCCGGCGACTCGGAAGCTTGGGTTGGAGGATCGCTTGAGGACGGGAGCTCTGCGCTGGGCCGTGCTATTAGAGGGTGTAGGGCAGCCCGCAATCATGGCGAAAGCCAATCCTTATCCCTGTGTCGTAAGAGGTGACCAGGGTTGCATCAGGAAGGGAATCCGGCATAAAACCTGTGCCAAATCAGTATGCGGATCATAACGGATGATCCACTGTGGCGACCCCGAACGGGAGCAGCCGAAAGAAGAAGAAGAAGAACAACAAGAGATACTAAAACCAAAGATAAAGACAAAACGCGTAAAAACCAAGCCTTGCCCTAGGAGTACATGTGATAAAATTATAAAAAGGGGGGCCAACCTTGGGCACTCAATAAAAATGTGGAAAATATTTTCAGTAGCGCCACAGAAAGGACACAATTCCATGTTACTAGAACATGTGCGATGAGACAAAACATTCGAGGGTAAAATGTAGTTTCCCCAGCCACCACTGCAAGTCTCCAGAGCGCTTGGCAATGGACGCTTTATACATAACAAGCCATTGGATTGCAGTGGAAGGAGTAACCCGGAGCATCCTCTTCCAGTGTGCGTGTGGTTCCGCAGGTCTATCAGGAACAAGGGCTATAACACACAAAAAATAAACAGTATGTTTTTCCATTGAGTTAAAAGGGATAAAACCTTGAAAGTGAAGTAAAAGTCATGGAAATGGGTGTTGGAGCGAAGGTGTGGAGTCCATTTTAACCCAGACCGCTTGAAAAAGCGTAGAATTACAGAGAAAATTCTCCCTATGACTCGAATGGACCAAATTCCAGTGGCCACAGTGACCTCGGCAGCTGGCTTCCATTTATAAGGAAAAGGAGTTCCAAAATGTTTAACCTTGGCGTATCCAGCATCAATAAAAAATTTTGCGGTCACCACAAACCCCTTTAAAATAGGGTTTTTAAAATTTGGCTCATTTAAAAACATTTTGAGAGAGTAGCTACTGTCAGCACGGCGGACGGTGACTGCCTGCCACGCCTCCAGCATGCTTTTATAGAACAGGGGCACTGATGTGATATCAACTTCCTTGGTGTCAATGAGAAAGGGTTCCTGATCAGAGCCAAGTTTCCCTGCCTGTCGAAGCAGGCAGTGAGCGAAGGCTTTCCAAGAAACATTCGTGCATAGCAGCTTGCGCAACGAAAGGAGGCGAAAAGCCATCACTTTGCTGGTAATGGCGACCAACCTCTGTCCTTTGGCAATAGGCAGGCTTAGCACACCGGGCCAGAGCCAGTGCTTCCCCCCCCCAAAAGAAACCAATACATTTTTGAAATATCATGCTATACAGTACTATTTCGGTTTTGGCCCTATCTCTCAATGATGATGAATCTCTTAAAAATTATCAGGTCCTGATCTGGATTCAGATCTTCACCAAAATATAATCAGTTCGTCCTTGTCACACATCCAACCTGCCCACCAAATTTTATGCGGATCCGTCCATAACTTTTTGAGATATTCTGCACACACACACAAACAAACAGACAAACAAACAAACAAGCAGTCATAGACTGGTACTTACGAAATCGTCAACTTGACCTCTGACCTTGTCTAATAAAAGCTCTCTCGAGAGAGAAGGAAGCGACGCAAACCACAAGTTTCTACGATGATTCTGTACCAAACCATCAAAAATCGAATGTTTTGGATGTTTGACCTCACTGTGACCTTGACCTTTGACCGATTTTGACCAAAATCTAATCAGCACTAGCCACCACCCTGCTGAATCACGTGGTGTAATTTGACATCGATAGCTTCTTCCATTCTCGAGTTATCTGTACCAAACCATCAAAAATCGAATATTTGACCTCACTGTGACCTTGACCTTTGACCGATTTTTGACCAAAATCTAATCAGCGCTAGCCATCACTCTCCTGAATCACGTGGTGTAATTTGACATTGGTAGCTTCTTCCGTTCTCGAGTTATCGTGCCTACAAACAAACAAACACACAGAAACGGAAGGCATCAATATACTTATGAAATCTTTAGATTTCGTAAGTAACAAACAGACAGAGAGGGGTGAAAACATAACCTTCACCTTCGGTGGCGGAGGTAATAACCATTGCTGCTGAGGAAGCAACGATGTTCTGTATGTAAGACTGTATGGTACATTGACGATGGTGGTGGTGGTAGTAATGGTGGTGGTGGTGGTGGTGGTAATGAAACATGTCCAGGTGTTAAGTCTATAGTTTTCGCTCTTGAGATCATCTCATCTCTCCATCTCTTACTTGGCCTTCCTTGATTAACGATGTTGTGCTATCAGCAAGTCTGACAGTACTTAGTACAGGAAGGAATTGTTTCAGCCAGGGAGAATTTATGAACAGAGAATGAGATCCATGGTGCCATCTTTATCCTTTTATTAACATTATTGCATTGAACATTGTGTGTTGTTTCATTTGAACTCCATTTAACTGGTATTTTACATTGTGTTTTATTTTTAAAAAACAACATGGGGGCGGGGGGGTTGTGTAGAGAACATGGGTGCGATGTCCCAGTTTTCAGACATGATTTCTGAGAGATCCCTCTGGTTTCCCCCACTTGCACTTGATTTGTATCCAACAAGGAACAGTAAATTCACAATGTGGGTTAGCATCGACGGTTTAAGGATTCAAACTCGTAATAAAAAGGACTGTGATGAAAACCCGGGTTCTGCAGGATATAGCTTATAGCTAACTAGGCTGAAGAGGTATGCACACTCACCTTTGAGCTGTCTAACATGGGTTAGAATCTCAACACGTCTAGAAATTTCCATCCTGGTATTTCACAAGCAGGGCAATGTGTGCACCATCCCTCAGATGGATGGTAAACTAAAGGATTCGTCTGCCAGCACTGGTGGTTCGTAGATGTTTAAAGATGTCTTTTGAGAAGAGTAGGTGAGTTATCGGTGGAACCCCTGAACAAGTTACAAATTGATGCCCTGATTGACCACTGAGAAGCAATGGCAAACCACCCAGCATAGCCAATGCACACAGCATAACCAAACCACCCAGGATAACATAACTGCATGGCATTTTAAGCCAAACCACATGGGAGAACCCAACTACCCGGCATAACCCCACAAGCCAGCATAACTAAAGCACCCAACATGATCAAACCACCCAGCATAACTAAACTACCTGTTAAAATCAAACCACCCAGCATAACCAAACAACTTAGGATCACCAAACCACCGCACGTAACCAAACTCCCCAGCATAAACTAGAAGGGCTCCCTATCTCTCAATCATGAAGAATCACTTAAAATATTATCAGATCCGAATCCGGATCTTCACCAAAATATAATCAGTTCGTCCTTGTCACACATCCAACCTGCCCACAAAATTTTATTTGGATCCGTCTACAACTTCTTGAGATATTCTGCACGCACACAAACAAACAGACAAACAAACAAACAAACAGAGAGGAGTGAAAACATAACCTCCTTCACCTTCGGTGGCGGAGGCAATAACCATTGCCAAAAGATTGCTGAGACAACAACGATGTTTTCTATGTAAGACTGTATGGTACATTGATGATTGTGGTGGTGGCGGTAATGGTGGTGGTGGTAATGAAAAATGTCTCTTTATTTAAACAAGTATCAAATAATTAACACAGTATTATCATTAATAATTATATGCTGAGCTCGAGCACAAAGCATTCATGTAGAATTAGTGCGTTGAAGGTTAGTTTTCCATTAATAAAAAGACCCGAAGAGCGATGAGTAACTGAGAGGCTCGAGATTAGGAGTATTGGGAAAAGCCTGTGGTTATCACAACCCCATCAAAGCGATATTTGCAACATTCACTCTCGAGCTCTCAAATGAGCTCTCAACCGATGTTTCAAAATGGTCGCCAGGGTGTTGGCTCGTGCGAACTCGAGACCGTGTTAAACCATGACCTTTGACCTTACTCAAGCCGAGATCTGCTCGCAAAAGTGTTTTAGGGCAACCTTTTACTTCCTTACTGAAAGCTTAGTGAAAAATCCAACTTGTTCCTCTAATTGCTCATTCAAATCTGTCACATCATTGATGTTCACTGTTGGTTAGAAAAATCCAGCTGCCATGATTTTAGCCCCAATTTTAATCCCCACCGACCGAGTCCAGACGATGTTTAAAATATCTACAAAACATGTTGAACTCGGACCAAGGGCAACAAGAGATTGGAGCAATAATACCAATGGCCAATCAGTCTTCCTACGTCACCTCTGACCTATTTTCTTGCCTTGTTGCATCTCTTTTGACTTTTGCCTGAAGTGTGGGACCTGATCGATGAATCAGTTATACATCACTGCTCGATTTATGTAAATGGCAGATTTTGAGCAAAATTATTGTCCTTTGGTAACAAGACCATACCCATTCTCACTCTGGATTTGCTATCATGTGAACACCCAGACTTTATTTTATATTCAACTCCCGAAATAGATTCAATCTTTTCCCTGTCTGAACAAATGAGCTAAATACAAGATAGTTCTTACACTTCATCATCTCCTAAGGATTCTCTCCGCAAAAGGATTGCCTCCTTTAGGATTCTTATCTCTTAAGGATTGTCTCCTTTAGGATTCTCTCCAGTATGTTGCATCTTTATCTCCTCCGACTGTCCTTTCTCAGAAGAGCTTGGGGAGACCTGTTGAACGTCGTTGGACCGCCTGCACGCCTCTCGAATCCGATGCTTAAGTTGGGGATTTGGGTAGAGAAGGTATTCGTACATACCGCAAGCCAGGAGGCCTCCCAAGATTGGACCGACCCAGTACACCTGCATTCGTGAGTCAGATGAGAAGGGACCAGTGACTGCTTCAAAAAAAGAACGTGCAGTATACCCTACTGGTAAAGGTACGTAAATATGAGTAAAGCATATTGTGTCCACAACAGGACAATTCTCAGCTACCCCCATCAAATGGAAATTGTAATGACCTTACCCAGTGAGCCGGCCACTCTCTTGATACAACAGCTGAACCGAGGGATCGAGCTGGGTTCATTGACGAACCTGTGTATGGAATCTAGATGGGATAAAGGAGGGAGAATTGATAAATACAATATAAATAATAATAATTATTTGAGAGTTCATAGAACACCTTATCCCGTGCTGTCTTGAGAAACAAGGACATGGGCGGGGTTGACGAATGCCAAATTTGATTGGTCGTATTAACGTTAAAAAAAAATGTTGTAATATTTTGTCCAAGTGCTGTTCAACGTAAGGATTTTGAAAGTGCCAAGAAGGAGATTTGTGGTCTACAGTGTTCAAGTATATAATTCAACGGAAATAAAAAACATTATGTCATAGAAAAAAAATTCCGGAAGTTTACCATCGGTGATGCAGCATCTTTTACACCAACTTATCTAACACCTTTCATAAGTTATTCATGCCTGTTGTTTTTATCTTTTATAACATCCTTAAAAACAGTAAGTTTCCTGTTTGGAGTGATTTTCACTTTTGTTTGATTGCCAGGCAGAGGAAAAAAATTATCTCACTCCTCTGCGCATGTGCAATCAAGACAAATTCAGAGCCAAAATGCTGTAAAACTACAGGTTCGTTTTCAGATTCATGTTCCAATTCGTGTTCAAAATAAAACGTTCAATTTAAATTAACTGGTTCCTCGATCATAAACTGATGTTTGTAGACAGAAAGATAGACAGAAGTGAACCAATTGCTTCAACCTGCTTGTAGTTTCGCATGTGCAGAGTAATGATATATATATATATATATATATATATATATATATATATATATATATATATATATATGTTTACACATTGTAAGCAAAAATGAACCGTGCTCCCCCATTGTCTCGGGTAACTCACATGCATTTGTTTTTTTCATTTATTTATTTTATTTTATTTTTTCATTTATTTATATTTTCATTTACAGATGTTGGCTGATGATTCTGTGAAATTTTTTTTCCAGTGTACTGGCTTCGATGTTCATCGGCATACAAAATTCCAGCTTTCTACGTCACCCAGAAGGTCCCGATCTTTAATATCAGTTGGTGAATCAGTGGTAAGAAAGAGCTTTTATATTATACAAGTCTGAAGATGACGATGGTTCACTAGCGGTATTTGACGATGTAGATTGTTTCAGAAGTCAAGGATGAGACAATGTGATAATTTTTGACCAAGTTATAAAAATGATCAACATGATGTGGTATGAGTGACGGGTTATTAGCTGCAAAATGTCGAAAACCCGGTTTCATTCAACAACTTTAAAAATTTGACCTTTGTCAAATTGTCAAATTTGGGACCTTTAAAGGTCCCAAAACAATGTTGTGGACATTAAAATAAGGAAACAGGATACGTGATATAGCTTATTGGAGTTAGTTCGTCGAAGAAGGTCGAAAACCCGGTTCGATTCGCACAACTTTGAAAATTTGACCTTTGTGAACTTTACAGGTCAAAGGTCAAGGATTATGACCTTTGGTGCAAAACTTCCTCTGGAACATTCCAGGAACAATATAACGTCATATAGGCTATATAGCATTTCGTACCCTCGGATTATCCATACTTTGATGAAATCATCATAAAAACAAACTTGAAGGAGGCGCCACGGGCAAGGTGTTCGAGATAGAGCAAAATGGTTTCAAGACTTTAGGTGGGGAATAACCTCAAGATTATGCATAAAAAATATTGTCATCTGAGCTCTCAAAGTTTGGGCAGTCGTATGATTTTTATGTCAAAATTCGCAATTTTCTAAGTTTGTGACCTTGTAACCTTGACCTTGGAACGAAAATGAAAAATCGAGCTCCTTGGGGCTATGCAGGTGCCATTGGGCTAACCAAATGCTGAAACCCTGCCAGATTCGACAAACCCCCTAGGAGAAGATGCAAATTGAAAATGGCTACCCCCTAAAAACACAATTCGCAATTTTCTAAGTTCGTGACCTTGTGACCTTGACCTTGGGATGAAAATGAAAAATCAAGCTCTGCAGGTGCTATTGGTTAACCAAATACCCAAACCCCTGTCAGATTCGACAAAACCCCTCGGAGAAGATGCAAATTGAAATCGGCTACCGCTAAAAACATATGTTTTTTCGATGTGGCTCCGCCCATAATGGGCGCACCATGCCCATTTTCAGGAAAACACAACTAGATCATGATATAAACCTCCCACCAAAATTTTATCAGGATTGGATCAAAACCCACGGGACAGACAGACAGACAGACTCACAACAATAACGAATATAGTGGTCACTTGTTTTTTTTCGTGAACCAATTATTCCCTTGGAATCGCTTGATATTCTCGCTAAAGGATTGCAGGCCTTAAGGCCCGGTCACACCTTGACGTTTTAGCCAACGTATGCCGATTTTTGAATTTTTTTTCTAAAACGCTGGCACACGTTGAATACGTTATGGGTAAGTTTTGATAACATTGAGAGCACGCTGAAAAACACTGCCATACGTCGTTGTACGTTGGCTTTAAACGTTGTACTTTTCGGTTGTCCTCAAATTTTTTCATGCTTGAAATTTCACGACGTATGCCGGCGTATGACTCACACGTTCCGCTACGCTGGCCACAAGTTGTATGCACGGTCTGCGATCGTTGACAGACGTCAACACATGCTACTTGTAAGTTAATCATAAGTTGAGACACGCCGAGGTAATGTTTAGCGTACCCGAAACTTATTTCTAACCTATGATTAACGTGTTGTTGGCACGTTACGCGATCGTTGCCACACATCGACAGACGTTACTTTTAAGTTACTCATAGGCTGAAAGACGTCGGTATAATGGATCGTCCTTGCGTCGGCGTCCACGGCCACGGCCAGGACACTTATTTACAGCATTCTTCAAACTTTTCTTCGGCATGACGAGGATGTTCACACTTCGATGTCTAGCTTGGCTATGATTCCAATTGTCCATCGGCAGCGTCTATTGAAAATAGTCGAGTTTGAGCGTTTTAACACGTTCAGAAGAAACGCTTCAAATTTCCAAACCCCAGCGTCAAAAAACAAAGGCGAGTGACAGCAATTTAAATCGTTCATTGTAAACAATGAAAATAGCTGAGTGGTACCGTTTAAAAGTCGTTGAGTGTAAAAAAAAATCCAATTGTTGAGCGCAAGCGTCTACTTTCAATAGTGGAGATGCAGCCATTTAAATCGTTGAGTTTATCATTTAAATCGTTAAATCGTTAAACGCAAGGACGATCCATCATAACCCACACCCTCCCTCTCACACTCACCTACTACTGTCAACATGAACAAACTACTACTAATACTACTACTAATACTGATACTGATACTGATACTGTTACTGCTGACATGGACATCGACTCAAAAAGGACTCGAAAACACTGTTTGGTTCCCCTTTTATGAGCAGCATTTTTATATACCAATTCCCAAAACCGCTGGAAACACGTCTTTATATGGCAGTTGTAAGCTAGAAACACGTTCATTTATTTTTTTTGTCGACCGGAAGACGTCATTGGAATACGTCTACATACGTCGATGTGTGTTGGGACTACGTAAAGAATTGGTTCAAAGCACGTCAAACATAAGTTAGAAATAAGTTTCGCGTAAAAAAGACATTACCGCGACGTGTTTCGACTTATGAGTAGCTTATAAGTAGCCTTTGTGGACGTGTGTAAGCGTCCACATATCGTGTGTAAAACTTATCCCCATCGCATGCGGAACGTGTGTCATACGCCGAGTACGTCGTAAAATTTTGAACATGTTTAAAATTTCTTGATGTACTCTACTTACTACGACGTATGACAGCGTACTTTAGCGTTCTACTCACGTATACCAAACTTACTCATACCGTATTTGACGTGCCCCAACGTTTTAGACACATTTTTCTTAGGTCGGCATACGCTGGCAAGATCGCCAAGGTGTGACCGCGATGTTGACACTTACATTTCTACGGCAGTTATGATTCGAATCGTTGTGCATCAGCCTTTTAATAGGCTACGTCACGACATCGTCGGCGATGCGTGCAACGCGCTATACCTAAGTTAGACTATCGTTGGGCATCGGTTGTGTAGGCCGACAACAGGTTCAGCATTTGTTGGTATAAGTTATCTATAACACAACGAAACGTTCTGTGTCCGTTACGAATGCGTTATACATAAGACCAAGTCGCTATGAATACGTCCGAATCTTTAAAAAAAAAAAACATCAAAAGTTCAACGTAAGCCAGCGTTTTACATACATTTTAATACGTTGCCATCGCTGGCTAAAACGTCAAGGTGTGACCGGGCCTTTAGATGATGCAGTGCCTTTGGCTGACAATGCCACCGATGGCAGCCTTAGTCAAATCCAATTCTTACAGCAACTAAACCCCAAATAATACGTATTGGAGGTCGACAAGTTATCATTGCGCTCTCGTGTTATAGTCGTGTAATGTCAGTCATGGCATTTGTCGGTTAGTAAAGATTTACAATACCATTCATGCTCTGAGCGGATGTTCTGGGCATAGCTCAGAGTGGAGGTTCTGGGCGCAGCTCAGAATGGATGCAGATGCATTCTGGAAAGTCAAAAGCTTCGGCTCTCTGCGAAGCTTACAGCTGCTGCAAGCTTACATCACTCTAAGAACCTTACATCATGTTGTGGAGCTTGTGCTGCGCTGTGAGATTCATATCGAGCCATGAGGCCTTCAGTGTGACCGGGCCCTTCTACATTTGATCTACATCCAAGCACTACTCGTTTAGGAGGATTAAAGTGGTCAGTATATCTCTCTATGTAGCTGATTGTAAGACTTCATGCAGTAAGAAACATTGACATGTATTTTGTCTGCTCATTGCACGTCACGTACATTCATGCCATTTGCATAACATATTTCGACGCCATTTGAGCTCTGTTTCCTGTTCGTTTGATTTATTGTATTTGATTGCTAGTGGAACTATAATGCATTTCTGAAGTATTGTTGTCACAAAACAACATCATTCCTTTACAGTTTCACGGAGCTTTTCGGAGCTTTCTCGAAGCTTTTTGGGGAATGAATAAGCGGCCAAAGGCTTCTGTCTGAGCACTTCTCCTTGTGTCTATATCAGCGTACGACACCCAACACACCTGCGATACTACGATTATAAAACGGCAGATAAGCACTTGCTGCCATTAAAAGTAGTAGTAGTAGTAGTAGCTTTAGCAAGAATAGTTAATTTTTATATCCTCGTGGAGGATTTCTAAGTCTTACTCGTGTTGTTCTTGTGGACTTTTTTGTTTCACAGCCTACAGTTTTCATCGAAACTTCCCGAAACTTGGCATATGTATGTAAAAATACCCTGGGCAGACAGTAACCATCTCCGATTTTGAAAATTCCTCCGAGAAAAAAAGTTATGACGTCAAAATATCTCTGCTAATGGAAATCGCCTAAAAAATTATCTCCAAAACTAGGCAAGCTTTTTGAATTCTATTTCCGGGAATCGAACAGGGCATTAGCAGAGATGAATTACCGCACATATGATACATCACTATGACGTTATATCAATTTTTATGACGTCATTCCTATTTTTTGACATTTTTTGTTTCACAACCCAGTGTTTTCATCGGATCTTCGTGAAACTTGCCATGTATATGCAGAAAGCCCACGCGCAGGCAGTAACCATCTCAGATTTTGGAAATTCTTCCTAGCAAAAAAGTTGACGTCATAATATCGCCGCTAATGGAAATTGCCTATACCATTATCTCCGAAACTAGGCAAGCTGTTTGATTTTTGTTTGTGGGAATCAAGCCGGGCATTAGCACAGATAATTTATCGGAAACCTGATACATCACAATGACGTCATATTCGTTTTTATGACGTCATCGTTAAGAGTACGAGGATCTTAGCTCATTTGAGCTTGTATTTATAGAAACTGTAAATGAGGAAGTGGGGACAAATTTGGAACTCACACTTCATCCTCAAACAAAATTCCTTGTGATATCATCATCATCATCATCATCATCATTATTCGATTAATGACCTTTCCCCCTTTTTAGAGGTTGTTTTTGTTTTATAGGGTATTGATTTCAACTCTTTTCCATCTGCAGCACCTGCACGTGTAGTTGGACTTTGTTAACCTTTCCTTCATAGCCATAGGCTATGTTCCATGGAATTTCATGAATGTCACATCAGATTTTTATGGGGACCAAACAGATTTACAAGATATGTCAGTTGGTGAGTGAGATTTACTGCAAAAAGGTGTCCAACAGCAACGGTGAGGCCGATAGGTAGTGCAGGTGAGCAGAGCAGATCGGTACGTTTCTCATCAGTCGATGCAAAAACAGTGAGCACCAGAGCGAAGGTGATGATGGCCTCCACCAACACACCACGGCCTGCTCCAAGGTCTGTGTGTAACTGGAACACAAAGGTGTTTGGATATGAGTTAGTACATAGGATCACTTTGAAAGTGAGTTTTGACTTGTGCAACGTTTGTTGATGAGCCCAAAGTGGCTCTTTCGTGAGTGTTCAGGAACGAAAGTTTAGCTTGTTATGAAAGTTGTACTCCAAATAGGGTCATGGTTTGAATTCAGTCTTCTTATTCGTCTTCCCTATGCAGCACATGGCTGTGGGTCATGTCATTTTCTCGGGGTGCAGCTGTGTCCATGATGCAGTGCCCCCTGTCGGTTAGAGCAGGGATTTGTAATTTGTTTAGTCTGCTGGCGATAACTCACCTACTCTTCACGAAGGACACCATGAGATCTTCAACATCCACCAACTAATGCCAATGAATGGGATGCCAAGTTTTACGTCCAACCGAGGGACGGGGGACGAGACACACCGATGAATCGCCTTGCGTGAGAAACACCACAATGACACTCTACAGCGGATTGGAAATGGAACTTACCCCTGTTGCGGTATTTTCAGTCACCAATTTTCTTGCAGTGCACTTGCCAAGTGAATTAAGCAGTCCAACGAAAGGGTTGATAAGAAATGGCTGGCTTGGCAAGTGATAGCAAGCTTATTGGTAACTGAACACACCACTAAATTTGAGGTTTTGGTTGTGGACGGTTACGAGATTTTTGTAGTTTAAGCACGTAGATGTAAATAGGTCGTTTTAAAACTGTTTTAGTTTAGAGTGTCGGTAATGTATGAATGGATGTATGGCAAAGAGAAGGAGGAAAACTTCTTGAAACCTTGGTAACTCCGAACGAGGTAGTGAAGGGTGACACCGCACGAAGCAGACCACCGCCCAGCATGGCTCCAAGGCACTGTGCTGCAACGTAGCCGATCGCTTTGAACAGGTTGATGCGATGTGCACACAGCATACTGATGGTCACCGCTGGGTTGACGTGGGCACCACTCACGTGACCCACCGCCTGCACCACCATGATGATGGCCAGACCGAAGGCAAGTGCGATGTGTAGGTCGGAGTGGCTTTGCGAACCAGTGACTGAGCCTACTCCAATGATCACAAGCAAGGCTGTGCCGAGAAACTCGGCAAGTAGCGCTCGCAGGAAGGTTTGATTCCAAATGCTTTGCAGTGCTGGCATGACGTATAATCTGCAGCAGCTACAGCAACGTCTGGATCCACATGCCATGCAGAGAGACAAGAGCCCACGGGTCACAAATGTCACATGACCGAAGGCTTGTTAATAATCACACTTATTTAATACTACTTCAGAATATGTTTGACCTTCAACTTTCCATTTCTATGGAACAAAATTTTTCAGTAGCATCTATATTACATACTCGCTGACTTTTCGAACTTACGCCAAAATTTCTAGTCTAAATCCAGGTCCAAACATCCAGGATCTGGCCCCTTTGCTCTTTCCATGCTTTGTCCCTCCAAGTATCTGCACATCCCACACGATCCACCATCAAATCACCTTCTGGTGAAACTTCCAAAATACAGGATCGCTGCTAACCCATACCCATTCGTTCCTCTTTTTTCACCACCTGTGGAACCAACTTCTACATTCCCTTCAATCTCATTCTACCCTCCAGGTCTTCAAGACAGCTGTTCACCACCATCTCATTCCCAATCCCAAACTATTCAAATCTTTTCTACCCCCGTTAACCCCCACCCATTCCTTTCCCCCTCTCCACGCCCACCTCCTCCCAAATTTCCAGTTTTTCCTACCTGAGAGTTTATTTCTGTTTCCATCTTGTCCACCCCATGCATCCTCCCGTACCCCTCATTCCTTCCCACATCCATTGTTTGTCCAAGTCTCCATCAATTTTTGTTATTCAACCAAATCTCTACTGCTCCATTTGATCTATTCAGCATCCTAATCTGTTCAGTTTTCCAGCTCTTCCATGAGCCTTGACTCTGTATCGAAGAAAAAAAAAATGGAAGAGGGGACAAATCAGCCGAAAAGGCAGAGAACACTGATGAACGACAGCAATGTGGCGGTATGGAGTGGCAATGGAGGGTAGTGGGAGTTGAGGAAGGCAACACAATCCATCCTGGCATGACCGGGACATTTGGCATGACCGGGTTATAAGGCTTTCGTCTTACAACAACTGATGATCATTTTGATGATTGTATTTCAATCTGAGTCTCATCAAGTTAGTTTTGCTGTTCCGGAGCGAGTCGAAAAAAACACACGGGTTGTTGTCGGTGACATAATGTATACATTTGTGTTTATATGGACGTATTTACAAGAATCAGTAAATAAATCGAATCTTGTCCAAAAAAAAATGAAACAAATCTCAAGAACTAGAACAGCACTCGGTCGAGCGCATACCTCTGCCAGGCTGAACAGTTGACATTTTGTATCCCATTGATGGACCCGATCTGGATCTGGACCTCCAAAATCGAATCGCTTTATTCTTGTCACCTTACCAACTCATCCACCAAGTTTTGTCCGAACCTGTCCATAACTTTTTGAAACATGGTGCTGTAGATAATTTTTGGCCCCATCTCTCAACGGTGAGTAATCATTTTTTAAAGATTTAAAATTCTCGTATCTGGATCCATAAATTTTTGAGACATTCTGCTCACAGACAGACACAGACAACGAGGGGTGAAAACATAACCTGCGTCCTCCTATTAGGTGGTGGAGGTACCGGTACGAACAGCATACATTGATTGCTTCGGAGGGTTTGTGCTGCCGTAAAATGTGTATAACGCAGCCCCCTGGTTCATGTGGCCAAAATATACCATTTACAAGTGAGCCTTGTGGAAGTAAACCTTGTTGTACAATCGGTTTAAATTGTGGATGTGCTGAACGTATAATACAGGTGACTATCGGACGCAGAAGTGTACCATCGTTTAAGAGGTTATAATGAACAATTAAAAACACAATCTGAAAATGAAGAACTATATAGTGCTGCAGGTGAAGGCTATTCGTGTCTACCTGTGTCGGCGGACAGGTAAAAGAATCGATGAAGTCAACAGAACATTGATCGTGGTATGCCAACCGCCGTGAGGAGTGAGGACAAGCTCACGTTTCAGGTGTTATTTGCTCCGATGAAGGGTTAACTCATAACAGTCATAAACCATCTTCTTTTGAGTGATCATGATATAAATAATGCTCAAACTCACCCAAATGCACCTACCTGACTCACCTGCTTATTTGCGGCATGCTCCATGCAGTGTGTTTATGTAAACCACCGACTCCAACGTTTTATGGAGGAAATCCTTCACGTCCTCCTCCCACTCATACACTCCACATCTTCACCAAACCCTGCCCTTCTACATGCGCTGACCTGCTCTCAACCTCTCTTACTATGTTTGTAAACCAAACACCTCCTCCTCCCCACTTTCTCCCCAGCATCCTCCCTTTATTTTTATATTTATTTAAACCCCCACTCTCAAACCTCCACCCTTTTCAATTCACTGTCCCCTTCTCCAACCAGATCCCCCCCCCCACTACAGACAACATTTCATGCGCCGCAACTTGTACTTGCGGAATGTGCACATCACTCACATCATGTGGGATTCATACACGAAGCTCATTTAACGCATGAATGGAAATATATTTCATTGTGATGTGTGGATGTATCGATATATGAAATGCAAAGGATATTTCTCTCTTCATAATATTCCCTCTGTCAAACTGAATGAGTATAAAGTGCAAGAAACACCATAATTCATTCATGATTTATCCATCCATGGTAACTTTTGACCTTTCTCTTTGGTAAAAAAAAATTTACGAATTCAACAATAACGTCTGTTTCAGCATGCAACCACAAATAGGTGGTTTTTCTGGTTGTCCTGCATAACCTGTCACTACGATGGACATATTTTGGTTGACCTTTATAAATTCCCTCGCCGGGGACAACTTAAAACCCAACAAGCATCGACTACGATACCACTACTACCACTACTAAGTACCACAACTACTTCAGCTACTACTACTACTACAACTACTTAAATTGCTACAGCTACTACTGCTGCTACTACTACCTGTTTAATGGCAACAATTATTCTCACCACCAATGCCAAGAGAAGGTTTTTTTTTTGGCCCCAATCATTAGGTTGGAGTTGATTTGGACGGAAGTCGAAATTCGTTTAGGGTTTGCACGATGACTCAACTACTTTTCACGAGACAACGTATCGGGTCTTTTAAGTTCACCAACTAATGCTAGCGGACGGAATAGCCAGTTGAACGTCCATCTCAGGGAAGTTGTGATGCAACGACCTGCATGTGAAGCACCATTCCAGCAGTTTATCGGCGGGTCTCAAATCGAATTGAAGACCTCGACAGCTCCGAGGTTAGCCCTCCTCCGCTGCACCACACTGTTGGACTCGGGCACACAAATGCTATTCCAGGATGAAAAAGGCAGTGCCAAAGAAAATCCATCAAAACCAAATAGAAAGAAAACCATATGTGATTCATAAGATTTGATTCAAAATAAATTGCAAGTTTTGATATATTTTGAGGTGTTTGACTGATTCAAAAGTTTTGTGGGAAATTTTTAACTTGCATGTTTCTATATTTTATAAACTAGAGTCAGGTCAGGTCAGGTATGGGAGCATGTGCCAGAACAGCACGTCGCTGCGTCCACTTTCCGCCGGTACTCCAGGGGCCTCCGTCTGGCCATCCCCCAGGCAGATGCCAGGCCCATCCCCATCTCCTTGAGATGATGGTCAACCTGTTGCAACCATGAGGCACGTGGTCGACCCACTGGCCTCCTCCACTCATGAGACTCCCTCGCTGAGAGAATCTGGTGAGCAGGATCAGAGTCAGGAAAACGAGCCACATGTCCATACAGCCGCAACTGACGCTCACGGACTATGCAGGTAACAAATCTCATCCGAGTCTCTCTTAGCAACCGCTCGTTGGACACAAAATCCGACCAGCGATAGCCAAGGATTCTCCGAAGAGACCTGGTACCAAATGAATTAAGTCTCCGTCTCAGATCCTTGGTCAGAGTCCAAGTCTCGCACCCATAGAGCAAGACTGGAAGTACCAAGGACCTGAAGACTCGGACTTTCGTCCTCCCGCACAGGTACCGGCAGCGCCACACCCCATGATCCAGTGAATCCATGACTCCCCAGGCCCGACCCAGACGTCTATTGACCTCTGACTCGCAGCCAGCAGAGACATGAATATCACTGCCAAGGAAAGTGAATCTCTCCACGACCTCAACATCCTCACCACAAACAGACACAGACAGGACAGCAGCATCCAAGATATCACCGAAAGCCTGGATCTTAGTTTTGACCCAAGAAACCCGTAATCCCAATGGCTCCGACTCCTCATTCAGCACCTCAAGGGCCCCCAAGAGGATGTCTAAAGTCTCCGCAAAGATGACTGCATCATCTGCAAAGTCAAGGTCCGAGATCTTGACATTCCCAAATGACGCACCGCAACTTGATCTCTCCGACATCCTCCCTAGAATCCAGTCCATACAAGTGCTGAAAAGTGTGGGGGCAAGTACACATCCCTGCCGAACTCCAGTAACAACTGGAAATAAGTCAGAGATGGTACCACCACACTTCACAGCACTCTCAGTACCAGAGTAGAGTTCAGACATCAGATCGATCAGTTTTGGTGGCACCCCACGAAGACCAAGAATCCTCCAGAGGACATCCCGATTCACTGAATCGAACGCTTTACAGAGATCAACATAGGCTGCAAGCAGCCCCTGCCGAAACTCTCGTCTGCGTTCGGTGAGGACACGAAGTGCAAGGATACGGTCAATCGTTGACCTCTTTGGTGTAAAGCCTGACTGCTCTGGACGCTGGTGCTCAAGCAGATGGTGGCGAACCCTATCGAGAATTATCCGAGCAAAGACCTTGCCCGGCACTGAGAGCAGCGTCACCCCTCGGTAGTTGTTGCAGTCTTGGCGATCACCCTTCCCTTTCCAGAGAGGGACAACATGGCCCCTCTTCCAGTCAGTTAGGATGATGCCTGTGTTCCAGGCAGAGCACAAAACTGCATGCAACGACACGAGTGCAGCATTTCCACCAGCCTTGAGAAGTTCGGCATGGATGCCACAGATCCCTGGAGCTTTTCCCCGTTTCAACTGGTTCACCGCAGCCCGTGTTTCCACAAGCGTAGGTGAACCACAGTTGATTCGAGGGTCAGCAACAGGGATTGTAACACCCTTGACGTCCAACTCGACAGTTGGGGGATCAGCCTGGTACAACCGCTCAAAGTAACCGGCCCAGCGGGCCTTCACTTCAGACTCCTCTGTCAAGAGCCTCCCACTCTCTGCTTGAACTGTAGTGCTCCGAGGGATGGGCTTGGATGAACGTAATGCGCGAATTCCCCTGTAAGCGGGACGAGAATCACCTGTCCACAGGTGATGCTCTACCCCCTCACAGATTCCTCGCACATAGGCCTCCTTGTCCACCCTCAGTGCACGTACAGTTTTATGCCTCAGCTCCCTGAACAGCTCAGCTCTGCCATTCAGCCTGGCCCTGCGACTCTGGTCAATGGTATCCAGTGTCCCTTGAGAGACAAAATTCTTCTTTGCCCTGCGGTGAGCTCCAAGGCATCCACCGGCAACATCAAGGACGGTGGTCTTGAAGGCGCTCCACAACTCTTCAGGACCCCCAAAGCACCCAGACCCCCCAAGTGTCCACTCAGCCTGTTCGCAAACTCCTCAGCTACTCTCTCATCCCTGAGCTTGACAACATCCAGCCTCGGCTGGGATGGTACCATTCTCCAGGATTTAAGGTGCAGCTTTAGAGTTGCTACAACAAGCCTGTGGTCAGTATTGAGGAACTGAGCACTCCGGTAGACCCTGCAGTTCTGGATCATCCTCCAACGACCGTCAATGAGGACATGGTCAATCTCCTTTACCACACCGCCAGCGTTGGAATACCAAGTCCAGCGATGAGCTTGTGGGCGCTGAAACCATGAACCAGCCACCCTAAGTCCATGACTTCTTGCAAAGTCAAGGAACTTAGTGCTATTCTGGTTCATAGTTCCTGACCCATGGGGACCAACACACACCTCATAACCGTCCCTATCAGTTCCAGTCGATGCATTGAAATCCCCCAAGACTAGAAGTGTATCTCGTCTGGGGCACTGATCAACCACAGACTCGAGTGTGGCGTAGAATGCATCCTTCACGGTGAGATCACTCGCCTCAGTCGGAGCATAAACAGAGACCAGGGAAATGACACCTAAGGAGTGACGAATCCTTAATCTCATAATACGCTCGTTGACCGGTGTTACCTCAATTATCATTGGGTCAGCTTATTGGACACAGCTACAGCAACTCCTTGGGTATGGTAACCATCAGAGCGACCAGACCAATAGTAGGTGTAACCACCCACCATTATCTCGCCGCAATCCGGTCTCCGAACCTCAGAGAGAGCTGCAATCCCGATGTCCAAACGCTTGAGCTCAGATGATAACAGAGACAGGTGATCATCCTCTCTTAGGGATAGGACATTCCAGGCACCCACCCGAAGGGACCGCCTCAGGTTAACCCAAGGAGACCGCCGTCTGGTGGACGACACCTCAGCACCACTCCGACACACTCTCCCGCAATCTGACCCAGGGATGTTACCCCGTGGTTTCCCTCCGATCAAAGATTGGGGGTCCTGAAGGCTTTGCCCTAATCCCTTCATCCAGTGAGCTTCCCTGGGAAGGGAAGCTGCACAGGAGGTACTCCCATGGAGTGGGTTTTCAGATTTTTTTGCGTTTTTGCGTTTTGCGGAATGAAGGGTTTTATGGTGGCCGGAGTGCAAATCCTGCCACCAACCTCCTAATAAGAAGTGACCCAACTGCAGGAGGACGTCCGCAGACACAGTTGGGCACTAGATATGGATGGCCGTTGGCTCACAAGGAGCTCCTCCGCCCTTTGACTGGTTTTCTTTTTAATCCTGCTGGGTGTCCATATCCAAACACCCTCCTCACCAGAAAACCTGGTGGGGGAGACGGCTTAGTCGCCACCAACCCGACCATGGAACAGGTTAGTACAGGTTTACATGGTACCTGTAGCAGGTCACAGATCGAACCTGACCTGACAAAACTAGAGTCACCGGTAAGTATGTACAGCATCTCACAAATGTGAGTACACCCTTTACAAAAATGTACATATTTTGTTGTAACTTTTTACTTCGATGTATTACAAACACAAGACTCAAAGAAATGATAGAGTAGACATTCTGCCATACATATACAGGCCCAAATCATTTATTCTGTGGAAATAATGTGGCATACTGGGCATTAGGGTGTACCACTTTTGCAAAAGTAGTTGCTGGAATGAAGCACTATGTGCCTATTGATTCCAGTAGTGAAGTTAGGTGATCGACCAAAGTTTGAAAATTTTGATAACTTCACTAGTGGAACCTATAGGCCACCATTTTGAAAATCAGGAAAAATCCATATTTTTGGAAATAATATTGATTTTTGAATATTTTTTAAAATATATTTCTCTGTGTTTAGATGGCCGAATGCACTTCAGTAGGCACCAGTATGGTAGTAAGTACCCGTAAATATTATTCACAAACTTGTCCCAACATTTTGAGAAGGGGTTGCCACTTTGGAAATTCAGTGAAAATCGTATATTTTGTGTATATCTAATGAAATATATATTTTTTATATTCTTTGTGTACTTGCAGATAAACTTTGACTGACCATTAGGTCTGTTCTATGCTAAAGCATTCCTACAGAATCCACTTAGCACATCTGCGGCATGACACGATCTGAAGTTCATGGCTGACATGTTCCTGTACAAACATTATGACAGTGGTGTAGCAGATGCTTGTATCTTGTCGTGCAATCGCCATACTTGGTACTTAACACCTCAATTAGTTGTGTTGTCCCTAGCGGATAACGGTGTCCCGAACACACAGAGAGAGAGAGAGAGAGAGAGTTGATGGGACAAGTGTTATTTGATACAGAACGGCCTGAGAAGTTCGACTCTGGCAAGCCACAACTTCCCCACGTGGAATTTAATTCGTGGAATATGCCAACGCTAAGGTCTTTCATTAGCCAAGAATCCTGGCTGACGTTTGACCTCCGAGGAATAGACGATGATCAGGAGTGGCTGCAGACACCTGTGGCTATGTGGGACAAGTTCGCTAGTTACAGGAAATTTTGCGAAAGTGCTAATTCTTTGCGTGTCGTAAACGATCTAGCTGAAAGAGGAATTAAGCTGGTGTCTGACTTTATTCATACGTGCAATGATGAGAAACAACGTCAAGCATTGCTACAGTGCGTGGAAGAGCACAGGAAGCTTTACCCAGACTGTACAAAACAAACGCGATGTTCTCTATAAGATATCTGTGTGGTTACTTGTTTGCTAGATTGTCATGTTGTCATATATGAAAACCATGTCGCTTAAAACATATTTGGTTGTTCTCATAATTAATTGATCATGCTCTCATTTGTCATTAATAATGTCTTTATGAAAACGCTGCTGCTGATATTCTGTAAATGCCTAACAATGTGCCGTGCAATAATTGTCAAAATATGGGATTTTCAGTGAAATTCCAAAATGGCAACCCCTTCTCAAAGTGTTGGGACAAGTTTGTGAATAATATTTACGGGTACTTACTATCATGCTGGTGCCTACTGAAGTGCATTCGGCCATCTAAACATGGAGAAATATATATTTTTTTAATATTCAAAAATCAATATTATTTCCAAAAATATGGATTTTTCCTGAAATTTCAAAATGGCGGCCCGCGGTCAAAAAAGGCGGGAAAATTTTCAAACTTTGGTCGATCACCTACCTTCACTAGTGGAATCGATAGGCACATAGTGCTTCATTCCAGCAACTACTTTTGCAAAAATGGTACACCCTACTGGGCATATCTGTGAAAAGGGGGGAGGGGGGGCAACAAAAGTGAGTACACCCTCTGTACTTTCTCACATTGAAGCGTTATTGTTTTCAGTATTTTGTACGTCCACCATTGTTTTTGAGCACAGCATCTATTCTTCTCGGTATGGAGTTGACCAGAGTTCCACATGTCTTTGCTGGGATCCTGTTCCACTCCTCTGCAATGACTTCTCGAAGTTGCGTGATGTTGGACACCTTTCATCCCTCAACCTTACATTTCAGGATGCCCCACAGGTGTTCTATTGGGTTTAGATCAGGTGACATGCTTGGCCACTCTGATACATTGACCTTCGACTTCTTCAGAAAAGCAGTTGTCTGCTTGGAACGATGCTTCCGATCGTTATCGTGCTGAAATAGAGCTCCTCTGCCAAGTTTTCACAGGGAGGGTAACATCTTCTCCTTCAGGATGTCACAGTACATTGTAGAATCCATGTTTCCCTCGATGAACTTGAGCTCTCCAGTACCGGCAGCACTCGTGCATTCCCCAAACCATGACATTACCACCACCATGCTTGAGAGTAGGGATAACGCACTTGTCTTGGTACTGTTCCCCAAGTCGCCGCCAGACACGCTGCACTCAATCAGATCCAAACAAATTGATCTTCGTTTCATCAGACCAGAGGACATGTTGCCAGTAGTCCAGGGGCTTGGATTGATGTGCTTCAGCAAACTGTTTGCGAGCTTTCTTGTGTTTCTGCTTCAGGAGAGGCTTACGCCTTGGACGACGCCCATGCAACCCGATACGATGGAGTGTGCGACGTATGATTTGCGCACTAACAGACTGGCCAGCAGCTGTAGAAATCTCTTCAGAAATCTTGGCGGCACTTTGTCGTCTGTCTTGGAGGACTAGATTCTGAACTTGGCGAACAGTGCGTGCAGTCATCTTTGCTGGTCTGCCCTGGCGAGCGCAACTCATTGTCGTACGCTTCTTGGAGAACCTCTGGATGACCTTGGCCACGGTGTTGGGGCTTACTTTCAAAGAAGCACTGATCTTCTGGTATCCTTGGCCATCTTTTTGTTGGGCAACGATTCGATCTTTGACATATTTCGAAAGCTCTTTACCATGAGGAGCCATGCTGCTTTCTCAATGGCGATTGGTACAGTATTTCCGATGCAATTATGTCTTCAGCAAGCAGATAGACAATTTCTGCATTGAGTACACGTCTTCACTT
This sequence comes from Eptatretus burgeri, assembly GCF_056783735.1. NCBI lineage: Eukaryota > Metazoa > Chordata > Myxini > Myxiniformes > Myxinidae > Eptatretus > Eptatretus burgeri. The sequence goes on along the minus strand of NC_140975.1, from coordinate 12,386,846 downwards.
TTAACATACCAGGGAGGTTGCAGCTCGATGGACATTGTGTGTATTGTTTGGTGCATATTTGTACCTTTAACACTCTTTGACTTAAATATGCAGAAAATGATGAAAATGGAAGCTGTTTTACCATGCTTGACTTGCTTCTTGTGCAGACAACAGCAGGGGTGCATCACTTTTGTTGCCTCCTCTTTCAGAAATATTCGTAATATGCCACATTGTTTTTATGGAATGGCAGTTTTGTGCCTACATACATATTGCAGAATGTCTACTCTGTTATCAACTCGAAGGTTTTGCTTCTGACACAGCTGCTTAAAAGGTTACACTGAATTATTTATATATTTGTGAGGGGTTTTTTTTCGCAGGGAGGGTATATATACTCACTTTTGTGAGATACTGTATGTTCAAAGAACACTGTGCAAATGCCATGCGCAAAGCTTTTGATGTGGAGTAATTTACAGATCATTATTGTGGTTTTTCTTGAGCAACAAGCAGAGCAGTCTTCCATAATCACAAACACCATGGAACGAAAGCCATGTGATCAAAGCCACTATTTCTTGTATCCCCCAACCCCTCACTCTCTGCCCCCCTCCTTTCCCAGTCGGACCCATCTGCGCCCCCGGACTCCATGTCTTTTATACCTGAAAAGGTGAAGAAGGTTCTTTCAGCTCTCGACTCTGACTCTCCAACTGGAATGGACAGAATCGGCTCACATGTCCTAAAAAAACCTGCTCTGCAGTTCTTTCACATCCTCTCTGTGCCCTTTTCACCCTGTTATTTACCCAAGGTCATTTTCCATCCGCTTGCAAACTTGCCAACATCACTGAATTACATTAAAAAAAAAAATAGCAAAAACGGATCTACAGACCTATCAGCATACTTCAAATCATCAGCAAGGTCTTGTAATCTATCATCACAGTTGATATGAAATCCTTCCTTTTCTCCAACAACCTCATCTCTGATCATCAATTCGGATTCAGACCAGGTCACTCCACCTTGGACATGCTGCTTCTACTCACCCCACAATGGATGGAGGCCCTCAATGTCAGACATGAGTTCAGGGCCATCTCTCTGTTATCTAGTGCTTTTGTTACAGTCTGGCATCCTCCCTCACTCTCCAAATTCTCTGCCCATGGCATCCAAGGCCAACTCCACACATGACTTCTTGACTTCCTCTACTTTTGTAGCCAACATGTGGCACTCAATGGAATCTTTTCATCTCCTTTCCCTATCAAGGCTGGAATGCCCCAAGGTAGTATTCTGCATCCAGACCTATTCCTAATCTTCATAAATGATCTCTCTGACTCTCTGAAAAATCCTCTTTATCGATTTGCTGATGACTCCCCCCTCTGCCGTAACATCCCTCATCCTTTAGTTAGATGGAAGAGGCTACAACCTCTTCCCTCTCTTCAAACCTTCATGGAATCACAAACTGGTCAAACACTTGGAATATGTCTTTCGATCCTGACAAATCTCACTCTCACTATCCCTCTCTGAAAGGACCATCTGACAAACACCCTCCCCCATCCCCCAATATACTTTCTTCACAATCCTCTTGAGGAAGTTCAGTCATTCAAACTCCTGGGTCTCACTATCAGACGCAATCTTTCTTGGGCAAACCACATTTCAAAGTTGGCCTCCATAGCCAACCTTCGACTGGACATCCTCCATTGTACAAAATCCTTCCTTGATACACTTGAACTCACATACACCTACAAGGCTTTCATCCACAGCTTTGAGAACTGCACTCCCCTCTGGCCTGTCTCTCTTGCCTCACATCTTGCTCAGCTTGATGCCGTGGAAACCAAGGCCTTCAAGATTATTGGAATAATCCAAGGCCTTCAACTTTGGATGATGAAGCTGAGTCTATTGGTCTATCATTTCACCATCGCAGACAGGGCGGTGGTCTCTCTGTCTTCTACTGCCTCCTTTCTGGTCTTGCACCCTCTGCTCTTTCAGTGATTTGTTCCCCCCCCTCCCCCGATGGGATTCTGTTCCGGGTTACCTTCTGGGTTGGAGTGATTACCGGATGTGACATTGTACCTTGACATCCATCTTGCTATCCATCAGTCTGTTGATGTCTCAACAATAAAGCTCAATTGTTGCTTGTACCACGACATGTCAACATAATATGGTGTAGTCAGCTTGAAGAACATTTTGTGCTACCATGGATGTATTTTCATCGTCCTTGGTCAATTTTTTTTTTTTACAGTGGACAGGGATGGATTTTGTCACTTCTCAGGAGCGAAATTGCCATATGTTTGTTCCTGTGCCGTCGTTGGGCAGCCCTATCATTGTGCATTTGGACTTGTTTCACTGTCTTCCTCGTCTTCCATGCTGACAGTGTGGCCAGCAAAAAGAAGAAGCATCAAGTGGAGCCAGAAGAGGTCCCATGGGAGGGTATTGGCAGTCAAGAAGGACATGATGGCCTTGCAGGTTGAGCAACAGAAGACCCACATGGAGGAAGTATGTGCTCTTCGTGAAGTTCATCCTCGCATGTTTCGGAAACCACGGGTCCGATCTGCTCCCAAGTCGCACCATGGTTCAACACCAGATGTTCAGCACATAGTCCTGATTGCAGCTGCCGTGCAGCAGATGAACCAATGTCCATCGCTGCGGATACTTGTTGATATCTCGGATTGTGGCGGCGATCTTCTCGGCACACGCGATGCCCTGCCGGAAAAGGGGGCTGAAGCCACGATTATTGGCTCTTCCAATCTTGAGTTGCTGGATATTGATCCAAATAACCTGGATGACACAGACGACCTCCAGATTATGAATGCTGATGGTACTGCCATGTCATGGAAGGGTCATTTTTTTGCCATCGGCAAAGAATGTAACAACTGTGGACGGAAGGGTGATTTTCAAAGAGTGTGTAGGTCCGAGCGCAAGCAGTCAGTCCACACACTTCGCATGGACACATTAGAGGTGGACGATTTGGTAGACGAAACTCATCGGCTATTTGTTGATGGCCTTGATTCAGCAGCACCGGGTGCGAACTGCTCTGCATGCGTATCAACAGAAGGAGCTACAATGAAGGTCAAACTGGATACTGGCATGCAGACATGCGTCATGGCATCATTCCTTTTTGACAAATTACCAAAGAAGCCTGAGATCTGGAAATCGTCTGTAACTCTGACTACGTACAAAGGACATAAAGTGACCCACAAAGGCAAGACTAACCTTTCTGTAAAGCAGGCAGAAAAATGGAGAACTTTGAATTCTACATTGTTGACACTTTGGTGCCACTGAGTCTGGGGCTACAAGCAAGTGCTGCTCTTGATCTTATTCAACTAGGTGCTAAAAAGGACTATGTTGAGATTGTGACTCGACCCCTGAACGCTGAACACGGCCATGAAACGGGAGCATCACCAGATGCCTACCACCGATGATGTAATCAGCCAACTGAGGGGTAATAACTTTTTCTCCATCTTCGACCAAAAAAGATTCATTTTGGCAAGTGATGTTCGGTTCAGACAGTGTTTCAAAGTGTACTTTCAATACCCCATTCGGACAATACTGTTCTAACAGAATGCCATTCTGGCTTTGTTCTACAAGTGAGGTGTTGCAGAATAGGAATGAATGTACGTTCAGAGATATTGAAGGTGTACACTTTATCGCTGATGATGTGATCGTCGCTGGTGTTGATGAAACTCAGCACGATGAGTATGTGAGGAAACTACTTGATCAGGCCAGGAGCAGCGGAATGAAACTTAACTGGCAGAAGATCCAATGGAAGGTATCAGAGGTCAGGTTTATGGGACACGTTGTCTCTGCTGTTGGTTTAAAGCCACATCAGGAAAAGGTCCAAACAATTGTTAAAATGCCACTGCCCACAAGCAAGGGAGATTGACCATGTGCTCGTTGATGGTCGCTGGAGGATGAAGTTTCAGCTTAAATCTGGGAGAATTGTTCCATCCCAGCTGAGGCTGGATGTTGGCAAGTTCAAGGATGAGAAGGTAGCTGAGGAGTTTGTGAACAGGCTGAGTGGGGATTTGGGGGGGGGGGTCTGGGTGCTTTGGGGAATCCTGAAGAGTTGTGGAGTGCCTTCAAGACCACCATCCTTGAAGTTGCCGGTGGAAGTCTTGGAACTCACAGCAGGGCGAAGAAGAAGAATTTTATCTCAAAGGACACTGGATACCATTGACCGTAGTCGTAGGGCCAACCTTAATGGCAGTGCCAGGCAAGGTCTTTGCTCGGATAATTATTGATCGGGTTCGCCACCATCTGCTTGAGCACCAGTGCCCAGAGTAGTCTGGCTTTACACCAAAGAGGACAACAATTGATCGTGTTATTGCTCTTCGGGTCCTCACCGAATGCAGGCGAGAGTTTCAGCAGGGGCTGCTTGCAGCCTATGGGGTGCATTTACTTTCCAGTTGTTACTGGAGTTCTTCTGCGGTGAATCATTCGGGAGTGTCAAGATCTCTGGCCTTGATTTCCCAGAGGATACAGTCATCTTTGTGGAGACTTTGGACATCCTTTTGGGGGCCCTCAAGGTGCTGAATGAGGATTCGGAGGCACTGGGATTACAGGTATACTGGGTCAAGACTAAGATCTAGGCTTTCAATGATATATGGTATGCTGCTTTCTTGTCTGTACCTGTCTGTGGTGACGATGTTTTGGTCACAGAGAGATCCACCTACCTTGGCAGTGATATTCATATCTCTGCATGTTGTGAGCTGGAGGTCAATTGACCCCAAGGATCTGAGACAAAGACTTATGTCCTTAAGTACCAAGTCCTTGACTATCGCTGATCAGACTTTGGGTCTGATGAGCATTTGCTTTGAAACACTCAAATGATATTTGTTTCCTGTATAGTCTGTGAGTGTCAGCTGCAGTTTTTTTTTTTTTTTTTTTTTTTTTTTTGTATACCTTGGTCGAGGCTCGTATGAGAGCGAACACACAACTCACAGCAAGGAGGCATGAGACAAGAGGGGCGGGAGTGGAAGGGACAAAACATTGGGGAACAGACACAGGTGAACTGTGGAAGGGAGAGGGATGGGGATGGGACGGGGAACATGGCGAGGGGAAGATGGACATTAAAGGGACTTTCAGGAAGGAAAGCAGGGGAATTGAAGGAAGTGGGCTTGGGTGGATTATCGGGGGTAGAAAAGATCGAGGATTTGGATGGGGGAAGATAAGAGGTGGTGGTGAACAGCTGTTTTGAAAGCCTGGAGGGAAGAATGGGAAAGAATAGAGTGAGGAAGTTTATTCCAAAGGCGGGAAAAAAGAGGAATGAAAGAGTGAAGATGAGCAGTGATTCGTGATTTTGGTAGTTTTACCAGAAGGGGGTTGTTGGCGGACCTTGAGCGCCCTGTGGAAATGTGGTTGGGACAAATCACAGAGAGAGCAGGGGGGCAAGGCTGGAGAGGAGTCGGTAGAAGACAGAAAGACCACCGACCAACCTGCGGTGATTGAGTGAGAGGCCCAAAGACTCAGCTTCATTGCGGGAGATGCCAATGATCTTAAAAGCCCTGGTTTCGACAGCGTGAAGTCGAGAAAGGTGGGAGGCAGGAGCACCAGCCCAGAGGGGAGAGCAGTACTCCATCAGGCTACGGACAAAAGCTTTGTAAGTGGTCAGGAGCTCAAGAGGGCCGAGGAAGGACTTTGCACGACGGAGGATTCCCAGTCGGCGACTGGCTTTTGAGGCAAGGTTGGAAATGTGACTTTCCCAGGAAAGGTCATGGCAGATAGTGAGACCCAGAAGCTTGAAAGAAAAGACTTCTTCCAGAGGATTGTTGAGAAAGTGGATGGGGGGGTTTTGTAAACGGTCCTTTCGAAGAGACATAGTGAGAGTGTGAGATTTGTGTGGATTGAAAGACATGTTCCACGTGTTGGACCAGTTTGTGATTTTATCCAGATCTGCACTGAGCGAAGAAGCTGCTGCTTGCCGTTCTGAGGGATGACAGATGGTACGGCAGAGGGTGGAGTCATCGGCAAAGAGAAATAGAGGATTTTCCAGAGAGTCCGAGAGATCAGTTGTATGAACATGTGGCTCGATTTCCTGACAATGATCTTGCTCACCAGATTCTCTCAGTGAGGGAGCATCATGTTTGAAGGAGGCCAATGGGATGACCACATGACTTGTGGTTGCAGAAGTTTGATTGGCATCTCAAGGAGATGGGAATGAGCCAGGAGGAATGAGCCAGGAAAATGCCTGGGGGATGGTCAGATGGAGGCTCCTGGAGTACCAGCGGAAAGTGTACACAGCGGCATGCTGCTCTCATGCATGCTCCCATACCTGACCTCATTGACTTTAGTGGCTTGAGGACCTTGAGCAGACACAGTGTAGGCGCAGAATGCACGGACAAAGGATGCAAATTGAGCTTCGACTGAGAAGATCTTGAGCGGAGGATCTAACCATGGCTTGACCATGGAATATAAGTGATTCCAGCTTTGCATGATGTGTATGGACGTGGACATTGATATGGGTTTGTCCTGGTAGCTGTCGCCAATCAAGACCTACCGCCCCCAAATAATTTCCAGTAAATTGCTGATCTAAACGGAGCAAACTCAATCGTGAGTGTTGAGTGAGGCCTGAAGTTGTACCAAAGAGCTTGGAGGTGCTGAAGAGTGATCAGCAGAAATACTTCAAGGAGCAGAGGATTATGTTAAAGCCTTTCAGGAGGTTCATAGATTAACCTGGTGAGGTTCAGGCCTCAGTTGCAGCACTTCCTGGTCGTTTGATCCGAGTTTGGCTCTGGAATCCAAACCGTTGCTCCTGCTAGTATCTCCAAAACTGTGAGGTTGAACCTTTTTGATCTTCCCTCCAACGTTATGTCCTTCACCCTGCCTGGATACCCGTATTCTGCAGAAAGGACTTAGAGATATTGCTCCTGAGGAGAGAGGGCAAAGCCCAAATCGCTCTCATTTCCTCTTTGTCGTTGGTCCATGTGTCCGTCCACGTTCCATGTATAAGCTGAATAATTAAGTCTTGGTTGAGATTTCCTGCATATATTAATGGTGAACAAAGTGTATTTATTGTCTGAGACCAAATGAATTTGTTGTTGTTGTTGTTGATGTTGAGTATGGATAATTTCATTTCCTAAAATATTGTTACCCCAGGCAAAAATAGCATTCCTTTCCTGTCGTAATTCTCTGCAGACTACTGTAGTATATGAGAGTACAGCTCTCATATGCTCGAGTTCTAACTAGCATTTTTGCCTGGGCTGTGCATAATTAATTTAACTTCGTGCACAATCAATTTGAAGTTGTAGAACTGCTCCTTAGGCCTAAGTCACATTTGGCACGGCGGTCGTAGGGTCTACAAAATCTAAGGCCACTAGCAATTATAGGGCGGCTGCAGTATTTCCACGGTCACACAATGTAGCAGTCACATATGTTTTTATTTTTCGGGGAGCCGCACGGCGTATTTATAAATTGTGGAGAGCGAAAACGTGGGGGTGCCGTACGGTCTTTGATTTGATGTCGCACGGTGACCTTAGGGCGTCCCTGCGGCGGCCATAGAATTTTCAAGGCAGACCCAAGGTAGCCTCAAGGTGCCCGCAAGGCGACCGCAGGGGGACCCTAAGGCAAACGTGCGGCCAGACAGAAAGTAACGAGTGGGTATACTCGTATATACCAGTTCTTTTTTTACTGAAATAAAAATATACCAGTTCGGAATATACCAGTATATATAACTGAATATACTATAACTATAACATATATATATATCCTGGTGTTGGCGCAGTGGTTAGGGCAGCGGCTTGGGATCCAAAAGGTCCTGAGTTCAAGCCCCGTTGGGCCACTGAATTAATACACCAGGGGGTTCACTCAGCCTGTCATCCTTCTGAGGTCGGCGAAATGAGTACCAGTGTACTGGGCCGGTGTACACCCCGGTTAAAATAGGTGTACCATATCCCTGTGTCGTCAGAGGCGACCAGGGTTACGTCAGGAAGGGCATCCGGCGTAAAACATGTGCCAAATCACAATGCGGATCATACGGATGATCTGCTGTGGCGACCCCTAACGGGAGCAGCCGAAAGAAGAAGATATATATATATATATATATATATATATATATATATATATATATATATATATATATATATACATATATACATAACTGAATATACCAGTTTGGAGTATAGGCAAGCACCTATACTCCAATCTCTTGCGGTAGCACACGGTGGACGCACGGTCGACGCAGACTGCCAAGGCCGTACGTAGGACGCCACCATACGATAAACATAGACGATTTGTTATATATATATATATATATATATATATATATATATATATATATATATATATATATATATATATATATATATATATATATATATATATATATATATATATATATATATATAAACATAGACGATGGTCAATAAACATAGTCACATAGACCGCAAGGCCACCATACGATAAACACAGGGACGCCTTAGGATTACCCTACGGCGACCGTGGAAATAATACGGCCGCCGTAATTTTTTGGAGGGTGACAAAATTCATTTTTCATTGATAAGAGCCTACGGCAGCCACACGAATAACACAAGCCCACCGTACGCCCTACGTACGGTCGACGTGGAACACATCTACAGCATGGCTAGGGCTTGTCGAATTACTATGGCCAACCTAGAAATGAAAAAAGTTATAACTCCGCGTTATAATTCCGCGGCGACCCCTACGGCCTGTAAAATATAGCCATATGGCGTAGGGCCACCCTGAGGCCACCTCAGAAACTCTGCGGCCACCGCACATTTCTGTCAATTCAGAGGGCCGCCGTATCCTAGCCATAGAGCAAATGTGACAGGCTTTATCATGGTTCTTTGCCTGTTTACATAAAATCACAAATTGCTGGAGTTGATCCGATGATGGGGGTTAAGCAGTTTTCACCTCCGACATCGAAAGCAGATGGAGGTTATGCTTTCACCCCTGTTTATTAATTGCAAAATTGTAGATTTTTAAAGTATTTTGTTCGGTCAACTTTGTTTTTACTTGGGGGAAAAAAAATTTTTTTGCAAAGTATGTTGATCTGTTCTATTAGTTTGTTTGTCTGTCTGCTTGCCTAACAGCCCAAACCCACTCAGCCGATCGTTCTGAAACTTTCACAGATTGTCGGCACCGTCCCTGCGATGGTCAAGCGACAAAGTTTTTGTGAGGTCAACAAAAGCCGATCGGTCAACATAAGCCAAATTTCTAATAAAATTGTTAATTTTCATCCGCTTGACTTGTAATTTGAACAGGATTTTCAAATCAGCAGACTGAATTGAACCACCAATTATTCTTGAGGTCAACATAAGCCAAAATGTCAACCTCGGCCAAAGGTCACCATCTTCGATGGAATATTTAAAATCCTCAATTTTCATCCGATTGACTTGAAATTTGAAGATAATTTCTGTTTCAGATAAATGAATTCAAGCAGCTAATTATTATTTTTGAGGTCAACATAGGCCAAAGGTCAACAACCTTGGTGAAATTTCTAAAATCCTCAGTTTTTCAGTCCATCGACTTGAAATTTGAAGATAATTTGCACATCAGGTCATTGATTTCAACTACCAATTATATTTGAGGTCTAAAGGTCAAAAAAAAAGGTCAACATAGGCCAAATTTTTTCAATCGTCAATTTTCATCCGATTTACTTGAAATTTGAACAGGGTTTACATATCATGTCACTGAATTCAACCACCAATTATTTTTGGGATCAACATAAGCCAAAGGTCAACAACTCAGGTGGAATTTCTAAAATGGTCAATTTTCATCGAATTGACCTGAAATTTGAAGAGGATTTTATTTTATTTTACTGTTGTCATTTTTTGAATACCAATCCGAGGCTCATGGAAGAGCGAAGACCTATGAATTCCGTTTGCATCCTTGGTCATTGAATTCAACCACCAATTATTTTTAACGTCGTTTGCATTGAATAATAAGCCTGTTGAACTGGTATTGTATCTTGGAAACGATGCAATTTGGGGGTTCTGTAGAGAGTATTGCGTGAAATCTCTCGAGTTTCGCACATTATTTCTGGGAGATCTCCCTGGCTTCATCCACCTGCTATTAGTGCCTCTGCATCTTGGCAATAGCAACAAAGCTGTATTGATTAGTAATCTCGATAGACACTGGCATGGATCTCAAGCGGCATGATAACCACTGACAAAAGCAATAATAACCATACTGTCATGATGTCATGTACATAATGATTAGATTAGTGAGTTATAAAGCGGTAACTGAACTGCCTCGTGAACACAATAACAATCATCATAGTTCATTGTTGGAATATTATGATTTGTCGGGGTTTTTATGTGCTTTACACGAAGAAGGGAAGTGCTTGTGACAGAAATAGAGGCTTGAAAGGGTACAGGATATATGTCAGAAGGATTAAGGACTGCAAGAAACGTTTCTCATCAGTCTTGATGGCTACACAAGGAAACTTTGGAACAGAAATAGATGTTTATTTCATCCTATACCGTCTTGGGTTTTCAGGAGTCTTGAAAGATTTTAAATTTTATTTATTTATTTTTATAACAAAAGCACATCCTTATTTAATTCCATCAATCTGTTATTAGGGTTTATTTGGTCACGTATCATGGATTAATTTGCACCTATAACCAAGTGCAGAATGGATAGCCAGCTTAATGTCCCATCCACAATAACAGCTCGCTCTGCACAATCCAGCTCTTTCCTGGTGGCATTTGGGAATCATTCAAATGGGAAATCAAACTTTGAGGTCGATAACTATCAGGCAAACAGATTTTACCTTTGGCCTATCTCGTCATTGATGTCTCACAGTGTCCTTGTTAGTTATGTAAAAGTACATTGATATCTCTTATTCTTGTTATTCATGTAAAAGTGCATTATGATATACAGTATGTTAATGTCTCTCTGTCCCACGTTCATTACGTACTGTACAAGTTCCTCCCATGAGTCTGAGACTGGAGCTAAAAGAAACCTCAATGCTTGGTAACAGCACATCATGAGACATATGATGAGCTCTTAATGATGTGAGCTACTCACGTTCTGATACACATAATTAATTATTTCCCCATAATTTTTAACCCACGCATGTGAAGTGAAAAGCAGGGTTAAGCAATTAGTTCACTTTGTCTGTCTGTCTGCAGACGTCGGTCTATGATTGATGAACTACTTCATTCACTGTAGAACATGAATCGGAACACAAACCTGCAGTTTAGCAGCACTTTGTCTCTGAACTTGGCAAAACGTATGGAATGTAGTCCTGATGGCACATGTGCACAAATAGAGTAAGGTAATTTTTTTTGGTCTGTCTACCTGTCTGGCAGTGAAACAAAATCGAAAATCATTCCAAGCAGTTAAATTTACTGTTTTTAGAGGAGGGTGGAGTGGGTGAAGGCGGTTCTTGTGTGAAAAACACACAACATCAACCACAAACCACCTCTTGATGAGACCCCCATAGACAACACTCCACACAGATGCACGCAATCACCCATCCATACTCAATCGACCAAAAAGTCCTGCCAACATCCCTATACCCCTCCATCTCCATAACTTCCAGGTACCTATTTAATTCCAACTTAACTTATCTACTGTTTCTGCAACCACTACCTTTCCAGGGAGACCATTCCATCCATTAACTACTTTTTGAGTAAAAGACCGCTGTCTTTACCACCATCTTAACTCTCCTCGTCTTCACTCTCAGGCTATGGCCGCTGTCTATTCTGCTGACTAAATATTCTGCACTTATTTTGTCTATCCCCTTTATTTTCCAAAATATCTCTATCATATCACCTTGTAACCGCCTCCTTTTCTGGTGTATAAAGCCATGTCTACTTCAGCTGCTCCTCATAGCTGAGTCTATCTCAGCCCAGAATCAATCCAGTCGCCCTGGCTGAACCCTCTCAATGGCAGCTATGTCCTTAATAAGTTGTGGTGACCAAAACTGCACACATTATTCTCGATGTGGCCTCACTAAATTCCTGAACAATGTCAACACCACCTCTATTGATTTATATATGATCCACCTCCGAAAATCACCTAAAACCCTATTGCTTTACCGAAAGCTGCCTGGCACTGTGTTGCCTGCTTACCTCCCATATCTATTACCACCCCCAGATCCTTCTCCTGTGTGACACTCTCCAAAATTACCCCTTCTGCATCCTGTAATCGCTATTTTTATTATTCTTCCCCATCCCCAACACCTTACACTTGCTCAGGTTAAATTCCATCTGCTAATCTTTTGATCTGAATCTGATCACCACCCCCTCCACTATCCACCTAACCCCAAAGCTTTGCGTCATCTGCAAATATAAAGACTACTCTTCACCCCACTATCCAATTCGTTGATTTAAATAATGAATAACAAGTAAAATAAGACATTAAATGTCATAGCCCCCGTTGTTTTAATAATTTTGCTGTACGGCGTCAAAGGACAGCCCCTATCTATGTACAACTAAAATGGCCGCCAGTCTACCAGTCGGTCATCTGTGACCAGATCGCAAAATAAAGTGAGGTGCATGTGTACGCCATCATGTGCTGTTGTTGTGCTAAGTTTGAACAAAATCCGACCATGCATGTCTGAGAAATACTTTAGGGACACATTTGAGTAACAAAATGGTCGCCAGTCAGCCATCTTTGATCGCATCGCGAAACAAAATAATGTGGATGTGTATGTCATCATTTGTTGTCTTTGTGCCCAGTATGAAAGCATTGAAAAGGATGAAGAACGGAAGAGCACCGGGTATTGATGAGGTGTGTGTACAGAGATGATAATTGCAGCGGAAGAAGTCTGAGTCAGTTGGATGAAGAGGCTGTTGCATATATACATGAGAGATGGCTCAATTCTGGAGGATTGGAGGACAGGGTTAATTGTGCTGATATGGAAGGGGAAGAGCGATGTTCAAGATCAGGGGAAGTGCAGGGGCATTACACCCTGAAGTCATGCCATGAAGGTGCTGGAGAGGATTCTGGATGGGAGGATAAGAAAGAGTGTGAAGATTGAGATTGGAGGAGAACAGCAAGGGTTTAGAAAGGGTGGGGGGGGACCGGACGACAGATGGGATGTTTATGCTGAGAAAGATGGTGGAGAAGAGGTTGGAGGTGCAAGGTGGGATGGCATTGGGATTTCTGGACATGGAGAAGGCCTACGATACTGTCCCGAGAGATGGTGATGGTGACACATATGGATAGGAGTGCCAGAAGGAGAAGTGAGGTTGGTGGAAGGAATGTACGAGGGAACAAAGGGAAGAGTTTTGGTTGGTCCTGCGATGTCTGAGGAATTCAGCATGAACATCGGTTTGAGGCAGGGAAGCTCTCTCAGTCCACTCATATTGATCATGGTGATGGAGCTGGTAAGCAGGAAAGTAAGCTTGAGGGGTAGTTTGGGGAGGATGCTGGATGCGGATGATCTGGCTGTTGAGGTGGAGAGTGAGCGGGAGATGCAGGAGGTGCTGGCGGAGTGGAAGGAGGCATTTGTGAAGCTTGGGTTGAAGTTGAGTATGGAGAAGACTGAGTTGATGTGGGTTGGGCAGCAGAGAAAGTAAATAAATATCAGGTTAGAGGTAAGGGGAAGGAGGCCAGGCAGGGAAATAGGTTTGAGTATCTGGGAGGAACAGTGACCTGGGATGGTAAGTCCAAGGCAGCGGTGCGGGATTCAGGTGAGTGCGAATGCATGGAGGAGGGTGGAACGAGTAATGGCAGACAGAAATATGTCAAGAATATTGAAAGGGAAGATTCTGATGTCGTGTGTAATGCCAGTCTACCTTTACCGCCTGGAGATGGTGGCACTGAGAGAGAGAAAACAACAAAGGATGCAGGTTTGTGAGAACAACTTCATCATGAGGATTGTGGGAGTGAGGAGGGTGGATAGAAGGATGATGAACTGAGGGAGGAGATTGGTGTGCAGATGAGCATGATGGGGGAGATTGGAGAAATTCTGGCTGAGATGGGCTGGACACTTGGTGCAGATGGGAGAATCTAGAATGGCAAAGAGAGTGGATAGGTTGAGGGAGAAAGGTGGAAGGAAAAGAGGAAGACTGGTTGAGATGGGAGGATTGTGTGAGGAAGGATATTCATAAGGTATGGGTGGTTGGAGAGTGGAGCTTGTTGGCTGAGGACAGGAGGAGGTGGAGGAGTATCGTGCTCAAGGCAGTGCAGAAGCTTGGTGCTGTCGTACCTCACCCCTTATAAAGGGAAGAGGAGGAGAATAACAAAAGATTTCCTCACTGTTCCTTTACTTCCTCCACTCCAACCTGGATCTTCTGTAAAAGCCCTTCCTCACTTCCTCGTTAGATACTCTCAGCTATTGGCAATTCTTCTGACTATTTTTTTTGTAGAAGTTGAGGCAAAATACCTGTTTAATAAGCCTGCCATCTCACTTTCATCACTAACCACTCTCCAGGTGCTATTCCTCAATGTGCCCACACTGGTCCTAACCTGTTCTTTTCTCCTGATATACTTAAAGAAGGCCTTGCTGTTCCGCTTAATATTCTTAGCCATGTCCTTCTCATCCTCTCTTTTGGCTTGCCGAGTTATTTTCTTAACTTGCCTCTGTTTACTTCAATAATGATATAAATCTAACTCCAGTCCTGTTATTTTAAACATAATAAATGCCTTCTGCTTCTCATTTATAGCATTCCTTATGTCACTACTCAACCATCCTGGTCTCTTTCTGCTTCTAGTTTTACACCTCGTTGGAATGTACTTACTCTGCACTCCACACATTTGGTCCTTGATGGTTTCCCATTTCTCTGATACTGATTGTCCTGTTGTTAGAGTCTCCCAATCTCCATCACCCAATTCTCTCCTCATACCCTCAAGGTTTGCCTTCCTGAAATCTAATAGCCTTACTCTACTGTCCTGAACTCTAACCCTTCACAGAATCCCTGCACACCCAATGTTATGGTCACTTGATCCTCAATGGTCCCCTACCCCCATCCACCATCTCCACCATATTGGGATTGTTACTTAAAACGAGGTCTAACACTGCACTCCCCTTCGTGGGCTTATCTACAAGCTGGGTTAAAAAGCAATCCTGGACTAAAACTAGGAAATCCTCATCTACTTTGCCCTTTCCCTGTTCCTGGACCCAATCTATCCCCGGCAAGTTAAAATCCTCCATCATCAATACTCTTCCATTACCACATGTCCTTTTGAATTCTTCATGTACTCCTCCTTCCTCCTCTTCCCTCACACCCAGAGACTTATAAAAGCATCCTACCAGTATCTGACTGTTTTTACAATCTTCAATCTCTATCCATACAGAATCTTCAACATTTATTCCTTCCTTAATGTCACCCCTTTCTCTTGATGTAATGCTGTCCTTTACCCAGATTGCTACTCCTCCTCCTATTCTCTCCTTCCTATCACACCGATTCACCTTGTAGCCTTCTAATCCTGTCCTCCAGTTACTATCCTCCTTAAACCATGTTTCACTCACTGCAACTACATCGTACTCCTTGCTGTCTACTTTGGCTTCAAGCTCTTCCATCTTATTATTCAAACTCCTGGCATTGGTATAGAATGTGTTTAACTTTTCCCTTCGTGAAATTCTATTTTCCTGCCTGGCCTTACTCATCATAATTACATCATCCTTTCCTTTCTTAATAGCTTCCCCACAGTCCACTGACCTAAAAACAAAAAAAAAGTTCCTTCCTTCCTTCCTCAATTCCCACTGCAAACCTTGCTGCCCCCTTTCTATTGAACATACGGCCATCATTCTGGAAACAATCCCTTTGTCCCCTAAATGATTCCCACTGCTTCTTTAATGTAAAACCTTCCTCCCTTCACCATTCTTCCAGCCATTGGTTGACGTCTATTGCTGTGCTCATAATTTCTATATTGTTCCCTAATCTTGGGAGGATCCCAGAAAACATGACCTCACAACCCTTTGCTTTCAGCCACTTACCCAATATCCTGTATCAATTTTTCAAAACCTCCGAGTAAACTTTCCCTTCATCATTCGCACCTCGGTCTACCACAACCAACTTCTTCCTGCCGTGACCTGAAACAATATTGTTTACCCTTCCTTCAATGTCCCTCACTCTCACTCCTTCAAAACTACACAGAATTCTGTCTACGATCCTTCCTGCAGGATGAAGAATCTACTTGTATCCATGCAAATAAGTGTGTGTGTGTGTGTGTGTGTGTGTGTGTGTGTGTGTGTGTGTGTGTGTGTGTGTGTGTGTGTGTGTGTGTGTGTGTGTGTGTGTGTGTTATGTTTGGCTTCCTTCTTGGGACTACAGTGCAGTAATTCGTCTTTATTTTGATTTTCTATCTATCTACTATACTAAAAAAATAGAATTTGTTTGTTTGTTTGTTTGTTTGTTTGTTTGTTCGTCCTTTATAGGCGGCCGAACCGTTGGATGGAATGAGATGAAACTTGGCATGAGTGATCCTTGGGACGTGAGAACGGACATGGGGGGGGGGGTCAAGTTGAAGGTCAAAGGTCACGGGGTCAAGGGGTCAAGGTCACCGGGTAACTTCAATTTCTCAATTTCATCCAATCGAGACGGGACCAACGCCATTCGACAGATAATCAAAATTAAATGACAGAGTTGATTGATGACATTCACTTCCGACTTCCAGTTTTCGAGTTATGACGTCATAAATTGACTAAAACGTCAATTTTTCACGTTTGTTTGTCCTTTATATACGGCCAAACCGTTGGATAGAATGAGATGAAACTTGGCATATGTGATCCTTGGGAACGGACATAAGGGGATCAAGGTCAAGGTCAAAGGACACGGGGTCAAGGTCACCGGATAACGTCAATTTCTCAATTCCATCCGATCGAGACGGGACCAACGACATTCAACAGATAACTGTACCCGCCCATGGGCGGGTGCTTTGCTTGTATATTACTAAAACTCTCATCGTGTATGTATGTTCCCGAAATACAGCCAAAACGGTACAGGATAGCACAAATATTTTAGGGCCACCTAACTCACCATTCGCCTGCGGTGTGCAGTATCAAGTTTCGTTCAAATCGGGCAACGAAAAAAATTATTAAAAAATCAATTCCCCATTCAGTCAAATACTCTTTGGGAGAATTTGATCAATGCAAACAACCTCAGTGGTATAGTTCGCTGGAGCTATCTTTTTTTTTTCTTGAAATGATTTTTTTTTCATCAACCGCTGTCACAACGGGTTCACGGGTCGTCTAGTCCTTACTATAATTCACGGACTGGTGTTTGTTTGCTTGTGGGTTTGTTTGTGTGATGTTCTACTCCTCCTACAGTTCTTGGCCAATTACATCCAAACTTGTGACAGAGGATCAGCATGACCCCAATTATTGCATATGGGTGTTTTATCTTTCCTGGTGGTCTTGGGGGAGTGGGGTGGAGGAAAATTCTCTATGTAAATGTGTATCGTGTAGCGCCACCTCCAGGTGGGGGAGGTTATTACAAGTCTTCACCATTTACACTGCAGGATTCCTGTCCCCTCGTTGTCCAGTGTTGTGAGGTGTTTCGAATTATAAGCAGTCGGTATGTTTTTGCATCATGCGCATAACCCGGGTTATTTATTTTTCCTATACCGAGCTGTCAGTTGCCTATACACCACCCAAATAAAGGTATGCGTCAGATGAAGGTGTTGTGTGCTTGGAACAAGATCGTCCATAGTGCGGGTACTCTGTTCGTAGATACAAAACCCACAACCCCTGATACAGATCTTGGTAACAATATATGCAAAACAACATTTTAAAAAACGCTTATCTTGATGTGCCATAAGAGCTTACACAGCCATGCACGCGTGAACAACCAAAGGTGATGTTCCTCCACCACCCCCCCCCCCCAAAAAAAAAACAAGAAAACAAAACGTGGAAATCCACAAAGTTCCTTTTCATGAGAGAAATTCACATCAAAGTTTGTTTTGTTTTTTTCAAAACAAAATCTTTTTAATCTTGAACATTGTTGTTTTAATCTTAAACACATGAGAAGTTTATTTTGTTTTCGACAGCCTTCAAAAACTTTATTTTATTTCAATGTAATTATATACTTGAACACTGCAAAACACAAATCATCTTCTTGGCACTTTAAAAAAAACCTGTTTAGCAGGCCAGTGATTGGAGAAATATTTACACCGTCTCATGTCCGAGGAAGGAGTAACTGTGAGATTCAGCATTCTCGCTGTCTCATCTCGTGCCCTGAGGGCAGAGGAACTGTGAGATTCAGCATTCTCGCTGTCTCATCTCGTGCCCTGAGGGCAGAGGAACTGTGAGATTCAGCATTCTCGCTGTCTCATCTCGTGCCCTGAGGGCAGAGGAACTGTGAGATTCAGCATTCTCGCTGTCTCATCTCGTGCCCTGAGGGCAGAGGAACTGTGAGATTCAGCATTCTCGCTGTCTCATGACATGCCCTGAGGGCAGAGGAACTGTGAGATTCAGCATTCTCGCTGTCTCATGACATGACCTGAGGGCAGAGTAACTGTGAGATTCAGCATTCTCGCTGTCTCATCTCGTGCCCTGAGGGCAGAGGAACTGTGAGATTCAGCATTCTCGCTGTCTCATCTCGTGCCCTGAGGGCAGAGGAACTGTGAGATTCAGCATTCTCGCTGTCTCATCTCGTGCCCTGAGGGCAGAGGAACTGTGAGATTCAGCATTCTCGCTGTCTCATGTCATGCCCTGAGGGCAGAGTAACTGTGAGATTCAGCATTCTCGCTGTCTCATCTCGTGCCCTGAGGGCAGAGGAACTGTGAGATTCAGCATTCTCGCTGTCTCATGACATGCCCTGAGGGCAGAGTAACTGTGAGATTCAGCATTCTCGCTGTCTCATGTCATTCCCTGAGGGCAGAGGAACTGTGAGATTCAGCATTCTCGCTGTCTCATGACATGACCTGAGAGCACAGTAACTGTGAGATTCAGCATTCTTGCTGTCTCATCTCGTGTCCTGAGGGCAGAGTAACTGTGAGATTCAGCATTCTCGCTGTCTCATGTCATGCCCTGAGGGCAGAGGAACTGTGACATTCAGCATTCTCGCTGTCTCATCTCGTGCCCTGAGGGCAGAGGAACTGTGAGATTCAGCATTCTCGCTGTCTCATGACATGCCCTGAGGGCAGAGTAACTGTGAGATTCAGCATTCTCGCTGTCTCATCTCGTGCCCTGAGGGCAGAGTAACTGTGAGATTCAGCATTCTCGCTGTCTCATCTCGTGCCCTGAGGGCAGAGGAACTGTGAGATTCAGCATTCTCGCTGTCTCATGTCATTCCCTGAGGGCAGAGTAACTGTGAGATTCAGCATTCTCGCTGTCTCATGACATGCCCTGAGAGCACAGTAACTGTGAGATTCAGCATTCTTGCTGTCTCATGTCATTCCCTGAGGGCAGAGTAACTGTAAGATTCAGCATTCTCGCTGTCTCATCTCATGCCCTGAGAGCACAGTAACTGAGATTCAGCATTCATGCCATCTCATTTCATGCTCGTGTGATGCTTGCTCTGCCAAAACCGCACCCAGCCCAAACCACTGCAAATTTAAGGGCATTCGTGGCTGTTGTCGATGCCCCGGGGGCTGTTGATGCACCAATGGCACGAGTGAGTACATGTCACACTGCCTGTTTGGGAGATTGTCTGCCGGAGTGCGGGTTGTGCTGGAACTAGCTGCACAGGGATACGAGATACAGGAGTGAGTCATGCCAGGGCCATAGGTGAGCGGCATGAGCCAAGAGTGTCATGCAGTCCCCGGGGTATCTAGCAGCTCCCTATACACTCGCACCACACAATTCTGACACAACACCGACACCTCACCACCCAAACGCTCATCTCCCTAACCCCCCCCCCCCAATCACAATGTTTGGACTGACGTAACTCCGTGTGGTTGCGTGAGAAAAGGGAGGAGTCGTCCCCACACTCCACTCTGCTTCTTTCTCCTCTCGTCTCATTCTTCCTGGAATGAAACATGGAACCTGTTTGTTGGCTGAATAAGTCTATATAAGGGGAATACGGATTAGGGGTAAGTCTGCTACTCTGCTCTTCCGTGTCTTTTGCCTTTCACCTTTGTTTGATGATTTCTTGCCTGTGTAAATAAAGATGGCTTTAGCTTGCTTGTCAATGTGTTTGATGATTGATTGCTTGTGTGTGTAAATAAATAATTATCTTTGAAATCTGTCTTCTTTATGTCCTTTCTTTCACCGATCCGACATAGCATGGTCAAAAGTGATAGACGAGAAGTTTTTGCCCTGCTGATTGGCTCTGCTGATGAGCCAACGCTGCACTCATGGTTCCACTTGGTTGAGTGGACCTTGGTTGAGGTCATTAGGTCACCAACAGGTAACATGACATAATAGGTGAAAGGACGCTGTTAGACCTAATTATCCCAACCAGAGTCCACGGTTGGAGTTATCCATGGCCTGGGGCCTCAGGATTAGAGAGTGAAGGTGGGTCCAGTAGGGGTGGGTCCAGCGACCATCCCGTGAACCTCGTCCCATCCTTGAACCCGTAACGATATAATTCAATAGTAATAAAATTAAGATTTTAAAGGTTTTAGAAAAAAAGAATTCCAGAAATTTACACCACTTCCGGAAGTTGATGCAGCATCTTTTACACCACCTTATTTAACACATTAAATTAGTTATTCATGCCTGTTGTTTGTGTCCTTCATGATGTCCTTTTAAGAGCAGTAAGTTTCCTGTTTGGAATGATTTTCAATTTAGTTTGACTGCCAGGCAGTCAGACAGTAAAAATGTGATCTCTTCTCTGTGCACATGCGATCGGGACAAATTCAGAGACAAAATACTGCGAAACTACAGGTACGTTTTCCGATTCATGTTCAAAATATAGCATTCAATTTAAATCAACTTGTTCCTCGATCATAAACTTACTTTTCTTGTCGGAAAGACAGAGAGACGTGAAACAATTGCTTTGCCCCACCTTTTTTGCTTCGCGTGCATGGGGTAATCTATCTATAATTCCAGCAATGTGTGTGTGTGTGTGTGTGTGTGTGTGTGTGTGTGTGTGTGTGTGTGTGTGTGTGTGTGTGTGTGTGTGTGTGTGTGTGTGACCACTGTTTCTTGACAACCACTGGTCCGATCTAATTGAAACTTGCCAGGTATATTGCTGGGGACCTGAGGATGTGCCTATTCAAGGTTTGATATTAATCGGACAAGTGCTTCCCAAGTTATGGCCATTTATTTACCAAACCAATGACAGGACACGTTGCTGCGTAGGCGTGGCCGATGCGCCATTTAGTTACCAATCACAGGACACGTTGCTGCGTTGGCGTGGCCATTGGGGAAGAGATCCTCAGCCACATTCCCCATTACAGGTTACAACGTATGGAATTCCGGATAGTGATGACACTGTATTCTAATAATTTCTCGATTTCTTATGCGCATTTATAGATAAACACAATGCCCCAATCCAGTCGTCGTTTACGAAAGTGAAGGAATGGCCTGTGAGTTTTGTTTGAAATGATTTTTTTGGGGGTTTTTTAATTAATATTTTGGTTTGCACATAGAGCCACGCACGTACGGCCACGCGAGAGCGAAGAAACAGCCTGTGTGGTTGTTGCTTCTGGCACGCGGTTTGAAAGTTTTTTTTATTTTTTTATTTTTTTTTGCACGTACGGCCACGTACTAGTAATCTTAAATGCAAAGGTTGGTTAGACCTTGAAGTTACAACTTATCTCTTAAATACAATTGGGGATATTTGTATCTTTCAAACAGATTGTCCAAATCAAGTGTAACACATAGACTTGCATTAACAGGGAAAATATATTTAGGCAGTTTTGCAGGTGGTGATATTTTCAGTACATAACTCAAGTTCCAGGGACAGATAAACCAATAAATCAATAAATCTTGAATTATGAAGTCAGGCGAGTAACAAGAATAACTGTTATTGGAGTACATGTTTTTTTGCCATGATTATTTTCGTGAAAATATAGATCTTTTTTGAGGAATTATGTTTTCCAGAGAAAGCTTTGGTCTTTTTTTCCAAACCTTAATCCCGAGTCGCTGGTCACAACTTAACATGCACGCAAACAGACAAAGGCCAGGGTCTGTTATCGGAGAAGAGCTGGAAGAGCCATCTGTTGACAGACAAAGATTCCTTCCCTTTTGAAGATACGAGCATGGTGGTGACCAAGCCACACTGGGAAATTCCAACAGGTTTGCACCAGGGACCCTCAAAGAGGATGCAGGTTGCTGTAGGGATGTCCCTGGGTGTGTATAATGGGTGAAATGGCAATGTGTGAGGTGTTGAGGGCAAGGTGGAGGGAGGGTGTTCAGAGAGGAGGTAATGGGGCAACAGATGCAATAGAGAATGGATAACTAGGCATGCTGGTGAAGGCTGGTGTCGATCTGCCTTGGCATACAGGTTGAACATTGAATGAAATCAACAGGACGTTGATTGAGGTATGCTAACCACCGGGGGGAAGCAAGAAGTTGATGTTTCAGGCGTTAACCCTTCGTCGGAGCAAAAAAGAGGGTTGTGAGCGATGTGCAGTGTATTCTTTCACTCCTGACATAATTCTTGCATTCACATGACTACGCGTGGGTCCGTACATGGACATCGCATGAACTTGAGTGCACTCGGTGGAGTGCACACCTCTATCAGGCTGAACAGTTTATGTTTTGTATTCCTCTGATTGGCCGGATCTGGATTCGGACCTGAACCGAAATTGAATCAGCTTGTTATTGTCATCTAACCAACTCATCCAGTAAGTTTAGTCTGAATCCGTGTCCAACTTTTTGAGATATCGTGCTATATATCGTTTTAACCCGATCTGTCGATGGTGAAGAATCGCTTAAATGACTTATCGGATCTGGATCTTCAGAAAAATATAATCATTTCATCCTTGTCACACACCCAACCTGTCCACCAAATTTCGTCTGAATCTGTCCACAACCTTTTGATATATCCTGTTCACAGACAGACAGACAGACAGGGGTGAAAACAGAACAGCCGTCCACCTTTGGTGGTGGAGGTTAAAATAAAAACGTCAAAATCTCCTCGCATTTCAACTTTAAAGGGTCTCAAAATGTGGAAAATTTGGCCATTCACACAATGGCCTGGGGTCAACAGAGAGTCAATAGATGGGGTGGAGTCGATGCACAGAAGTAATTATAATACGGGCATGTTGGTACAGACCACCACTGTTTAAAATACAACAACACACTTTGACTGCGTGTGTGCTGTTGGTTGTTATCTCCATATGCGGGTTTCAGAAGGTGGAATGCAGCCCTCTCAGGTCTCAAAGTATCCACCTCCAGTGTGTGTTTGTGGTGTGTGATCATTGTGACGTCACAGATAACCATACAAACTGATGATTAGATCAGTGACCCTTGGCCTTTGTCTGAATGACCAGATTTTCCACATTTATAGGCCCTTAAAATAGATGTAGATGTTGATGTTTCTCTTTTTCATCAAGTCATGCCTGTCTACACCTAGGTACAGTCCTGTTATCGCAAGGACACTGTGCATTACTCACAACCATATTTCATACACTGTACATTGTGGCATCATTCTGCACAGTCGTCCACACCTCGTGGAGGTAATAAAATGGTTGTGTTGGCACGTCACCGGTGGTCATGTGATGATCATATACTGTAAATGGTGAACACCAACCTATATATATACTTTAAGTGATGTAATGCTCATCATGTGACGTCACTCTTGGGTGGTCTCACAAAGCATACCTTGTAAAGAGAATGAAGGTTGGTGCAATGCCGAGGATGGAGCCTCAGTGGGTCCAGTGTCTACACCACCCCTAAAGGGATCAAGTTTTGTGCAATTCTCATATGGGGATTTCCCACTGAGCTAATATCCCATTAAGTTCCCATGGGAAATTTTAATTGGGAAGATTAAATGAAATCATTTGGATTGAGTGCTGGTGTGTTTTGATATTATGAGTGCTGATGTGTTTCGATATTATGAGTGCTGATGTGTTTCGATAATATAAATTTGTAGTTTTTAAATCAGCAGAAAACAAAACATTTTAATGAGAGATGTTTGGGATAGTGAAGGGTAGAGACAAAAGTTATTTAGAAGAGTTTTTTTCAGGAAAATGAAGTGACAGAACCAGGAGCCACAGCCAGAGACTGAAGTAGAAGAGCGTTGGGAGAGTAGTAAGGGAGTGGTCTTTCACTCAGTGTAGTTAATGCACATAATCCATCCATTAGGACTGTACTCCATGCAGAGCATTGGTGCTGCTTAAGTAGTCTCCTTGGCTATTGGGTACAATCCTGGACGGGTCACCACTCCGACACAGGATACCAGCATGCTGGCACTCGTTTTGCCGACCTCAGAAGGATGACAGGCAGAGTCAACCCCACCTTGTATTAATTCAACAGCTAAGTTGGGTTTGAACTTTGGGTCATCGGATCCCAAGTCCACAACCCTAACCATTAAGCCAACACCAGGCATGCATGTAATAGTCTCCCTAGAAAGGTAGTGGCAGGCTTGGCAGTAGAAATAGTAGTTGGATTAAATTTGAGATACAGTGGTACACGGACGTTGGCAGGAAGGGTAAGTAGCTTGAGTATGCTTCCCATGAGTATACATAGTTTCAAAAAATTATATCGACAAGTCGTTTAATTTAATAGTTTTCAGAAAAAAATAACTTGCCTTGACATCTTCATGGGTTTCCACATGACCATCTGACAATTGCATGTGCTTGTTGCGCACTTTGTGGACGAGTCGCATGACAGTCACTTGAGGGGAAGGGGGAGGAGTAATAAACAATCTGGAAGCACTACAGACGTTTTCAGTGATCCCATATGACATCATGTCAGGCAATATAACCATATCCGTTTTGTGCACCTCCAGAATCGATTGCAGACGGCAGCTTTGATAGCCAGAAGCATCCCTGGGTTGAGACCAATCAGACTCCAATGGTGCTTACACCAGACACTGACTTTTATTTCTGACTTTTGACCCCACCCTTCTTCGAACCCCTATGATATGAACATGTGCACAATTATCTGTTGACCTTTGAACACTGGTTTACTGTACACTGAACATAACACCGTAAATATCATGACCACAACTATCATGATCTTTTGTATTAAAATACTCACTCCAAAGAGGTCTTAAAGATGCAAAGAGACTTTTTCCCACCAATCCTCGAGAGAGGTATTCACAGACGCCTTGAAGCTGTCTCGCCTGGGTTTGATTCCCGACACAGCTATAACCTGTCAGCCCGTTGTTTCACAGGCATGGTGGTTCATCATTAAACGATGCATCATTAAACGTCAAGATGCAAGATTAAATGTATCATTAAACATCATTAAACTCATCCACTTTTGGACATGGTTCATCATTAAACTTTGCAAATTTTGCATCATTAAACATGCAGATCAATGCAAATCAGTGTGCAAGACAACTCAGATGTGAATACAAACATACAAGAGTTCCAGGTTGGAACACTCGACTTGCGTCCTAGCAACCACGATTCCCGTCGCCTGTGTTGGTGTTCGTTATTAATTTGGGCTTGGCCCGCAAATTTTCTCCAGTGCTCTCGCACAATTTCGTGGCTGGGCAGCGTGGCTCAACTGGCAGGTCTCCCCACCTGCCAAACTCAAACTTCGGCACCCCCGGGTCGCTGGGACTGCCTCAGAACCTATCTACTCCTTATGAATGTGGGAAATACCCTTCCTGGCATTTTCCCCGTCGATGCCCACGTGGCATGTTGGTGCTCTGGGTCCCTTTCCAGTGGGTTCCCGTGCCCATTACACTAACTTGGTCGCTTGGACCCATGGCCTACTCTGGCCGACCACTTCGGTGTCCAGGGTGTCCTCTACTCAGTACGCATATTTCACCAGCCACGCTCCCAGCCGGTCAATAGTCTCCTGCACCCTACAAAAGGTTTCGTGCAAATCATTGCATTTACAAATCCGTAACACCTCCACACAATACAATACAACAGCCTCACAGCAAGCAAACCTCCAGTGAGTACAATGAAAAAACCAGAAATACAAACAGGTAACTCAACGAATATTCATAACACTTATTCATTTCCCACTTAACCATTTACCTGGGTCGGAAATCAGTCTCAGCATGACGCTGTTCGATATATTGCTTGCACGTCTCTCAAGCGACTGCGAGCTGAATGCAGCCTTCAACGTGACCTTTCTGGATCGAGTCTGCACTCCGACCTTGTCACCAAGAAAAACCTTCTCTCTGCCTGTCTGTCTTTCTCTGTCTCTCTCTCTCTCTCTATCTGTCTGTGTCTCTGTCTCTCTGAGAATCAGGTCCATATTTATCAAACATATACCTCGCGCATGTCCCTCCGCGTGGCCTGTGGCATGTTGCTTCGGTATACACAATCTCATCATTCTTTAACAGCATTTCCACACTCAACCACACTCACACAGCAAGCTGGGTCGCGAACCCCTCGCGGAGGTGGTACTCCAACCTCCCTCCCTTTGGCCAGAGGGGATTAGCTTTTCCTCAATGCCTCTACTGTACACAGTACAGCACAGTAAGCCGAGTACCGAACTCGCTCAAGGTACGGCGAAGACTCTAGCTTCCCGTCAAGAGATCCCTGACCTCTGTTCAGCCCCAGGCTTAAGTGGACCCCAACCGCGGCAGACCCTCTCAAAGGATCCCTTCAGGCCTATCAATAAAATTCTCTGACATGTACTTTCCTTTGTTCGATGTACGTTACCCGCGAAGAACAGCCACGCTGTCCGGGAAAGGGCGAACGCTCTCCGCTTACCATGCTCAAGTGATTGCCGCCCCTCCAGACCATGGACTGCCTCCAGGGCTTTAGTATATCCCGGACGAGCCCCCAAATTGTTGTGGAATTTATTTCTTTCTATTTTATTTTAACTGACTTTTAGTTAACCGTTTTAACCAACTTGATGTAAATCCTGTTGCTTAAATGAAAGCCACAATTAATTCACTGTCCACAACGTGAAAGTACATTACATCAGAGAGTTTTATTTTAACTTGGCACCAAGGAGTACAAGCCACCGAGATGGTAACACCCCTAATGATTTGCACTAAAACAAGATTACATTTTCTGGCATTTATATGCTTTTATGGGAGAGTGGAGGGGGCTGAGCCTTTGGCAAAAAGAACTCCAACTGCAATACGTGTCTTCAAGGTGAAAAGCGAATGATATAATTACGGCAAAAGTTGGTGTTATCAACCAGGTCACTTTGTTCCGTAGCAAGACATTCCTTTTATCAACATTTAGGTCAAAAGACTCTTGGGGAAAGGAAAGCATAACTGACATTACAGCATAAAAATTAAATTTATAAAACACCAGCAACAATTATAATTGAGAGTGCATTAATATAATTATTTTCTCCCACAATTCCCCCCTTTTTCCTTATAAGTAAAATTTCCTTTTCTGTCTATAATTCCAGCAATCTCTGTGTGTGTGTCTGTCTGTCTGTATGTGTGTATGTATGTGTGTCTGTCTGCGACCGCTGTTTCTCGACGACCACCAGTCCGATCTCATTGACACTTGTCAGGAATATTGCCGGGGACCCGAGGATGTGCCTTTTCAAGGTTTGATATTAATCCGACAAGCGGTTCCCAAGTTACGGCCATTTATCTGTCAACCAATGACAAGACACGGTGATATGACGTCACGAATGACGTCACAATTAATGTTTTTTTGTTTATTTTTTTTTTTGCACGATTGACGTCACAATTCTTCTTCTTCTTCGTTTGGTATGACATCACAATCGACGCTGGGGACCTGAGTATGTGCCTTTTTAAGGTTTGATATCGTTCTTCATCCGTTTCAGCTGTTTCCCAAGTGTTTCCCAAGGTTTGAAAGCTGTTTTTCCAAAGGTTTTAATTAATTGTTCAAATTATTAATCAATCCCAAGGTTTGAATTTTCCCAAGGGAAAGAGCTGTTTCCCAAGGGTTTGAAAGCTGTTTTTTCCCAAGGTTTGAATAAATTGTTGTGCTTGGTAGACATTTGTGAATACATTTCAGAGAGAGGGGTGAGAGAGGAGGGGGGAGAGGGGGCGAGAGAGGGGAGGGAGAGAGAGGGGGCGTCACAATTCAAGAGAGGGGGAGAGAGGAGGGGGCGAGAGAGGGGGACGGGAAAGGGGGTGAGAGTGGGGGCGAGAGAGAGGGGCGAGAGAGGAGGGGGAGAGAGGAGGGGCGAGACAAGGGGGGAGAGGGGGCAAGAGAGGTGGGCGAGAGAGAGAGAGAGAGGGGGCGTCACAATTCTTCTTCTTCTTCTTCTTCATTCGATATGACGTCACAATTGACGCTGGGGACCTGAGTCTGTTTCCCAGGTGTTTCCCAAGTTATGGCCATTTATGATACGGTTGGTCCAATCTCAAAGAAACAATGCCCCAATCCAGTCGTCGTTTACGAGAGCGAAGGAACGAAGCTGCACATACTTGCACGCACCTACGGGCACACACCTACGGGCCCGCACTAGTAAGGAAAATTTGAACAA
This sequence comes from Eptatretus burgeri, assembly GCF_056783735.1. NCBI lineage: Eukaryota > Metazoa > Chordata > Myxini > Myxiniformes > Myxinidae > Eptatretus > Eptatretus burgeri. The sequence goes on along the minus strand of NC_140975.1, from coordinate 12,358,585 downwards.
TTATATTACACATAATCACCATTCCTTTCCTGGAGGAGAAAAGATATTCGTTACACAAGTTCAATCAACAATGGCAGCGAGTGCTCATATCAGAAGAATGCTGGAAAATGACCATTTCAATAGTGTCCCAGCCAGGTTATGAATGTGTTTCCATTTAATTCATGGCCTGTTCATCAGCATATGTCACACATTGAAAAGACATGCTACCCGAAGTCAGAAGATAAACAGGTCAGGGTGTAGATAGCAGCACCCAAGAGGAAACACAGTTGAAGCACTCCTTGAGCTGAAGAGAAGGTAGATCTTGGCAGGTACGAGCTTGGGCCCGACACTGGGTTGAAGGAGATGAAAAGGACCAGAGAGGCGAACAGAGACCCAGCTCCAGCACAACCCGGGGCCCCGCAGCAGCAGTTTGTGCAATCAGGTTTGATTCACCAAGTGAGCTGTGCACGTTACACATGTTGCAGATGACTTGCCGTGTGGACCTTCAGGGTCTTCGTTGTGCATTGAAGCAACCACGGCATGTTCACGATGTATTTGCAGAGCAGCAATTTGTGTGTGGTTGAGGACATTCCTCCAGGCAGGCACCACACAACGGCGACGTTAAGTCTTTGCCTTGCAGTGGTTTGACTTGTCCAACCTTCTCCTCAGTGGGTTTTTCTTTTTTCTTCCCCCCCCCCACCACATTGCTCATCTCATCTCCTCAGGAAGGGGGTGGTTTCATGATCACGTGTTGAATGCCCAATCACCCAAATCTAGGTTCTCCCCATCATCCAATCTTTCAGTGGAAGTTCTTCCAAAGCTTCATTAGACTAAATCATACATTCCATGGTTCAACTGCTCTCAACACTCCGAAACAAACAAAATCAAGGTTAAGCATCGATTAAACATGTCATCAGTAAACGTCATGGGCTCATGTATTTCAACAAGACTGACAAAGGTTCTTGCAGAAGTATTCAACTTGCATTATATGTCATATCAATATTTTATCCCTTTCCTTGTTATTTCCCTAAACGACATGCTAAAATATACAGAAATCTCAGTTGTATGTACACTCAAAAACATTCATCTCATTTGCTATTTCCATGTAGAAAGGGCAACAGTCTTTATCAGGGTTCCAATTTGCAATCAATAATTATTTTCACCAAAAAATATTCCATCATCTATACAAAAATTATGAAAGTTAGCTACTTCTCTCAAGTACGGAATCCAAAGCGAATCGATTTTGCACAGTTACCATTTTAACATTCATATCTGCTGAACAATTCACAGTTTCATTCACAAGTAGTTCCAGAGAAATTGCCATTATTTATTTATTTACTTCCAGCTAACTTAGCACTTCCGTACTGATAAAAGATGTGGTCAAGTCAGTGTTAGAAATACCTCAACTTACTTAAGTAAACGTACAATAAGTACCACTTAATCAAAAATCGCGTACCTGTCTAATTAATCAGAAGACAGATAACACAGGTAATATTTAAATTGCCATGTAGCATCATTGCACTCTTTTCAACAATATAATTCTTTTATGCTGACCGATTTAACATTTATTTCATGTCACATGGTCATGCCTTCGTACTCCGCATAATTCTTGTTTATCCTTTTGTTTGTCTTTCTACAAATTGTAGATGCATTTTATTTAAATTACAGTAAGGTCAGTACCAGCTCCTAATCAGTGAGAGCAATACAGTTACAATACATTGTACAATTCCTAATTCCATTTAATTGATTTCATGATTGCTGTTGGTCTCGCCATTCTTTCAGTCATTCTGCATTATGGTTATGTAAATACCATGCTGTTTTCCCTCATAACTTGATTTTTCCCTTGCAGTTAACTTATGATTCCTAATATGTAATGTTGACCAATCTGTCGATTAATTTTATAATGCAGACCCTTTTTCAATATTATGTAAGTACCTCAACTTAATATATTATTATCTTGATTCAATTTTCAGTAACTTTTCCCTATGCTCAATTAACAGATTAACAAGGCCCATAGGTAAAAGGATTCTCAATTTGTAATCTCAAAACAAAAGTTTATATCAATTATAACCAAAAGAAACATGATAGTTCGTTCTCGATGAGTTCTTTTTTTCCATAATTTTTTTTTATATATATAATCAGCTTAGTCCGAAAGTAACTAACACAGTTACCGCACACAATTCCCATTAATTTCTTACTGTTCCCCATGTTTATGCATGTGACAACAAACACAGTGCATTCAAACATTATCATGAGTATTACTTATTGGTCCCATTGACCATAAGATTATCCCCATCACTACCATTACAGGTCAAAAACAAAACAGTGTGCAAAACACACCTGTGTGCTGAGTTATTATAATTCACAAAATAGATTTCCAAAATAATTCAAAGCTAAGTTGCACATTCTTACATATATTCACATGAGTAATTAAACAAGAGTAGCTTGGCTATTTTAGTCACAGGGTGATTCTTTTGGAAGTCTTTTTTCAGGCTCTCAGCTGTGCAAACTCCCCACGATGAGAGGTCCACTCCGCTCGGCCATGACATCGAGTTGCCGAGCTGCAGATCACACTTTGGCTGCAGAGTGTCCATTTTGGAAACAAGAACTTTGATAACATTTGTTACAAAATTTTCCAAACTGTTTAAACAATACCAAAGGCTAACGTTGTTTAATTAACCTGGTGAGCCTCCATTTCTCTCATGTTAAATAGAAGTGAAATATCTCGGAAAAATAATGTTTAACCAATCCCTCTCATCACTATTCAGAATTCCATCAACAATTAAATCTCTGACATTGTTCAGCTTGTCCACTTCTCTCTTACCAAAACAGCAACATGCTGCAATATAACCAGCACACATACACGAGCCATCTAATCACATCCTCTGACCTTTTCAATACAAGTCCATTTCCTTTATCAAAACAAATAAATACAGTTTAAACCTCTGTTTTAAAACAGGTGTACAGAAATTGTCAAATCATTTGTCAAATCTCGCTTAAACAGCTTTATGTTCTTTTATTGTGACGATAAAATATTTTCTTTTAAAATCAATAAATCAAAAATAAAATCTTCAGCGTCTATCCAATTAAATATTATGAATTTACCTGCCTGAATCGATCAAAGGGTTACACTGGGTTGTTTGCCATTGCCTTCCCAGCAGTAGTTCAGGCAACTTTAACATTCATCCACCAATGTCATTTATTAACTTTAACATTCACAGACGAATGAAGACGGCACGCCTAGTTCAACGTCCATCCGAGGGATCATGCATTATCTGTGAATCGCTCTATGTGCTGAACATCATCAGTTTCTACATTTAGATCACATCTTTCAAGCACAATGGTTACAATTCAAATCAAAACCCTGGAAACATTTTTCACACGTGGTATGTGCACCTCGACACAGTAGCCCCCACCTTTTTACTCTTTTTTTTGCATATGAATCGGGTCAAGGGCTCAGCACCCATAAATCTCTTCTAGCCGCACCAATAGCTGCTCAGCACCTCGCCTTGCCGGGCCAAGTAATCAGAGGATCTCCCTCACAATGCCGGCGATAGCGAGCCTCCTAAATGGACTTCACGTTCGGAATATATTCCCATTCACAATTGTTATTTTCACAATTTAACCAAAATCCCTACGGCTTTTAAATAAAACTTTAACACTCGCTTCCCCAAATGGACTTCACTTTAAACAGACTGTATGGAGAGGGTTCGCCCGTACAGGTAGAGCTCGCGACCTTCGCGTTATCAACACTAAGCCAAAATAGCCACAAGCCAAAGTGGCCCCGAGACTTAACATGTTAACCCCAAGACTATCATGCATGCATCATGATTTTTATTGTCATGATTATTATAACAAGTATTTAAATGATGCTCCGAGGAGACTATCCATTTATCACGTATGCAACGTACAGTGTTCAAAGCCAAAACAGCATACAAAGTTTATCAAACAGTGAGAAAACCCGAGCCTTGATCCGTTTGACTCCCACAGCTTAACCACAGCACGAGTACTTGAAGGGGATTCTCACACATAATCTTCAAACTGTCTAAGCTGATGTGGTTTTAATTATTTTATTTTATGAATGTCCATCCCTCTTCACGCTTTATTTGTTGCAATATTATTTCTAACAAGACATTCATGGATCACATCGTCCAGTAATCTTTAATTCCTTATTGAGCTCACAATCGCTTCCAATTCAGATTTTCATCATGATTGAATTCACACACACACTCTCAATCCGGTGAAAACTAACACACGACATCTGCCTGCACTGTAAATTAGCAGCCCGTGCAGTCAGTCATCATCGTTTTTCCTCTGGAATCGGTGTGCGCATTTCACCTCATCTGAAGTCTTCACAATCTACGATGACCAGCAATCTCTATCTCCATTTTCCGTCACACATGCATTCCCACAAGCTTTGAAAGCCAAAATCCCAATAGAGCACGTTTTATTGCAGTGAAATCTATTGGACTTGCACAAGTTCCATTTCTCCACTCACTCAGCAACATATGCAGATCAATGCAAATCAGTGTGCATACAACTCAGATATGGATACAAACACACAAGAGTTCCAGGTTGGAACACTCAACTTGCGTCCTAGCAACCATGATTCCCGTCGCCTGTGTTGGTGTTCGTTATTAATTTGGGCCTTGCCCGCAAACTTTCTCCAGTACTCTCGTACAATTTCATGGCTGGGCAGCGTGGCTCAACTGGCAGGTCTCCCCACCTGCCGAACTCAAACTTCGGCACCCCCGGTCGCTGAGGCGGTCTCCGAGCCTACCTACTCCTTATGAACGTGGGGAATGCCCTTCCTGGCATTTTCCCCGTCGATGCCCACGTGGCATGTTGGCGCTCCGGGTCCCTTTCCTGTGGGTACCCGTGCCCATTACACTAACTCGGTCGCTTCGACCCATGGCCGACTCTGGCCGACTACTTCGGTGCCCAGGGTGTCCTCTACTCAGTACGCATATTTCACCAGCCACGCTCCCAGCCGGTCAATAGTCTCCTGCACCCTACAAAAGGTTTCGTGCAAATCATTGCATTTACAAATCCGTAACACCTCCACACAATACAATACAACAGCCTCACAGCAAGCAAACCTCCAGTGAGTACAATGAACAAACCAGAAATACAAACGGGTAACTCAACGAATATTCATAGCACTTATTCATTTCCCACTTCACCATTTACCTGGGTCGGAAATCAGTCTCAGCATGACGCTGTTCGATATATTGCTTGCACGTCTCTCGAGAGACTGCGAGCTGAACGCAGCCTTCAACGTGACCTTTCTGGATCGAGTCTGCACTCCGACCTTGTCACCAAGAAAAACCTTCTCTCTGCCTGTCTGTCTTTCTCTGTCTCTCTCTCTCTATCTGTCTGTGTCTCTGTCTCTCTGAGAATCAGGTCCATATTTGTCAAACATATACCTCGCGCATGTCCCTCTGCGTGGCCTGTGGCATGTCGCTTCGTTATACACAATCTCATCATTCTTTAACAGCATTTCCACACTCAACCACACTCACACAGCGAGCTGGGTCTCGAACCCCTTGCAGAGGTGGTACTCCAACCTCCCTCCCTTTGACCAGAGGGGATTAGCTTTACCCAATGCCTCTACTGTACCCAGTACAGCACAGTAAGCTGAGTACCGAACTCGCTCAAGGTACGGCGAAGACTCTAGCTTCCCGTCAAGAGATCCCTGATCTCTGTTCAGCCCCAGGCTGAAGCGGACCCCAACCGCGGCGGACCCTCTCAAAGGATCCCCTCAGGCCTATCAATAAAATTCTCCGACATGTACTTTCCTTTGTTCGATGTACGTTACCCGCTAAGAACAGCCCCGCTGTCCGGGAAAGGGCGAACGCTCTCCGCTTACTATGCTCAAGCGATTGCCGCCCCTCCAGACCATGGACTGCCTCCAGGGCTTTAGTATATCCCGGACGAGCCCCCAAATTGTTGTGGAATTTATTTCTTTCTATTTTATTTTAACTTACTTTTAGTTAACCGTTTTAACCGACTCGATGTAAATCCTGTTACTCAAATGAAAGCCACAATTCATTCACTGTCCACAACGTGAAAGTACTTTACATCAGAGAGTTTTATTTTAACTTGGCACCAAGGAGTACAAGCCACCGAGATGGTAACACCTCTAATGATTTGCACTAAAACAAGATTAAATTTTCTGGCATTTATATGCTTTTATGGGAGAGTGGAGGGGGCTAAGCCTGAGGCAAAAAGAACTCCAACTGCAATACGTGTCTTCAAGGTGAAAAGCGAATGATGTAATTACGGCA
>NC_140975.1:12312319-12347319 GCF_056783735.1 Eptatretus burgeri | reverse complement strand
TCAAAGGTGGATGCCGTTTCGGTGTTGGTGCAAGAGAGGTCCAGGGACTTTTTTTATTTTCGTGTGAAGTTCATTGACAGTTTGAGCATGTGGCTCACAGTGAGTCGGTTTGGAGTCGGGGTCCCCAACGAGTGGCTCGCCGGCAACATGTTGCCTGCCACATTCTCACATGTTGCCCAGGACAGCTCTTGAAAATATGGTGGAACCTCAACTTGAACGGTTCACTCAAAACCGGATGTACACATTCCGCTGTATATTTTATTCCGATCTCAAATAAATCTGTAAACAGGACCGCCTGTCCTGACACTCACCTGGATCAGGAGGAAGTCACTCAAACCCCCCCCCCCCCCCGCAGACCTCCTTAGACTCTGATTTTTTGATGCCGTGAACAAACTTAGGTACATCATGGGTGATGAAGGTTGTGGTCAAGTTTCATTGAAATTGTGTGTGTAGTTCTGAGAAGAGAGCAAATTCCTATTTTGGGGGGTCAAAAACCCTCTCGTAGACCCCATTATTGAGCGCAGATTTTGATGTGGTTGATAAACTTTGGTACATCATGGGTGATGAAGGTTGTAGTCAAGTTTCATCGAAGTTGTATTTGTAGTTTCCAAGAAGAGAACAAATACCTATTTTGCGGGGGCAACCAATCCCACCCTCCGTAGATCCCCTTAATGAGTGCAGATTTTGTGGTGGTCGATATACTTTGGTCCATCATGGGTGATGAATGTTGTGGTTGTTTCATCAAAATCGTGTGTGCAGTTTCGGAGAAGACAACAAATACCTATTTTGGGGGGGGGGGGGGATCCAAACCCTCCCTCCACTCCCGTATGCCTCCTTAATGAGCACAGATTTTGATGCGGTCAATACACCTTCGTTAGGCATCAGATATGAAGCTTGTGGCCAAGTTTCATCAAAATCGTCTGTTTGGTTCCAGCGATAATGACTGGTGTTTACAATCTCACTCATTCACTGACTCACTCACCCACGGACACTGCTCGATCACATAAGCTCCCCGGATCTACGTTCCAGGTGAGCTAAAAACGAGAATAAAAAAGGAAATCCTAAAAAAGGAAATCCTAGCATCATAATCCCCTATGAGTTATGCGATCCTCCCCACCAGACAGCAATTTAAGTACCAAGCGATTTATGCAATCCGGCATAATAACTGGATTGAAAATGAAACTTCACATTCCGTGTCGTTGTCCACTCCAAGATAAAGTCATTCCCACACAAGTAGAGATTTATATCCGTGGAGAGATTTGTTTTATTGATTCCTATGATGTCGGAACTCCAGACGGGTCCTCCACAAAATAATTCGAGAATGTTCACGAAAAACTTTAAAGACTAGTGGCAAGAAGAGAGTTTTCCTTGAAAATATCTCATGGACAGTCAGTGTGTGTGTGCTTCATTTGTCATGGACATGTAGGTGTGGCAAGCAGACTCACACTAACAACATTGAAACCCCATGTTAACACACAACGCAAGAGGATTGCAAGTGAGTAACCTCGAGAAATTAGTCCGAGGAAGATAAAAGTAAGAGAATTGAACTCAGACCTGATGTCCCAACAATCTCTTTTGAAGAAACATGGCAGTAAGTTGAAAACAGCTACGATTGCTTCATTTAAGATCGTGCAAGTACTTGCAAAGAACAATTCAAAGTGCTTTGAAGACTGTTAGTTGAAGACGCTGTGCTAGCAGCTTCCGAAACGTTATTTCAAGACTTCAGAAACAAGTTTGAAATTATGTTTGACATTGAACATGTTCAACTATCTGGAAACTCAGTGATGAGAACAGGAGCAATGTAGTGCTGGAATGGAACTCGATAGAGCGCGCACCTCCGCCAGGCTGAACAGTTTACGTTTTGTATCCCACTGATTGACCGGATCTGCATCCGCACCAGTCGTCCTTGTCACACACCAAAATCTAATTGGCTTGTTGTTGTCACCTACCCAACTCATCAACCAAGTTTCATCCACAACTTTTTGAGATATCGTGCGAAATATCGTTTTTGGCCCTATCTTTCAATGGTGAAGACTCACTTCAAACATCCTAGTATCCGGATCCGGATTCAGATCTTCACCAAAATCGAATCAGTTCGTTCTTGTCACACATCCAACCTGTCCACCAAATTCCATCCGAATCCGTTCATAACTTTTTTAGATATCCTGCACACAAACAGACAAACAGATGAAATTGCTCGTAGAGCAAGGAATTGCCGGAATAACTTTGTCATATCTCCATGATCTCTGAAAAAACAAAAACATGGAAATCAATTTGGTTCTTACAAGTCGATAGTTTAATGAGTGAGAGCACTTAGTTTGGTCATGAACATAACTTGGAAGTCAATCGGACTTGAAATGGCGTTTTTATCGCAATTTGAAATTTTTGACCCGACCCCCCTGACATTCGACCCCTGACCTCTAAGAAGGGTGTTGGTGTGACACCCCAATGAGACATATGGTTGGATGCGGAATTGGAAGATGCACATTTTGGATTTGGTTTGAAGTCGATACGACCATTTTAGCGGACGTTATTGCGGAAATAAGAATTTCGGTTTTTCGGTGACCTTGACCTTGACCTTGACCTTTGACCTAGATTCATCAAAAACGACGTGTTCAAGTTAGACCATGGCCAACGTCTGTACCCAGGTTGGTCATGATCGCTGAAACGGTGTGGCTGCTACAGGGTAAACAAACACACAAACAAACACAGACAGACAGACACACAGAATGACACACACAACCGACCAACATAATTACCGAAATCCGAAGGATTTCGGCAATTAACAAACAAACCTTCACAGAGGTGAAAAAATAACCTCCTTCACCTTTGGTGGTGGGGGTAAAATCTCACCTGCATGCTAAAGCAGGATTTCATTGGTTGTGAAATTTTAGCAAACAAGTTGACGAATCAACAGATGTGTGTGTGACACGGCTCAGTTGTGCATTTTTTTTGTCATGGCTGTTTTAAGGATTGTAGTGTGAAAGCAGACATGCTGGTAGTTGTACTGTTGCGGAGCCGGGTATCGGTGGCGAGCACGACCGCTAGAGGGAGCAGTAGAGTCGGCTCCACCGAACACACCGGAATTGAGGTCGTGACTCTCGGATAAGTCCGAAAGGCACGGGTCCCTTACTGGACCATGAATCGCCAATAATTCGACCGCGTGGGGTAGGGTCAATTGCCAAACTTCAATATACCTAATTACCCATGCGGACAAAGCTACCGGGGAATTCACACCCTCGATGTACCTTGAGTGGAACGAGCCGTTACCGTGCCCGAACCGTGTGTAACCCGAGCGGAGGTTACCAAGGCCCGTCGGTCCAAATGAACAATTTTACAGCGCAAATGGCCTCACTGTTTCTCAACACACACTGTGCTGAGCCAATGAAAGAAACACAGAAACGAGCTGGAACATTTAACAAAAGGGGTATTTATTTATAATGGGGCAGGGGAGCACGCAAGAAGGCAGAGTTAACCGAATAAAAGGAATGCAATTTACGCACACGGCACTTAAACGTTTCTACTTAAAAGACGGGCTCATACACAGACACACACCCCCCAAAAAGAAATGGTGGCCGTGGCCTTTATTGTTACCTCCAGCACGGAGGGAAGGTGAGCTGGAGGTAAGCGTCTGGATTGGACCTTCCCGCTTCGTGCGGTTCTCCACGATCTGGCCTGGCGGGACTCGAACCCGCAACACGATGCCGCTCCAAGCACCACGTACGGAGGGTAGTGTCAGGCGCTGGCATGCTCCACCGGCAAAACAGGCGATGAGGCAGGCAAAGCAAGTCAGCTAGGCAAGCAGGCAGGCGATTCACGGCGGGAAGACTCTCTTACCGGTCACCCCCACACAATTATCCCTTTTTCTTGACAGGTGGGAGGGATCTGTCTCGTGTCATTCCCCTCCTCATTGGACAGGCGTGTCGGGCGATCTCCCGGACGTCCGAGATTGGTCGGGGGGGGGGGCACTCATGTCTCTACCCCTCGATCAGGAAGTTGAGCAGCAATATGTTGCGTTGGCTCCCCATTGGCCGAGAGGCGGCAGACGTGCTCGCACCCCTCCGATTGGCTGAGAGGGGTGCCATGCCCGTATTTGGAGCGAAATCCAAGACGCCAACATCCAAAGAAACCCCGCCTGGCACATTGGACTCCGCCCACGGCTGTGCTTGACACTATGCGCATGGGAAAGGCCGATGGTGAAGAAGCGAAGATGGGCGTTGTTGTTGTTGAAGTTTAAAATGCAAAAATCCTGACTATAAAATAACTCACAGTGCACGTACAATTAATCACCCATTAAACATGGGACGGGACCCTAACTAGAAACACATACTTACTGATATAGCTGATCTATAGGACCTGGCTGTTGTGTGCAGTAACCTTCCAAATTCGCAACAGTACCACTGACTGGCAATACAAGTGGTGAAGATATGTATCGGGCTTATAAGCATTCCTTAAAAGAGGGCCTCTGCAAAAGCTTGTGTAGCAGCCTGGTGTTGGCTCAGTGGTTTGGGTGCCTGCTTGGGATCCTAGGGTCGTGAGTTCAAGCCCCGTCGGCCGCTGAATTCATAGACCAGGAGGTTGACTCAGCCTAGCCTGGTGTTGGTGCAGTGGTTAGGGCAGTGGCTTGGGATCAAAAAGGTCCTGAGTTCAAGCCCCGTTGGGCCACTGAATTAATACACCAGAGGTTTGACTCAGCCTGTCATCCTTCCGAGGTCGGCGAAATGAGTACCAGTGTACTGGGCCGGTGTATACCCCGGTTAAAATAGGTGTACCATATCCATGTGTCGTAAGAGGCGACCAGGGTTGCGTCAGGAAAGGCATCCGGCGTAAAACATGTGCCAAATCACTATGCGGATCATACGGATGATCCACTGTGGCGACCCCGAACGGGGGCAGCCGAAAGAAGAAGAAGATGGGTTGACTCAGCCTGTCATCCTTCTGAGGTCGGTGAAATGAATACCAGTTCCAGTGTGTACTGGTAGAGGGGAACTGCATCAGCGACACAGTCGCGCTTCAAGAAATGATAGTTACCCCGACAGCTAAGCTGCCATACGACCACCACCAGCTTGTGTCAATTTGAAGTGGCGGTGCACCCACAATGCTCAAAAGAAGATTGGCTTCATTGCCGTGTGCAAAAACCACTCTGACTTCCCTGATTTTCCCAACTCTGACTACATCATCTATCTTCAGGCTTTGTGTGCAAAAGTGCTTAATTTCCAGCACGTCATGACTCATTAGTGTGATTGTGAAGATTGTCAACTCAATCCAAGGCAAAGCTCTGCAACACAGGCTATTCAAGACACTCATATCTGGAGTTTGTCAGGTGTGTGTACTGGCCCCCACACTTTTCAGTGCTTGTTTGGACTGGATTCTGGGGACGATGTCTGAGAGATCAATCTGCGGTGCATCATTTGGGAATGTCAAGATCTCTGACCTTGATTTTGCAGATGATGTCGTCATCTTTGCAGAGACTCTAGATATCCTTTTGGGGGCCCTCGAGGTGCTGAATGAGGAGTCGGAACTGCTGGGATTACGGGTTTCCTGGGTCAAAACTAAGATCCAGGCTTTCAATGACGTCTTGGATGCTACCATCTTGTCTGTACCTGTTTGTAGTGAAGATGTTGAGGTCATGGAGAGATTCACTTCCCTTGGCAGTGACAATTACATTCATGTAATTTAAGTAGGAAAACTGTCAACTTAAGTTGTTACATGTCACCGCACGGGGGGTGGTGCTGTGTTAATGAGGTAGGGTTTAAGAATAGTTTCTTCCATGATGTGATTGCCTCCTGTGACTTTCTATGTTTTTACATTTACAAGATCGGCGATAAAAAGGTATCACGTCCTTAAAACAACAACAACAACAACAACAACAACAACAACAACAACAACAACAACAACAACAACAACAACAGTGAGCCAAACGTTTCCCCCTGCCTCCAGGAATGACAACTAGCAAACCACGCCCCTGGGATGGATGATGGATTGCCGTGACGTCAGAAGGTTTGGGGAAGAGGAGAGTTGTGTGAGGTACGCAATTGGAGACAGAGGATCTGGCTTGCTGGCTTCCCCTCCACACGGTGAAGAAGGTTGCACGATTCTCGTGTTCGTGCTGAGGCGAATTTGTTCGTGCGCTGGAGCCAGACGCTAGCCTTTACTGTTCAGCTGAGTCGCGAAGCATGTACGTTTCTGAGGAAGGAAGAAGAGTGTGTCTCTCAGCAATAACTCAGTGCGATCCCATTGTGTGTTCGAGGAGGAAGGCAGGCCATTGTGGTATGCATACATGAACCTCATGTACATTCTTTTGGGAGCCTCGTTGGTATGCATTGCTGTCTGCACTATCGCTGTTGATTCGCCAATAAGCGATGAAACTGGTCTGGTCACTGAGGGGGTGTGTAGCATTGGGATTCTCATGTGTGTACTATGTGTGAACGTCTTTATAGTTGTTGAGGAACTCTGGGAAGGGTTCGAAACAATGTTAGCACTTACCTTGTGTAAGTCTTCTTGGGTTGCTTCATGCTGCTACTTCGGTGAGAGGAGTGTGGGAGGAGTCAATCATTTATATAATCCTTGCCATCTGGGTGTAGTCGATTAGGTGAGAGCTGATTGGCTATCCCTTCCATTCACAGGTGAGAGATGTGGGTGGGTCTTTATATACATATACATATACATACATATGCTTAATTACCTTGGCAGTGACAATTACATTCATGTAATTTAAGTAGGAAAACTGTCAGCTTCAGTTGTTACGTGTCACCACACGGGGCGGGGGGGGGTGCTGTGTTAATGAGGTAGGGCTTAAGGATAATTTCTTCCATGATGTGATTGCCCCCTGTAACATATACATATATACAGGGTGTCCCAAAAAATATACAACTTTTCATCTGCAAAGAGGATGGTCATAACATATATTTTTTAAAAAGATATATGGCTGCATAGAAAGCTGAAAGATTGAAGTTTATTGTACCAATGTCAAAATTGCCACCAAAATTTAAATTTTGGTATAGAATCGTCGTTTTCTTTTCGACCACATGGTCGACGTAGGCTCCACGTTGTCCGATCACTGCCTGCAAACGCGTTGTCATGTTCTCCATCACATTGGGAAACGTTTCCTGAGGAATGTCCTGGATTTCTCGGTGGATGTTTTCCTTCAGCTGATCAAGACTTTGAGGCCTAGGGTTTCCATAGATCCTGTCCTTGAGATACCCTGACAAGAAGAAGTCTGGAGGAGTAAGGTCAGGATAATTCGGTGGCCACTCAATGTCTTCGTAGAGGGAGATAAAGCGGCCCTCAAAATGTTGGTTGAGAAAACGCCTTGTTTCCCTGGCTGTGTGAGGTGGTGCTCCATCCTGCTGGAACCACTGGGTTCTCATCTGGATCAGGTTGTTTCTCCTATGGGCCTGAGTACGTAGCTCAGGCAGATAGAATTCCTGAATCATTTCGCGATAGTTCCTCTGGTTTACCGTGCAAGTGTGTCCCTGGTCATCTTCAAAGAAGTATGGACCAATTATCCCATACCAACCAACCGCCACCCACATGGTGACTTTGAGAACAGATCGAGGCACCAGTTCAGTTGATGCAATACCAGGATTTTCAGTTCCCCAGTACCGAAAGTTTTGCTTGTTTACCTCCCCGGACAAGTGAGCATGGCATTTGTCCGTCATGTGAAGTTTTTTTGAGGAAGTCTGCATCTTCCTCCAACTTTCCTGAGAACCAATTTGCAAAGTCTAGTCGTTTGCATTTCTGTTGATCAGGAAGCACAAGTTTCCGTTTGAATTTTGTATGGAAAGGCATGAATGTCTTGGCGAAGGATCCTCTGAACGGTGCTCTTATGAATGTTTGTCTCAGCAGAAAGTCGTCGAATCGATTTTTTTGGACTCTGAACGACCGCCTGTCTCACCATTTCCACATTTTCTTCACTACGACCTGTCCTTTTCCGACCACTGTGACCCTTGTGAAGGTCACAGATGGTTCCCACATTGGTAAACTTTGCGATGGTGCACTTTATTGTCCGAAAGTTTGGTGCATGGCACAAGTGGATACCGAAATGTCTCGAGTAAAGATGTTGCACCTGTATGACACTTTTCGTCTAGTGCCAAAGTTCAACAATTTTCACCCGTTGTTGTATGGTCAGTCTTGGCATTGTTCTGGCGCTTGCTTGGTATCAAAATAAACTTCAGGGTCTCTGCAACAAGAAATGAAGCATTAGTGACAAAATTACTGCTTTTTTAGGACCAAACGAAGCATTTTAAAAGTTGTATATTTTTTTGGGACACCATATATATATATATATATATATATATATATATATATATATATATATATATATATATATATATATATATATATATATATATATATATATATATATATATATATATATTGGGTAGTCGATCTCGTCCAAAAAAATTTTTTTTCAAAAATAAAATTTTTTTGAAATCTGTTCTACCCTCATTATCAGTATTTCTGTCGATATGTTTGCCTGTCTGTCTGTCTGTCTGTCTGTCTGTCTGTCCCTCCGTTCGGTCCAGTGCTCCGTTAATACAATGGCGATTTCGATGAAACTTGGTTGCTAGGTTCATACCATGACCGAGTTGTGTGCAAATGAGAACCGTTGCTATGGACACCACCGTTGCCTAGCAACGGGCCTGAAAATTTTGAAAAATCATAAAAAATTTCTTTTTTCTAAAATAAAAAATCGGGCCACGAGCGACTGTGGGCAGTACATTCAGCCATATTGTCAAAAATTTCCAGCCGGATCCTATGAAAACTGTCGGAGAAGATAGACTTTGAATGAACCCTGGTCGAAAACAATAAAAAAACGAAGTTTATTATATCTCAGAGACTATGAGTCAGATAAACATGAAACTGGTATGGTAGGTTCATGGTATGTCCTAGTTATTATGTGTGAGAAAGAACCGTTGCTATGGACCCCTCCGTTGCCTAGCAACGGCCGAAAAACCTCTAAATGTGGGGGTATTTTAACGAAAAAACAATCTGCAGTATTAACCCTTGAAGCTGGAATCATGAATTTTCTTGTGCTTAATCCTCAGGTCATTCCCCATCGAAAGGGCCCATCACGTCAAGTTCTATTGGGGAGTCGACTACCCATGTCCACCTACCGGCTTGTATATATATTTCTTCGTAATGTATTTATATAAATATTTCATTTCCTCCCCACCAAAGGTGGATGGAGGTTACGTTTTCACCCGTATTTGTCTGTCTGTTTGTCTATGAACAGGATATCTCAAAAGGTTGTGGACGGATTCGGCCGAAATTTGGTGGAGAGGTTGGGTGTATTCCAAGGACGAAATGATTCGATTTTGGTTCAGGTCCGAATCCAGATCCGACCTACCAGTGGGATACTAAACATAAACTGTTCATCCTGGCGGAGCTATGCGCTCTACCAGGTGCCATTGTAGTTCTTGCAACGTGATACACAGAGCTCCACACAGATACTCGTATATTCAGGCATGACAGATATATAGCATGACAAAAATAAATAAATCACCTTTCGGATACAGTAACTCGGTGTTTGTTCAGTTACCAAGCAGATAGCTAGCGCTTGCCAAGCCAGCTGTTCCTTATCAAATGTACGGAACGGAGTGCTTGCCTGAGTGCTTAAGCCGCTTGGCGAGCGCTGTACAAGAAACTTCATAACTGAACACACACACACACACACACCTGTTCTCATCAAAATATAGACCAACTATAACATTGAGTGATGGAAGGACACGAACTCACGAACATATTCGCAAAGTTGAACGTTTGTGTTTGTTTCGTGTTTGTAGTTACTCATTAACTCCACAAAGACGTCCCAAGAAAACCTCGTGATTACAACAAGAGTGGCTCATACTTTTATTAGTAAACTATGCCCCCAAGGCAAATCAGATGGGTTAACACGCGAGGAGTGCGTCCAGTTTGTTCTCTGAGGTCGATGTGTACAAGCAAAAGTCTGAGTGAAGTCGTAAAGATCGTGTGGAAGATTGTTTGTCAGGGTGTCGCCTGTACATTATTGTATCTTTGAGCGTGTCTGTGTCTGTGTCTGTGTCTGTGTCTGTGTCTGTGTCTGTGCGTGACAGTGTCTGTGCGTGACAGTGTCTGTGTTTGTGTGAAGAGTGCCTCTGTTGGTGTCTACGTCTGCGTTGGACGGAATCGGAATGGCGGGTCAAGTTCAGTGAGTTCGGGATTGGAATGGTGGATGTTTCCTTCCTTCACTGAAAAAATATTTCTTTGATTAATCCTTTTTGTTTTAATTAAGCCATTTTCGCTGCAGTATGTGTATATATATATATATATATATATATATATATATATATATATATATATATATATTTTTTGATATTTATTTATATATTTTTTTTTATATATATTTATATATATATATGGTGCTGCTTATTCAGGATGAAGATTACCACACTGCGGTTATGCACAGGCATGGAACAGCACCGATACCACCATAATAGTAGTACACTGGTACTCATTTCGCCGACCTCGGAAGGATGGCAGGCTGAGTCAACCCCACCTGGTGTTAATTCAGTGGAAACGTGGCTCAAACTCAGGACCCTAAGAATCCTGGTGTTTGCTTAGTGGTTAGGGTGGTGGCTTGGGATCCTCGGGTCCTGAGTTCAAGCCCCGTTGGCCGCTGAATTAATATAAACTAGGAGGTTGACTCAGCCTGTCATCCTTCCGAGGTCGGCAAAATGAGTACCAGTGTACTGGTAATGGGGGCACTGCATCAGCGGCATAGCCGCGTCCCAACCAATGATGCAACCAGCAGCCACAGGCTGCACTCTATAGAGGACCCTAAGATCCCAAGCCAGCCACCCTAACCACTAAATCAACACCAGATATTGAATAGGTTGTTTACCTGTATGATAGGTGGGTTCTGTTTTGACAGGTATCAGACATAACGGCGTACGTAGTTAGAAAAGGTAAATTGATCTCTCAGGTTTCACAGTTCTGTTTTTCGTGTCGATCGATCTTTGCCTTTGATCGTAATCTTGTTTCAGGTACTTTGACCCAGGTTCGCCTCGTGATTCCGGGCATGTGGCCGGGTGGTGCGGCATGGTTTCCTGGGCTTACCTGGTCACCGATTACTGATTACACTGGTTACTGGATTACTAGCAACTTGTGAACGAGCTGCTTTAAACATTCACTGCCAGTGTCATCCACTGTTACGACGTCTTGGTCAAATGATACTGGAGATCAGTTCATAGAACACCTTACCCACGCAGTCTTGAGAAAAAGCACATGGGAAGGGTCTGAACAAAGAGTGTGAGGTTTATTTGTCTGGATGCTCAATATCACAATTACTCTGCCCTCAGGGCATTAAACGGCGTGAATATTCTGTCCAAGTACTGCTCAGTACTGTCCAAGTACCCCTGGGCTCTCACCTCGTAGTGGCTGGATAGGACAACCAGGCAACCATTGGTAGGCATGGCCGAGCCACAAAATATGTAACTGAGAAGAAGGTAAACAAACTTTGGTACATCACTGGTGATAATGTTTGTGGTCAGGTTTCATCGTAATTGTGTGTGTGGTTTCGGAGAAGAAAGCAAATACATCTTTTGGGGGACACTCCCCCCCCCCCGCACCGTAGACACCCCTTCGACCCTGATTATATATATATATATATATATATATATATATATATATATATATATATATATATATATATATATTTTTGGCATGAACAATATTTGGTACATCATGGGTGAAGAAGGTTGGCGTCAAGATTCATCGTAATTGCGTGTGTGGTTTCAGAGAAGAAAGCAAATACCTCTTATGGTGGGCAACCACCCCCCCCACCCCTGAATTGACCCGCTTATACCTGGAATTTTTTAATGGCATGAACAAACTTTGGTACATCATGGTTG
The DNA here is from genome assembly GCF_056783735.1 of Eptatretus burgeri. Taxonomy (NCBI): domain Eukaryota; kingdom Metazoa; phylum Chordata; class Myxini; order Myxiniformes; family Myxinidae; genus Eptatretus; species Eptatretus burgeri. Next base: position 12,335,443 of record NC_140975.1, on the reverse strand, counting down.
ATGAAGGTTGAGGTCAAGCTTCATCGGAATTGTATGCGTCGTTTCTGAGAAGAAAATAAATATCTCCTTGAGGGATATTTACTTTCTTCTCAGAAATCCTATCGGTCATTTCAAAGAAGTTGAAAGTATTTGTGGACGGACGGACGATGCACCATCCGGAACTACATTCCAGGTGAGCTAAAAATCGGGGTCTAAGAGGGTCTACAGGGGGGTTGCCCCTGTGGGGGGAAAAATTTATATTGATGTATTCTAAATTGTAACAAATGGAGTTTTAGAAATGTAAGTTTTATGCTATAAGTTGAATTGGCTGTTTTATTTGTCCAAGAGGCTTTTGCCCTAGAAGTTGATGGAATGTCTTGGTCTGGAGCAGCATGACCTGAGCTGATAACAGCGAACCTTTGCCTCGAAATGTACGTAGTGGCTTCTCGCCTAGAGAACACGTCTACAGTCTGGGTTGATAGCCCCCACCACTCTCCCATGAAAGTATAAAATGCTTTGAAATGTAAAATTGTTTGAGTGCAAGCACGTGAGGAAGTGGAGAATCTCAGTGGCTTGTACTCCTTGGGACTGACCAAGTACCAAGTTAGAATAAAACTCTTTGATGTAATGTGGAAGTGAATTGAATCGGGTTGGTTTAACTGTTCACTAAAAGTAAGAATAAATGAAATAGAACCAAATAATATTGCAACAAATGGGGATTCTTAAGTTCATTGTACAAGGGTGAGAAGTGTATGGTGGATAATTAGAAAATAAATTGTTTCACAAAGAAAGGACTTGTGTGGACATCGGTTATCAGTGTTGGTGGGTTTTATGCAGGATTTTATAACCAAATCGGACAAACGTTAAACTCTGCCTGAAGTTGAATAGGATTCCACAATCAACCAGGAAGAATCCTTCAACAATCACAACGGAGTGCGTGAAAAAAAATCCACAACACCCCCAAGAGAGGTATTTGCTTTCTTTGCTGAAACGACACACAATTCCAATGAAATTTCACCACAACCTTCATCACCCGTGATGTACCAAAGTTTGTTCACGGCATGAAAAAAATTTTCAGAGATATTTACTTTCTTCTCCATTACGTTTTGTGGGTTATCCATACCTATGTCAGTGGTTCCCTGGTTTTCTTATCCAGCTGCTACCAGGTGAGCGCACAGTGGTATTGCCCCTATTTTTTTTTTATGACTAAGTCGCCAGAGGCGTTATGTTTTCGCATTGTCCGTCTGTCCGTACGTACATCCGTCCTTGTTAATTTTCTTTGCAACTGCTCATCCGATTGACACAAAATTTTCCCCATAGTTACGACTACTCATGCAGACTGTTTTAATGATAATTATGACATCATGGGTCATGTGGTTGGAAAAAAGGAAAAACTTTGGACATCTGTATCTCAAAGCACTCCGTGGAAAAATTGAAACTTGGCACATCTGAAGTACTCCTCGTGGGAAAGAAGTGGGTTTTTTTTTTTAAATGATGTCATAGGTGGCTTTGTTATGACATCATAATTGCATATGATGAATGCTTTATCTAATCAGTATTAAAATGTTTGAGGGTCATTTAGGGATAAATTGCATGGGGGGAAATGTCATCAGTCTCGTGGTTTGGCAGTCATAATTCTTTCAAACATAAAAATCTTCTCCGAAACAGCTAAAGAGATTGAGGCAAAACATTACAGGTATGATCGCCTATCCATGAGGAACAAAATGTTTTCCTCCTATGATCTCAGGAACTCTTTGTGAGCCAATGGCCATCCATATCTAGTGCCCAACTGTGTCTGCGAATGTCCACCTGCAGTTTGGTTACTTTTTTTTTTTTTAGGAGATTGGTGGCAGGATTTGCACTCCGTCCGCCGTAGAACACTTCATTCCGCAAAACCCACTAATGCAAAGAAAACTGAAAACCCATTCCATGGGAATACCTTTTATGCTGCTGCCCTTTGCTGGGCAGCTCACCGGATGACGGGATTGGGGCAAAGCCTTCGGGACCCCCACTCCTTGATGAGAGTAGGAAAAGCACGAGGTAAACTCCCTGGGTCAGATTACGGTGTTGTGTGGCGGAGTGGTGTTGAAGTGTCATCCACTCGAAGGCGGTCTCTTTGCGTAAACCTGAGGCGGTCCCTTCTGGTGGGTGCCTGGAATGTCCTACCTCTAAGAGAGGATGATCACCTGTCTCTGCTATCTTCTAAGCACCAGCGTTTGAACATTGTTCTTGCAGTACACTCGAAGGTTCGGAGACCGTATAGTGTTGAAATCATGGCGGATGGTTACACCTACAACTGGTCTGGTCACTCTGATGGTTACCATACCTAAGGAGTTGCTGTAGCTGTGTCCAAAAAGCTGACTCCCATGATCATTGAAGTAACACCGGTCAACGAGCATATTAGGAGACTAAGGATTCGTCACTTACGAGACCAAGTCCAAAAAAGAATTTTGTCTCTCGGGACATTGGATACCATTGACCAGAGTTGCAGGGCCAGGCTGAATGGCAGAGCTGAGCTGTTCAGGGAGTTGAGGCATGAAACTGCACGTGTGCTGTGGGTGGACGATGAGGCCTATGTGCGAGGAATCTGTGAGGGGGTAGAGCATCACCTGTGTTCAAGTGATTCTCGTCCTGCTTACAGGGGAATTCACACATTATGTTCCTCCAAGCCCGTCCCTCGGTGTACTGCAGTTAGAGCAGAGGGTGGAGAGCTCTTGACAGAGGAGTCCAAAGTGAAGGCCCGCTGGGCCGGTTACTTTGAGCGACTGTACCAGACTGACCCACCAGCCATTGAGTTGAATGTCAGGGGAGTTACTATCCCTATTGCTGACCCTCCAATTTACTGTGATCCACCTTCGTTTTGTGGAAACACAGACTGTGGTGAACTCATTGAAACGGGGTAAAGCTGAAATCTATGGCATCTATGCGTAGCTTCTCAAGGCTGGTGGAAATGCTGTACTCGTGTCGCTGCATGCAGTTCTGTGCTCTCTTTGGAATACAGGCATCATCCCAACTGACTGGAAAAGGGGCCTTGTTTTCCCTCTCTATAATGGGAAGGGTGATCGCCCAGACTGAACAACTACCAAGGGGTGACACTGCTCTTGGTGCCAGTCAAGGTCTTTGCTTGGATAATTCTTTATAGGTTTGTTACGTGGGGTACTACGAAAACTAATCAATCTGACGTCTGAACTATACTGGTACTGAGAGTGCTGTGAGAAGTAGTGATACTGATCCTGCTCACCAGATTCTCTCAGCGAGGGAGCCTCATTAGTGGAGAATGCCAATGGACCGACCACATGCCTCGTGGTTGCCGCAGGTTGATCAGCATCTCAAAGACATGGGGTTGGGCCAGGCATCTGCCTGGGGGATGGGCAGACAGAGGCCACTGGGGTACTGGTGGAAAGTGGATGCAGCGACGCGCTGCTCCGGCGCATGCTCCCATACCTGTCGTCATAGGTCACATGTTTTTACAGCTATGATTTTTTTTTTGAAGAAAATACCTTTAAAAACCTTCCATAGAACGGCTTGACAGATCGAGGGGAAACTTCACCAACGTGTTCCCCAAGCCTCTGGGATACCAGGGTGCTTACAAATAATAAATACGTCACACGGTCTGGCAGCCATATTGGATTGAATGAAAATCTTTATAAAGTATTTATCTTGAACTGCTTCATCAAGCGATGTGAAACTTCACAGTTATGATCTAGTAGTCATGGAGAATATATGATTTAAATTTCAACCTGATCAGATGCATGGTCTGGCAGCCAGAATTATTTAATATTCTGAATCTGGGTTCAGGGATTTTAATCAAACTTGGTACAAGTATGTATAATGATGTAATAATGTGGGCGGGGGCATATCTGGTAACGTGGAAGAGTGCCCTTCTAGTTTTTCTCTCAACTAACCAAGAAAGTTTTAACTGGAATAAAGTTTCTCGAAAACATACTTTCAACTATTGAAAGATTTTTGTGTTTTCTAAGTAAATTACGTTCCAGCTGGTATTCCAAAGGATATTTGTTATAATGCGCAGCTGAAGCTGAGCAGATCCTCCGCTCACAACTGCCCTGACACCACTCGTCAAGCCCACTTTCACGGGCTTTTGCTGACAAGCGCGATGATTAACCCATCGTCACACTCTTTCCTGACCCTAGAGCCGCCTTCAGCCTGGGCGAGGAGACCCTGTCAGTGCCAATGGCGCTGTTTGCGGAGAATCGGCGGCGCCTTTGTGAGCGCTTGCGCGCACGTGAGGGGATGGAGACCGGTGCTGTTGTCGTCCTGCAGGGTGGAGAGCAGACGCAGAGATATTGCACCGATACTGATGTGCTGTTTCGACAGGTCTGGACTGCAAACCTATCAAAATCGTCCAGTGTGTTGTGTAATTTTCTTGGAAGTTTGTGCAGATTTGCTAAATTCTACATTTTTGGAAAGCTTTTTATGTCAGAAATCTGAATACCAATGTTTATACTTGTGGATATCAACTTGCGGTGGCCATTTTGGATTTCAAAATGGCCACCTTGTCAAAACGAGTTTTCGCTATATCTTCAGTCATAATTGAGTTATTCTCTATTTAATGTTTGAAGCTTTATGTTTGAAACATCAAATATTCAATTTATTGCATTAATATTTGTGTATAATGAACAATAGTACATTTACATGGGTATCTGAAGGACATTCGTTTATGTTAGTACCTTGGTCAAAACACAGGTCGTTCATTTTGTAGTGTTCATCATAACATATATATATATATATATATATATATATATATATATATATATATATATATATATATATATATATATATATATATATATATATATATATATATATATATATACTTGTGTTCTGTGGTTCTATATATATCCACAACATTATAATCAAGCAGAGAAGAATTCTCCAGATGTGTAGTTTCATCATTCTCAGTTTGTACTGCACAAACAAAGATCTATGCATGGCAAGTCCTTGTGCTGGCATGAGCATCTCCGTGATGTGCAGTTTACCTTGCACTGGCACTTGACCATCTCAATCGCTCATGGTGCTGGAGGGCAGTCAGATGTTTGTGGCATTATTTGTCCTTGTAATATCCACGTTCCACAGAGGTTCTCTCACCCCCTCTTCCTATCCAGGCTGGAGTTCCTCAAGGCAGTGTTCTGAGTCCTGTTCTTTTTTGGTTTTCATCAATGATCTCTCCGACTCTCTGGAAAATCCTCTATCTCTTTGCTGATGACTCCACCCTCTGCCGTACCATCGGTCATCCCTCAGACCAGCAAACAGCAGCTTCTTCGCTCACCGCAGATCTGGGTAAAATCACAAATTGGTCCAACACATGGAACATGTCTTTCAATTCTGACAAATCTCACACTCTCACTATGACTCTCGAAAAGGACCGTTTGGAACCCCCCCCACCCCCACCGCACCCCCTCCCTCCCATCTACATTCTCAACAATCCTCTGGAAGAATTCCTTTCATTCAAGCTTGTGGGTCTATCTGCCATGATCCTTCCTGGGAAAGCCACATTTCCAACCTGGCCTCAAAAGCCAGTCGCCCTCCGTCGACTGGGAATCCTCCATCGTGCAAAGTCCTTCCTCGGCCCACCTGAGCTCCTGACCACTTAAAAAGCTTTCATCTGCAGCCTGATGGAGTCGTGCTTGCACCCCTGGGCTGGTGTTCCTGCCTCTCACCTTTCTCGTCTTCATGCTGTGGAGACCAAAGGCATTTAGGATCATTGGTATCTTCTGTGATGAGGCTGAGTCTTTGGGTCTCTCATTCTCTCACCGCAGGCAGGTCGGTGGTCTTTCTGTTTTCTACCATCTCCTCTCCGGTATCGCCCCTCCACTCTGTCTGCGATTTGCCCCCCCCTCCCATATTTCCGCAAGGCGCTCAAGGTGTGCCAGCACCCCCTTCTGGTAAAACTACCAAAATCACTGCTCACTGCTCACTTTCACCCTTTCATTCCTCTGTTTTTCCAACCTTTGGAATAAACTCCCACACTTTCTTCAATCCCAATCTTCCCTCCAGGTCTTCAAAACAGTTGTTCACTACCACCTCACCTCTTATCTTCCCTCATCCAAAACTATGATCTTTTCTACCCCCATTAATCCACCCCAAACCTACCTCCTTCAAATTCCCAGCCTTCCTTCCCAAAAGTTCCCTGTCGTGTAAGGTCCTAAAGGTCCCTGTGGCGTCCATCTTGTATACCTCATGTTCCCTGCCCCATCCCTCTCCCTTCCACAGATCTAATGTCTCTGTTCCCCACTGTTTTGTCCTTACCTCTCCTGTCCCTCTTGTCTTCTGCCCCCCTTGTTGTGCGTTGCGTGTTAGCTCTCATATGAGCCTCGACAATGCATACAAAAAAACTGCTCACGTGCTGCTTGAGTGTGCCAACTGTTGGGAGTTTTTTTTATTTCAGCCATGTATTTACAGAACAGGTGTCATCTCAGCTCAGGGATGCTGTTGACATTGATGCCTCTTGCGAGATAAGCCTTGCACACAAATCTGACCAAAGTGTTGATCATACCATCTGAGATTTTATCATTATTGAGGAGCATCTGGAATGTCTTCATCACATCTTCCTCTGCACCTCGAGACAGTTTGAAACACTTGGTTTTACCCACTCCTAAGAATCTTCCTGTGTTGTCAACATTAGAGAATGAATGTGGTGCTGGAATACCTTTGCTTTCGCATCGCCAAGCCAAATCCACAATGGCTCAATGTATATGACTCCTGATAACATGAAGATTGATGTGTTACTGAGCAGATTTGAAGAACGAGCACATCTGTGTCAGGGATAAACACTGTCAACTGGGAATCAGGTAGTCTCTGTTGTGAATGATTAATGTGTCTGCTTCCTCATGGTTGTTCTTCTCAATGACGGATCTGTTGCTGCGCTTGAGCCTGCGGAGTAACTGCTGAAATCTATCAATCCGCGTTCTTCCCGGCACCTTTGTTCCTTGTTCTTTTCACACTTCTTTCTACTTTTTCACATTTTTCTTTATTGATTCCAATTCTTGCTTTTTCTTTTCTTTTATCTATTTTACTCTTTATTTCTCACTTTGTCTGTCGAAGAAGAAGTGAATTGTTGCAGAAATTTTTTTTGTAAGGCCCACTTGGCTGCACCTGGATGGATTTCAGGGTAGTGGAGTAGTGGCTGAAACCCGAATCCTATCCAAGTTCCTCCTGATGACTCCATCTTTACTCTTTACTTCTTCGGGTTCCTTCTGATAACTCTGATGCCATATTTGGTTTTTCTATTTGAATATCACGGTTGCTCCTCATTTGGCCATCTGCTGAGACAATGGTCACTTTTGATGAATCCTCACTGCACAAAATGATTTTGTTTGCTAAGTGGACTGTCAAGTGTGCTTTTGTTTCATCATGGGACAGAAATCGTTTGGTGGAAATATGTCTTGAGATTTGTGTCGTTTGAAACTTGACACTGAGCAGGTGATTTCTATTAGCCCTCATTACTCTCCTTGTTATTTTCTTTGATTAAACTTTGTAGTTATCAAATACCACAACAATCTCATCATAATATCTTGTATCGTGCATCAGTTTGTCAAAGAAATATTTACTGAGGTCTTCAACTGTTGCGTGGTTGTTGAACATTTTTCCAGCTTCTGTACTTATCACCATTCCATCAATGATTGCTATCTTCTAACTGAGCTCAGGCAGAGATGCATTCACATTGTCATCTCCATCAGGTGATCTGTGTGAACCTTGCGTGGATGTGTGTTGGGGATAATTTCCTGATGGGACGTCTGAGGTCAGTTCCTGGAGAGCATGAATTGGCTTTAATTTGTCAGTGCATGGCAATAGTGACCTTTGGGTGAGTGTGAATTAATAATCACCAAAAGCGTGCTTCATGTCAACATTTCTGCCTGATTTGCCAAGAATCACAAGGTATCCATACAGGTCCTTGGTTTCCTTGAGGTCAACTGACTTGTCCCTAACTTTCACTCTCTGCTTTGTGTTTATGATGTGTACATTTTGTTATTTTCCCTCTTTGCAGGAGCCCATAGACTTGTACTCCCAGGTACACGATCCACCACAGTTCTCATTCAACTTTTGTCCGATCTCAATATTGTTGTGGAAATGGCTCCTAGGGGTTAATGGTGCTTAGAATAGAGCATTTATTTCCTTGAAGTGAATGTCTGGTATTAAAATGGAAAGGAATTTTTTTTTTAATGAGATTATGCCCACCATAAATTCAAAGGCTACACTTCATTCATAAATTCATAAATTCAAGGTGGGATCTACACCAAGGAAAGTATAGATATTGAACAGAATGGTGAAATCTATTTACATTCCTCTTGAATTGAGGTAGGTTGGGTTTGAGTGGGAAGCAGGATGCAGGTAAACTGTTCCAAAGTGATGCAGTGCAGGGGAAAAAAAACGAGAAGAATATCTCATGGTCTTACTCCTCGGGACCAATATAGTGTATGGATGAAAAGAAACTGCCGAACGTGTGGAGTGACTGAAAGTATGCTCAGGTGGAACAACCTGTGAGAGACCCTCAGAGCACATTCCGTGGTAATATCGATATAAAAGGCTCAAAGAAGCAACAGAGCAGTGGACTGAGAGAGGTTCCAGGGATGATGTCAACTCCTGTCCCAGCCAGCACACCGCTGGATTCTGTCAATGGGAGGTAGGTGATAGGCCGGAGCACCAGCCCAAATATGGCAATAATTCTCCATGACAGGTGGCCTTGTATAGAAGCACCTTGAGGAAGGTATCGCCAAGCATGAGATAAGCAGCCAAGGTGCTGGGAGGCTCTTTTCGTTACACCAGAGATGTACTTTTCCCAGCTGAGGTTTGAGCTAATATCCAATCCAAGCAGATGGAAAACAGGAAGTTCCTGCAAAGATGAAGAATCCATAGACGTGGTTGGAAAACAAGGTGATCTTGAACTCGACACAGACAACAATTGGGTCTTTTTTTCGGTTGAAAGTAGCAAGCCAGTCTTTTCCCAGTTAATCACACTCTCTAGTTCCTGATTGAGGGTGATATGAGCATGAATACGGGAAAGAGGAGACAAAGTTCCTGGGTAGGTAGTATACACTGTTGTCATCTGAGCAAGAATACAGTCGAGCAGATCATTGATATTGTTGCGGTTCTGCAAAACTGGCACTCCCTGGAGGTAATGGCATACAACATATAGTGGTTCCTGAGATAGTTATCTCATTTGTATTCGTTCCAGCTAGTCCTTCCTTGATGTTGAAGTGGGTTTATAGGTCATATGAGGAGCCGCGAGGAGGAGTGATGTAAGGGACACATCGGCCATTTTGGAGTTAATGCCATATAGCACTATTTTAACCCTTCCCCTATCATCCGAGCCTATCATCATCATATGATTAAAAAATGTCGCTTACATCACTTCCTCGCAGGGCCTCATATGCATTGTGTAGGGTTCAGGTCGGTTTTTTTTGTGATTATTAGATTTCGTAAGTATATTGATGACTTCCGTCCTGTGTTTGTGTGTTTGTTTGTCGGCACGATAACTCGAGAACTGAAGAAGCTACCAATGTCAAATTACACCACGTAATTCAGGAGGGTGATGGCTAGTGCTGATTAGATTTTGGTCAAAATCGGTCAAAGGTCAAGGTCACAGTGAGGTCAAACATTCGATTTTTGATGGTTTGGTACAGAATCATCGTAGAAACATCTAGTTTGCGTCGCTACCTTCTCTAGAGACAGCTTTTCTTAGACAAGGTCAGAGGTCAAGTTGACGATTTCGTAAGTACCAGTCTATGACTGCTTGTTTTTAATCATTTTTCCCCCCAACTTTTTCCGCCGGCAGGATATTGTGCTTTCAATTCAATGACATTTATTACTTACGAAATCTTTAGATTTCGTAAGTATATTGATGACTTCCATCATCTGTTTGTGTGTTTGTTTGTTTGTAGGCACGATAACTCGAGAACGGAAGAAGCTACCAATGTCAAATTACACCACGTGATTCAGGAGGGTGGTGGCTTGCGCTGATTAGATTTTGGTCAAAATCGGTCAAAGGTCAAGGTCACAGTGAGGTCAAACATTCGATTTTTGATGGTTTGGTACAGAATCATCGTAGAAACATCTAGTTTGCGTCGCTACCTTCTCTAGAGACAGCTTTTCTTAGACAAGGTCAGAGGTCAAGTTGACGATTTCGTAAGTACCGGTCTATGACTGCTTGTTTTTAATCATTTTTCCCCCCAACTTTTTCCGCCGGCAGGATATTGTGCTTTCAATTCAATGACATTTATTACTTACGAAATCTTTAGATTTCGTAAGTATATTGATGACTTCCATCATCTGTTTGTGTGTTTGTTTGTTTGTAGGCACGATAACTCGAGAACGGAAGAAGCTACCAATGTCAAATTACACCACATGATTCAGGAGAGTGGTGGCTTACGCTGATTAGATTTTGGTCAAAATCGGTCAAGGGTCAAGGTCACAGTGAGTTCAAACATCCAAAAAATGATAACTCGAACGGAAGAAGCTACCAATGTCAAATTACACCACGTGATTCAGGAGGGTGGTGGCTTGCGCTGATTAGATTTTGGTCAAAATCGGTCAAAGGTCAAGGTCACAGTGAGGTCAAACATTCGATTTTTGATGTTTTGGTACAGAATCATCGTATAAACTTCTGGTTTGCGTCGCTACCTTCTCGAGAGACAGCTTTTATTAGACAAGGTCAGAGGTCAAGTTGACGATTTCGTAAGTACCAGTCTATGACTGCTTGTTTTTAATCATTTTTCCGCCGGCAGGATATTGTGCTTTCAATTCAATGACATTTATTACTTACGAAATCTTTAGATTTCGTAAGTATATTGATGACTTCCGTCATCTGTTTGTGTGTTTGTTTGTTTGTAGGCACGATAACTCGAGAACGGAAGAAGCTACCAATGTCAAATTACACCACATGATTCAGGAGAGTGGTGGCTTACGCTGATTAGATTTTGGTCAAAATCGGTCAAGGGTCAAGGTCACAGTGAGGTCAAACATCCAAAAAATGATAACTCGAACGGAAGAAGCTACCAATGTCAAATTACACCACGTGATTCAGGAGGGTGGTGGCTTGCGCTGATTAGATTTTGGTCAAAATCGGTCAAAGGTCACAGTGAGGTCAAACATTCGATTTTTGATGTTTTGGTACAGAATCATCGTATAAACTTCTGGTTTGCGTCGCTACCTTCTCGAGAGACAGCTTTTATTAAACAAGGTCAGAGGTCAAGTTGACGATTTCGTAAGTACCAGTCTATGACTGCTTGTTTGTTTGTGAACAGTATTACGGAAAAACTCCTCAACGGATTTTGACGAAACTTGGTGGGGGGATTAGGTATGGTCGAAGGATCATGCCATTAGATTTTGGACTTGGTCCAAAGTCCAATATGGCTGCTAATGGCGGCCATTTTGAAAAAATATTTGAATTTTTCTTTTTGCATTTCTACATGTTTTAAGAGATTTCCAAACTAAAAAAAAAAAAAAATTTGTTAGAAAAAAAAACAATTTTGCACCTTTTTTCAAAAAAATTTCGTTTTATTTGAAAAATATTTGAATTTCTTTTTTGCATTTCTACATGTTTTAAGTGATTTCCAACCCCCAAAAAAATTGTTAAAGAAAAAAAAAAATTTGCAACTTTTTTTTTCAAAAAAATTTCGATTTATTTTTATTTTTGGCATTTCTACATGCGCGTCGATCTAGTTTAGTTTATTCAATCGTGGTTCAGTAGAGTCTGATTCGTTTTGACCTACAATGAATAGGATATCAGGTTCACTTAAGTGACCCAGCAGTATTGGCGGCGGAGGTTTTGCACTCTACCGAGTGCTCCCCCTCTAGTTTATTTATTTATTCAAATTAAACACAATGCAATGCATGAATACAGTAACAGAAGGCGACTTGAGTCCTTGAAAACAAATTGTTTGTGTCGGACACAAGGGAACTTAACAATACATGGATTGGTTATATAACATATACATTCAGGTAGTTATACAAAATCAATTTGGAATTGCACTTACAGGATAGCCGAGGCATACGCATGCTCACTCTAAGCGGTCTAGCCTTGGTGTGAATCCCGATCTAGCTAAAAACTGTCATCTCACTGTTTCACAGGCAGAGTGATTCATCAATGCGTGTGCTTTGTCCCTCGGATGGACGTTAAATGGGCCTCCCGTCTGCCGGCATTAGTGTATGTGAAAGATTCCACGGTGTCCTTCCCGAAGAGTCGGCGAGCTATCGCCGGCACCCTGAACAAATTGCAAATTCCATCTGTAACCAGCAGAGGGCATTGCATCAGCGGCACAGCCACACTCTCAGCCAATGATGCTATCCCACAGCCTTTTGCTGCATACAAACGAAGAAGAAGAATTTGGAATTTGTGCAACGCAGTAAAAATGGTTTTGAATCGGAGCAGCTGCACATTAGGTTATGAATTGTAACGCGAGCTGAAACATTTGTGAAACATATTTGTAAATTTTTTTTCAACGAGGGGCAATGTTTAAGCCATCTATCGCATCATTCCAATGTTTGGGACCAGAGAAGTGAATGTTATGCTGGAAAGGTACAATCTGTTCTTGGGGAGATGAATATGAGACATTGATCTGGTAGTGCAGCAATTCCTCGATTTCAAGGTTAACAACACCATTACCCAACTCGCGTCGCCTCAACTCACACTTACGTCTTTTTAATTCCTTACCTTTTTTATTCTCGAGCGTTTTCAGAACTCACAAGACTGCTAAAGAGACCCGAATACATCGCTGAAGTATCAAATCGTGAGATTGCAAAATCCATGAAATGACTACTTTGCGTCGCACATAAATAAATGTACTGTACCGTCGAGTGGCTAACAGGCACTGTAAAATCGTTACCTGAGAAGTGAAATTTGATGTTATTTTTTGAATGTATGTTGGTGGATGTTGCCAGGTTGATAAGTTTGCCGTACCATTTGTAAAAATGCCGACGCTCATTGGAAAAAGGAGAAAGAAGAAGAGGTATTGTCAACTTCGACCACTTCTGGAAGAGGTTTATTTTTATTTAAATGTGTGGTAGTGTAAGTTTTTAAAAAAAAATTATTTATTTATTTATGCATATGTGTATTTGGATATAACTGTCGTTAATCAAAAAAGGGTAATGTGATATCATCGGTAAAAAGCGAAATGTAATACATGACGTGCAGACGTAAGGAACCCAACCCCCGCTTATTCTGTTAATTAATATGAGAACCGTTGCTTTGATTTACGTCATTTTGACATTCATCGTACTTTTCAGGAATGCATCCCCGACGTAAACCGGGGCATCACTGTATATAATTAAATAATGCTTGCTTTGTGCTTTACTTGGCACTTTTGAGTCTCGGTTCGATTCCCAACCCGACTATAAACCGTCACCTCAGTGTCACAAGCAGGACATTACGTCGTCTATGAATGTGCCGTTCCTCAGATGGGACATCAAGCTGAACTTTCATGATCGGATGGTGTCTTTCACCAAGGGTCGGTGATTGTTGCTGGAAGCCAGCCAGTCCCTGCCCTCTGCATATGCTCCATGTATTCCTTTTTCCTGCCCTCCCCTGACTCCTAACCTCACCACCCCCAAACTTCTTTCCTTTTCTCCCAATTCCTACACTCCCTGAACCTCCTTTGAGTCTGTCCTTTTGTCCTCCCCTTTGTATCAAGAGTGTAGTCTTTTATAGGCTTGCATACAGGTATTTATACTTTCCTGCAGAATTGTTTGAAGCCATGATTATGGGTGGATGCAGTGTCCATCAATGGAGTTGTGAAAAATATCCCCACTTGGACATAAATACACATTAGCTTTGGCTCACAAATGCTACGTTTGTGCTGAGGTGGAATCTTTGTTACCATCTTCACCTTGATACTGTAATTGAGAACATCGTTTCTCTTGTGTTTGTCAGTCATGAAGTCGGAATCATCGTAAATTTCACAAATTTACATGATATGGTAAAGATGGCTGCTCAGTGACGTACTATTTTGTTTTTCCACCTTTGTAAACATCATACATGCAACATATCTGAACAATGACAGCACAAGAGGCCAAGTATCATCTCTATGTTCCTGTAGCTCACTGTAAACATTGAAAATGCCACTGTGGGCCTTGTAAGTTTGTGCAAAACTGGATACAGTATCAATCTGTCATTATCACCTTCTGTTTGATGCAGGAATCCTACTTTCACTGGCTGTTTGGCATAACTGAGGCCAACTGCTTTGGGGCATTGGCTGTGGAATCTGGCAAATCCATCATGTTTATTCCGAAGTTGCCCGACTCGTATGCTACCTGGATGGGCAGGTAGGTGTCAGAGGTATTGTTGTACACTGCTCCTTCCCAATTCCATATCTAGGCAATGCGTGATGTCATCGCCGGACGCCGAAGGAAGGGAGTTTTTTTACTCCGTTTGTTTGTTGTACATCGCTCTTTCCCAATGCCATATCCAGGCAATCCATGACGTCATCGCCGGGTGCCGAAGGGAGTACTCACTTTTAACTCCGTTTGTTTTCTTGTTTGTGTTTGTTTGTCCGGGCGATGATATCTCAGCCATCCTTTGAGTTAGGAAGCTGAAATTTAGGGACAAAAGTGAAGACGTGCTTTGGCAAAAATGTCATTAAAATTTTTTTTTTATTAATTAATTGATTAATTACTTAATTCTTATCTATTTATTAATTAATTACTTGTTTTATTTCTCATCCTGACAATATCTCGGGCACCTTTTGAGCGAGGAAGCTGATACTTGGACATGACGGTGAACAAGTGATTTGGCTATAAAGGGTATTTTTTTTATTTATTTAATCAATTAATCGATGAATTATTTTCTTTCTTGCTTTCGAAGCGATATTCTCTCAGCCATCCTTTGAGCTCGGAAACTGAAATTTGGGGACAAAAGTGAAGATGTGCTTTGGCGAAAAGTTTTTTTTTTTTCTTCTATTTAATTAATTACATAATTATTATTGATTTATTAATTACTTTATTGTATTTCTCATCCTAGCAATATCTCAGGCACATTTTGAGCGAGGAAGCTGATATTTGGACATGACATTGAACAAGTGATTTGGCTATAAAGGGTATTTTTGATTTATTGATTAATCAATCATTTCATTTTTTGATTAATTTTCAAAAAGTTAGATTCAGATGAAACATTGGTGGCTTCGGTATACTATTGCCAATTGATAAAGAAATTAATTATTTTACGATTATTATTTATTTATTTTAATTCTTGTACACCGCTCCCAATTCCGACTCCATGTGCTGCAAGGCGGCATCGCCGGGTGCCAGCGCCCTGGTGATGTCACATGCTGGATGATTGGTTTTTTATTGATTTGGCATGTGGGTGGTATACTTTGAATGTACCGGTACATGTTTGTTTTCTTGTTTGTTACTTGGCGAAAAAAAATATTTGCCAAGTACTGTATGTTGGTCTGTAGCGTTTGTCTATTTGTCACACGATTTTTGGCCACAGTTTTCAAGCAATCGGTGTGTGTGTGACAGACAGAGACGCAGACGCTTAATTTTGGTGAAGATCTGGATCTGAGAATTTTTCAAAGTGATTCTTCACCATTGAGAGATGGGACCAAAATTATATATATAGCACAATATCTCAAAAGGTTATGGATGGATTCACACGAAACTTGGTCGACATATTGGGAGTGCCACTAGGAAGAATTGATTCAATTTTGGTGAAGATCTGGATAAGAGAATTATTTCATTTTTAACTGATTCTTCACCATTGAGATATGGGACTAAAAACAATATTGCATGATATCTCAAAAAGTTTTCGATGGATTTGGATTAAACTTGGCGGACATGTTGGGTGTCTGAAAAGGACGTGAAGATCCGGATCCGAGAATTTTTCAAGTGATTCTTCACCACTGAGTGTTGGGGCCAAAAACTATATCACATGAGATCTCAAAAAGTTGTGGATGACTTGTGACAAAACGAGGTGTTTGAGTTGGTTGGGTGACAAGAACAAGCCGATTCGATTTTGGTTCAGGTCCAGATCCAGATTCTGCCTATCAGTGGGATACAAAACTTAACCTGTTCAGCCTCTCGGAGGTACGCGCTCTACCGAGTGCCGTTGTAGTTGTTGTTTTTTTTAAACTTGTGATGCGGGCAGAGCAAATGTTGGTGTAGGTTTGGTAAAGATGTTTAATGAGTGTGTAGATAAAGTTTTATGGTCATGTTCATAATATGATCACAGTGGTTTTCCTTTTTTTTTTCTTTTAGCATCCACCAGCCAGAGTATTTCAAGGAAAAGTACGGTGTGGATGAGGTCCATTTCACGTGTGATGTGAGTGTCACCGACATTTACGCAAATGATGTTTGTTTTCAGTAAATTTGAAAAACTGTATTGCCTGGAGCCCCAGATGATTCACAGTTAGATTGGAATCTTTTATTATAATAATTTGTATTTTGCAGTGGTCTCCTGTTTTGTTCAGCTTCTGAGTGTTAATGACTGTTTAACCCATGATCTTTGTTCCACAATCTACGTCAATCTTCCATTGTCTGTATTTGCAATCATCTGCAGATCGCTCAGGTCCTGGTGAATATGAAGGCTTTGGTCCTTCTTACGCTGGTAAGTACTCGGCCTCTGGCAGAGCAAATGGATCCCAATTGCCTTCTTGAAATGTTGCTGCATCTGCATTGGCAGTTTTATAAGCAGGCTGAGAGTGAGTGTGGCACAGATGGTACAGCAGGGTATCGTTCTGACATGGTTGCTGCAGCACATTCGCACAACAAGAAAACATTTCTATTTGTACTGTGTAACGGTGAGCCAAGTTCTGTCTGTATACCTGTTCTGAAAATGCTTTCTGCTTCTTCTTTCGGATGCAGTACATGGTTTGCGAGTGGAATCATTTGTTGACAGTGTGGTGCAGTGCCTCCTGTAGTTCAGTGCGGGAATTTGTAAATCGTTGTGGCTGCCGGCAATGGTTGTGGTTGTGGCTGCCTCATCTTCAGGAAGGGCACCGTGGGATCTTTAATGTCCATCAACTAATGCTGGCAGATGGGACACCCAGTTTAACATCCATCTGAGGGACGGCACACACATTGGTGCCTCTTCGTATGAAAGGACCAGTGGAATTGTGTACTCGCTCTCCATCCGAAGAATCGTTGAGCCGTCTTAATGAAGATTTAAGCATTAAATTGTTCATGTTTCTGTGGAATGGGGTGTGGGAGGGGGAGGACATTTAAGAGTTGTGCGTGCATGCGTGTACATGCGTAATACCATTGGAGTAAAAAGTTGATAATGTGGTATAAATCCATATTACCACTGGAATCCATATTTCTTTGGACAATGCCTCAGGCTTTTCTCATCAATATGCTCTTTGGCTTTGTGTGTATTTGTATATGATTGGAACCTCCACAATTGTCACCGTGCTTGCTTCCCTCAGTTTAGTTGTTTTATCTCACTGCAATCAAAAGTACCCATGATATATCGTCAAATCTTGGGTTTTTAGTTTTTTTTCGTATGCAAAGTCTAGGCTTTGGAGGAGACGCCCGCTATTCTTTTCTCCCAAAATAATGTCATTTGGTGATTTCATAATTTTTTTTTTTTTTTTTTTTTTTTTTGTATACCTTGGTCGAGGCTCGTATGAGAGCTAACACACAACTCACAGCAATGAGGCATGAGACAAGAGGGGCGGGAGTGGAAGGGACAAAACATTGGGGAACAGACAGGTGAAATGTGGAAGGGAGAGGGATGGGGATGGGACGGGGAACATGGCGAGGGGAAGATGGACATTAAAGGGACTTTCAGGAAGGAAAGCAGGAGAATTGAAGGAAGTGGGCTTGGGTGGATGAAATAATTGAAATAATTTGGTTTTTATTGTCCTCCAAGTTTCACTGTGCAAATTTCTATATGTCCCATGCAGTCCGATAGGAATGCTTCCAATAGAGACGATGGAAGAATCATCACAGTATATGGGATTTGAACCTAGGATCCTGGTACAATGAACAATATGCTCAGGAAGCAACGCTAAACATGTTAACGCATCTTTGATGTATTATACCTGTTAATGTTGTTTAATCAATGATCAATTTATTTGTCTGATTGTTGTAAGTCTCGGTGTTTCCCACTACCCCACTATTAGTACGATATTGCACCTTCCCATCTCATCTTGTTCTTCCATGAACCTTCCTTTTTATGTGAGAAATGCTAATGGTCTTGACCTGTTTTGACAGCGCGGTGTCAACACGGATAGTGGGCACACCTGCAAGGAGGCCGTGTTCGAAGGGATTAGTCGGTAGGTTCTCACATCGGTGTCGTGGAAATTTGCGAACAGTTTGCAGAATGGTCATCAGAGATTACAAAATTCTCATCAACCCTGCGGTTTTATTTATTATTTATTGATGTGTTTTTACTGACACAACTGACTGTGGTTAATTTCAAATCGTACGCTATCTGATGCTGTTCGTATTATTGTTGATGGTACTTTGCAAAAGGCTCCTGAAATGTTTGTGACGTAACCCATAAGTGGTTAGTGAGAAAGCGTGGTGCAACAGTCACACACAACCTTTTTTTGGGGTTGCATAGATTTTGAACATGTTCAGCATTTGGATTTTAACTCCCTGTAATTAACAGCTTGGGCCCACCTTTGATGGGCAATTTAAAGTGGTGGTATTTCCACAAAGTGATGTGTTTTCTGGGACACACTGTTCACCTCAAAATTATTTTTGGGACAGACAGTATCATAACCATATTTGGCCTTGCTGGACAACATTCGAAAGTTTTTTTTTTTTTTTTGCAATGTAAAATGACGTTATCAATTTTGAAGTTTTCGTCATAAATATCTACAATAATATATCCAAGCAAAGGTACCCATCCCTCGTGATGGGAAAAAGTTTAAGTTAATTTTTCAATTTAACTTATTTCATGGACTTCAAAAAGGTTAATTGTGTTACACTTTTGGTTTCACTCAGGGCCAAAACTCGGAACTACAATATCTATATTAACTTGAGTGTTACTACATGAAGATCTGTATTAAATCTACTTTAATACAGCAGTTCTTGTTTATGTGTAATAATAATAAACGTCAGTGTATCTGTGTGTCAGTGTGTCCCTTCCATAACTCCAAAACTACAAAACCTCGCAGCCTGAAACTTTGCAAGCAAACTAAGAAAACTCCAAGGAAGTGCAGGAGTGAAAATTGGGTGTTTGGGTTAATTAAAACACCCCTTTTGAAGATAATTAATGGCCATATTTAATTATATCCTTCATCAGGCACGCTCTCTATGGGGTCTTTAGGCATATCCTGGGTGACCTTGCTGGGGTTTTAATTCACCATTTTGTTCAGCCTGCTCAACAATGCCTTGAGTTGGAACAGGCCGCGATGGTTTATTAACGATTAAAAACGCTTAAAATGTTTTTTGTTTTTTTTACACTTTCCTCGCTCATATAATTATTGAATGTCTGATCTTCATCGCTACAAATCGCTGTATAAATCGCTTTTGTCTGTGTTATAGTTTTCAAATTCGGAGCTTGGAACAATTTCATGCATTATATGATGTAATTTTCCACAATCTACTCTCACGGATGAATTCAAGTATGTAATAGAAATATTGTTTGAGTTTGGAGGATCGGATCACGTGGACGAAATAACTCGAAATCTGGAAATGTTAAGAAATCGGCGATGTTCAGGTTTTTTGCGGGTATGTGCCATGACCAATCAGCTTATCACTTGCCAAGCCAGCCGTTCCTTCTCAACCATTTAATTGGAGTGCTTGCTTGAGTGATTAGGCCACTTTCCAAGTGCCCTACAGCCTATTGCGGTACAGTTCGTGGCCCAATCGAGATGTACAGTCGGCAGTTACTATAGGGTAGAGGTACATGTGGGTAGATTTGTATCTGTAAAGTGACTCTTCATGGGTTGTGTGTACATGCTTGCATGCTTGGTTACTGGTGCTGTGGTGGTAAAGCTTCATCCCTTATCTTATGGAGGTTTTAACTCTTAATATAACCTCAGCAACCTCCGATTGATCACGTTTTCTTTTGTCCTCGTGACTGTTTCTAAAGTAATTGGTTATTTTATATGAACCGGAAGTGCTTTACAAAGGTTATATGGTTTCTCTTTCTGAGTTTCAAAGCAAAATATATTCGATAACACCCCATTTCCAAGTCTTTTGCCATATTAATGTGTTTTCTAAATTAGAGCCAATTTTTTTTTCTACCCGTCACACGCAGCTGTTTATAAAGATTAATTTTTATGCACATCTGTTTGAAACGTCTCTAATGCAATGTTGTTTTTATAATTTGTTCATTGAAATTCTCCAAAAACAAGGGTGAAAGTTACTCAAGGTTTTGGGTTGTATATAGTACGTACTGTAGTTGGTAATCACACCGACTCCAATTTGCCGATTATCGGCCAAGCACTAATTGTGTGTGTGTGTGTGTGTGTGTGTGTGTGTGTGTGTGTGTGTGTGTGTGTGTGTGTGTGTGTGTGTGTGTGTGTGTGTGTGTGTGTGTTTTGCTTTGATCAGAAAGCATAACATTTTATCTCTGCTAACACCCCTCCCCCCCCATCTCTCTTTGTCTCTCTCTGTCTCTGTGTCCCATCCTAATTCCACCCCCTCCTAATATAGTGTAGCACCCTCCTACACCTCTCTGTCTGTCTGTCTCAGTTGACGTCCATCTGTCTCCGGACATGTCTTGGCATTGTTCATCTCTGGAGGGTGTTTGTGTCTAAGCCATGTTTGTTTGGCTCCTGACGTGTCTGGACAAGAGTTTATCTCCGGACATGTCCAGGTGGTGTTTGTCTCTGTGCAGTATTTATTGTATGACTGGTAGAAAATAGATTTCAGACTTTATTCTGTTTCCATCTTCACTGTTATTATATGCAGAATCATTTTGATGAAATGGTATGAATCATAGTTGACGCTCCACCACATGTCTGTCTTCCCTTCCTCTCATCTCACGTTGCCTTACCTTTCCCCATCCCTCCTCACTCTTCCTCCCACCTTGCTCCCCCTCTCTTCTCTCTTTCCCCTTCCACCTTCTCACTCTTCCCCCTCTCTCGCACCCTCTTTTTTTCTCCCCCCCCATTCCCCACCTTAGTATCCCTGTCAGTGAAGTGACGTGTGGTATGTGCTAGTTTTAAATATTACTGAAAGGGACAATAAAGTGACTGACTATATTGCATTAAGAAAACTGAAATGAAAATGCAAAATAACCAATCAGCAGATTTTCAAATGCAGCGAGGGAAGCAGCCGCCGAAAAGGGGAGACAGACAAACAAACAGACATACGCCATGATTCAGTATATATAGCAATGGACACATTAGCTCCATTATATGAAGCGATTTGTGAGATTTGACTACCTAATAGGCATAACCACATCTCCTTTCAAGAATACTTGGCCTGGACTTTTGAAATTGTCTTTTCTTCATTCCTACCTGTTTTGCACTTTATTTTCTCAAAATTGCAAATGACAGTATGATGGTGGCCCAGTGTCGAGGACACAGGACTATCATTTTCAGAGGTTGTGAGTTCAAATCTGGCTGAAGGCAGCAGTATTATTTAAGCTTTAGAAACTATGCGAGTTTCAGGAGATTTACCTTGTTGCTGTTGAAAATTTTTAATTAAACAATCCACTTGGCTTTTTAATGCCTTTCAGGGAGGGGTTAATCTGTCTGCAAGTATGATTCACGTGTGATTCAATGCTTCTCAAAATCTCCATCACTGCATTTATTTTATTCTGAGGACTATCTAAAATTACATATTTGGGTTTGTTTTTACCAAACATGGTGTGTATATTTACATCAACGATAAAATACTACTTGTATTTTGTTCACCATTTCAGTGATTTGAGAAAATTTAAATGAAATAAAGATAACCAATCAAAGAAGCATTCAATGTACCAATGATTACCTGTCAAGTGTACTTACCTCATTCCCGGTGTTGTCTACCTACCTTTCTCACATTCTAGGTTCAAGGTGGATAACACGAGTCTGCACCCTGAGATTGTGGAATGGTAAGATTGCTCAAGCAGGGTGAGGAGAGCAGAATGCAAAAGTGTGTGTGTGTGTGTGTGTGTGTGTGTGTGTGTGTGTGTGTGTGTGTGTGTGTGTGTGTGTGTGTGTGTGTGTGTGTGTGTGTGTGTGTGTGTGTGTGTGTGTGTGTGTGTGTGTGTGTGTGTGTGTGTGTGTGCGTGTGTGTGTGTGTGCATGTGTTTCTTTGATTCTTGTGTATTTGTGAAAACTATGGGTTGACTGACTGCCTGGACACAACTGAGGTTGTGGATCAACTGATGTATGGTACAGTGCCGATTGAAAGTCTACACCCCCTTTCAAATTTTTCACCTTTTGTTGCCTTGTAGCCTGGAATTATTGCATTGAACCAGACTTTTTTCACCTTTATTTACACATCATAACCCACAACTTCCAAGTGAAAACAAATTCCACAAATTTCAGAAAATTAATTAAAAATACAAAACTAGAATATCATGGTTAGATCATTGTCAATCCCCACTTTATAATAGCAATTGTAAATTAGCTCAGGGATAACCAATCACCTTCAAAATCACACACCAAGTTAATTGTCCTCCACCTGTATTATATTGTTGTGATTCTGATTATTTCAGAATGAAATCGGCTGTTTCTTGAGGGTTCCTCTGCTGGGTCGTGCATTTCACAGCAAAGATTCGACCATGAGCACCACGAAGCTTTAAAAAGACCTCCGGAATATAGTTGTGGAAAGGCACAGATCAGGGGATGGGTATAAAAATATTTCAAAGGTCTTGAATATCCCTTGGTAAAGGCATTCATTAAGAAGTGGAAGGCATATTAGTACCATCAAGACACTGCTGAGATCAGGTCGTCCCTCCAAACTGGATTACCAAGCAAGGAGGAGACTGATCAGAGATGCCACCAAGAGGCCAATGGCAACTTTGAAAGAGCTACATGCCTTTATGGCAAAGATTGGTCACTGTGTGCATGTGACAACAATATCCCAAGCACTCCACAAGTCTGGTCTGTACGGTGGGGTGCCAAGAAGGAAGCCATTACTCAAAAATCCCACCTTGAGTCCCTTTGAGGTATGCATTAAACCACTCTGGAGATTCTGAGGCCATGTGGCAAAAAGTTTTGTGGTCTGATGAAACCAAGATGGAACTTTTTGACCAAAATGCAAAACGTTACGTTTGGCGTAAACCGAACGCAGCACATCACCCAA
>NC_140975.1:12272319-12307319 GCF_056783735.1 Eptatretus burgeri | reverse complement strand
TTTCTTTAATTATTTCTCATATAATCATGAATGATTGAATTGAACGTTTTTTTTAAAATTATAATTGATGTCCTGACTCTTTTCCTGCCCCCAGCCTTTTTCAGCATTTCTGCTACAGCCGTGGGGGTATGCGCCATGTTTCGTACACCTGCATTTGCGCCAGGTATTCCTCCTGCTACCTCCATGCACTTTCTTTATTGTTGCATATCTCTTGAGCCTATCCTGTCCTACATCGATTTGGTTGTTTTAATAATATTGATTTATTTACTTAATACCTTGCATTCCTTCACCTTTTTATTTATTAATTTATTTTTTTGGGATACACGGTCAAGGTTCATGGAAGAGCTGGAACACAGAATGGACCTAACACTTTTTGGGGGATTTCTTCTTGCTTGGTTCACCTGTTGACAAATCCTACAATGATATTTTATTATAATAATAATAATTAATAATGTTATGTGGAAGGGGGGGTGGTGAATTCAGAGCTTGGTTGTTTTGAGTATGAGAGGTTATATTTTTATATAACGGACCTGTCAGAGTAAGTCTTGTAAAATGTGACTGAGGAGGAAGCATATGTAATTTATAGACAGGAAAGTGAGGCTGATATTGTATTCGTAAACACCTCTTGTTTGTGGGAGGGGCGAGGTGAGGAATCCCAGTCACAAAAAGCCTCACATGCTCCGAAAAGGCCGTCACAATCTGTCTGGCAAGTATGAGCCAGCCACGGCGGCATATTGTGCTCTTGGGCCCTGAAGCAGGAAATGGATTTATTTTTATTGACACAGCCCAGTGGGCAGCGCAGCCTGGAGGATGCCTCTGCCAAGGAGGACAGAGGGGAGAGGAAGAAGGAGGTCCTGGAGAATAGAGAACGCACAAGCTGGCGTGAAGAAGTACGCAAAAGCGACCTTGGAGGTTGAGGAGAGAACTGAGACTCCAGAACTCCCAGGAAAAGAGAAGGTCAAAGGGGAGCTGAGAGGGTGGACACCAAAGCTCCTGTTTGTGCAGAAAGATATAAGGAGGGTCAGGATTAAAGTCCCGAGGTGCTTATCATCATTGGCTTACTTCGTCACTAGCTTCTTGAAATCAAAGGAAAGTCCTTGCCTGCAATTTAAATGTTTGTATAAGTGTGATCGGAGACTACCCAGCATTCCACCAGTTGTACTATAAAAGGAGCCGTGCCTCATGTGGGTTAGGTTTTATTTATTTCTTATTTATTTTCTTGTATGTAAATTTGCGGATGAAACTTCCTGAAACTCGAACTTGTTCTGTAACTTATCATAATAAAGCCATGTACCAAGTTTCAGTTCAATATGTTAAAGGGTATGGGAAAAAATAGTCTGAAAAACTACATGTGGGCCGGGTGGACAGACGGAGAGCAAACCTGTGTAGTCCCTTCTGGTGAAACTGGCAGGCCACTAATAAAAGCCATTTTAAGGAAGACTCTGATCTGTCCAATGTAATTATTTTCGTTATTGGCATTCCACTCGAGGTTGTACTTTTATGCTTCCGACACGTCCCTTCTGTTTTATCTGGCACAACATCTGAGCTCACTCAAGGCAACCGTGAACCTCTTTGATGCTCGCATTGCTTATGTATCCGTCCTTTGTCACTGGCACATGAAATCACCAACATCTGTCATCAAAAGATAAAAGATCAAGCAAAACCCTTAAGCTCATATTCTTGATTGTGAGAACTGCATTCCTTCGGCATTCACCGCATTGTTCGCCGCACTCCATTCGAAAAATGGCACAAACTCTCGGCCCAATCCAAGAATTGACTCCAAACTTGAATTCGCCATTCGCCACTCTGTGCCACTTGCCACCTGCTAAAGCATTGATTTGTTAATTGTATTGCTTTTATTACCCTTACCAAAGGAGAGAGTATTGTGTTTGTGTCCGTTTGTTTGGTTGTTTGTCTGCACAGAACTTTCGTGTTTTTTTCACCGCAACCGCTTGTTTTGTTTGCATTTTGTGTGTGAATGGGTTTGTCCTTTGTTATGTCATACACTAGTCGGATAAGCTTCACTTAATTCTCCCTTTAAAGTTCTTACTCTTGCTTAGCATATTTAAAAGTTCTCATTATCTTCTTCTTTTTTTTTGCTGCATTCATCATTGGTTGATTTGTGAACTATTTTGGGATTGTGGTTCATTCAAAGCCAGAAGTGAAATAACACTGCATCCAATGAACCTGTAATCTCGTTTTTTTCCATCCTAAATGCATCATTTCACTTTTGTATATTTCTCTCTGATCACAATGAATGATGTGTTGAACATATTCCCTGCCACTATAATCGGTGTGTGACTGTTTAGGACACCCCATCATCTCCCATCCCTTTCCCTTCATGGAGATCCACACATCTAGTCAGCAAAAGGTTCATCGGGTGACCCATTGTTTCTACAACCGGGGTCTGTCGAGGTTATGTTGGTCCAACCTGAGTGACCAGCTTTTATTATATTTCCCATGTTGGGATGGTCATAATATTGCCCATGTTTCCTCGCTTGGTTGTCATGATGGGGCTATCGGAGTTTGCCATTCTGTGCACACAATGTTTTGGTGATGGTGATGATGAGGAAGGGATAAAGTAAAGGAGGCTGAGGTTCCATTGGTTTGAAGATGTTAGAAGTTTGGAACTGATCTCAAACTCACAGTGGTGTATTTTTTTTTTTGTTTTTTGCTTTTTTAATTATTAAATGCATGCTCAAGGCTCATGGGTAAACTAGGACACAGAACAGATCATGACAAAACATAACAAAGGGAACACCAACAGCAGGGCGGAGGGAGAAAGTAGACTGAGACGGCAAAACAAGGGATGCAGAAAACGGTGAGGGTAGCGGAGAATGCAAAGGGTGGACAAGGGGAATACATAAGCAATATTTTGGGAGAGGTGTGGGGGTGGTTTAATGAGTACTAGACGACCCGTGAACCCTTTGGGTTCCCGTTGTGACAGCGGTTGATGGGAAAAAAAAAAAAAAACTTCTTTTTTAATTTAGTGGTCAAACTTTAACTCGAAGAAAATTTGAGCATTTACCTCAGGAGTCATCATTCGGCCAACCGGTTTCTCGAGGTGTATCAACACATTCTCCATGGTTTGTCCTTGTGCTTTATGGATCGTCATACCAAAACTTGACTGAATCGGGAATTTATTTTTTTACATAATTTTTTCGTTGCCCGATTTGAACGAAACTTGATACTGCACTCCGCAGGAGAATGGTCAGTAAGGTGGCACTAAAATTTTTGCGCTATTGTGTACCGTTTTGGCTGTATTTCGGGAACATACATACAAGATGAGAGTTTTAGTAATGTTACGAATCTGGCAGCCATTTGCACACAAACAGACAGCAATCCCCGCAGTTCAGTTATTTCGATAAGTATGTGTTTATAGTCAGGGTCCCGTCCTTCTGTCTAATGGGTTAATTTCATTTGTGTGCTGCGGGTTTCTTTTTTGTCAGGTTTTTTTTTTTTTACATCAAATCTCCCCTTCGCTCCATCATCGCCATTATGCACGTGTTCGGGGCAACGGGCATAGGCGGGGTGAAGTCGACTCCGCCTAGCGCGATGGGTGTGCCTCGCAACCAATGAGGGATAAGAGTACCTCAGAAGCCCCCGACCAATCCGGAGACGAGTTACCTCAGGGCGGCCCCGCCCAGCCAGATGGGATGTTCGCCACCGTCCAATCAGGAGGCGAGTGGGAGAGGAAGAAATCCCTCGGACCTCGCGAAAGGGAAGAGCAGAGTGGTCGTCAAGAGTAGAGTAGAGCAGTCATCGTGGCCATTGCTCTTCGTGTGTGTCGTTGGAGCAGTCGTCATCAGCGGTCGTGGTCTGCGGTCTTTTGCGGGGCTCCTCGTGGTAATGGTGGTCGAGCAGCCAGGATCATGGGCTCTTGGATTTCGGGTCATGGGTTCGTGTCCCACCGTGGTGGGTTGGAGTCTGTGTGACCGCACGAGGCGGAAAGGTACCCGTCCAGGCTCTGTTCCCCCAGCTGAACTATCCTCCTCGGCTGGAGGACCGAACAAAGACCCGACGGGGTCCATTTATTGTGTGTGTGTGTGTGTGTGTGTGTGTGTGTGTGTGTGTGTGTGTGTGTGTGTGTGTGTGTGTGTGTGTGTGTGTGTGTGTGTGTGTGTGTGTGTGTGTGTGTGTGTGTGTGTGTGTGTGTGTCCGTGGGCCCCATCCTTAAGTAGAAATTGCTCAGTGTTTGCTTGTATATAAATTGCATTTCTCGTATTCGGTTTTAACTCTGCCCTTTGTGCTCCCCTGCCCCATGATAAATAAACCCCAATTGTTCAATGTACCAGCTCGTTGTTGTGCTTCCTATTATTGACCCAGCACGGTTTGTGCGTGAGAACCAGTAAACCGATTGGGCTGTAAGTTGTCGTTTGGACCAACGGACTTTGGTAATTCTGATCGATTAGAGTGACCCGGTTTGACAGTCCGTTGAGGGTATGACTTCCCCGGTAATTTGACGACATGGGTACTTAGGTATATTGAAATTTGGCTATTAACCCTACCCCATGCCATCAGGGAATTAGCTATCACGGTCCTTAAGTTGTCCGGATCACGGAGTTGTCCGAAGGTTCCGACCTGCAATTCCGGGTGTTCGGTGAGAGACGGCTCTACCGCTCCACCTGGCGGCCGTTCCTCGCACCGACCCCCGGCCCACAACAATATATAGATGGAAAAGATCATGATTTTGGATGGGGATGACTTAAGATGGTAGTGAACAGCTTGAAGACCTGGAGGGAAGAATTGGATTGAAATGTGCATGGAAGGCAGTTCCGCAGGCAGAGAAAAAAAAAAAGAGGAATAAATGAGTGGAGGTGAATAATAAATGAATGGAGGTGAGTGGAGGAATACATGAAAAACAAGAGGAATAAATGAGTGGAGGTGAGCAGTGATTCAGGATAGAGGCAGTTTCATTAGGAGGGGGTTGCTGGTGGACCGCATCCATCCTGCAGATACCTGTGGAGGACATAGCATGGAGAGAGCAAAGTGTGAAGACCAGAAATGAGTCAGAAGAGGACAGAGAGACCACCAACCTGTCCACAATGGCAAAGTGATACGCCCTCAGATTTGGCTTCATCGTGAGAGATTCCAATGATCTTGAAAGTCTTGGTTTCCACGGCGTCAAGCGGAGCAAGATGTGAGGCAGGAGAGCCACCCCAGAGGGGAGAGCAGTCCTCCATCAAGCTGCTAATGAAAGCTTTGGAGGTGGATAGGAGCTCAGGTGTGCCAAGGAGAGGCTTTTCATGACGCAGGTTGCCCAATTGGCATCTGGCTTTGGAGACCAACTTTGAAATGTAGCTTGCCCAAGATAGATCATGGCTGAGAGTTGAGACCCAAGAGTTTGAGTGACTGAACCTCTTCAAGAGGCTTGTTAAGAAAGTAGATGGGAAGGTTGATATATAGATATATATATATATATATATATATATATATAGATATATATATATATATATATATATATATATATATATATATATATATATATATATATATATATATATATATATACACACGCGCGCAAATACAACTCGTCATTTCTCTAACAGGGAGGAAAGGAGAGGAGGAGGAAGGAGGAGAGAGAGGAGGAGGGGGGAGGAGGAGGGAGGAGGAGGGGGAGGAGGAGGGAGGAGGAGGGGGAGGAGGAGGAATGAGGAGAGGGAGGAGGAGGAGGAATGAGGAGAGGGGAGGAGGAGGAATGAGGAGAGGGGAGGAGGAAGGAATGAGGAGAGGGGAGGAGGAAGGAAGAGAGAATAAATATATATATATATATATATATATATATATATATATATATATATATATATATATATATATATCAGGTTGGGAAGGAGGATGAGAGAGGGGAGGGGGAATGGGATTCAGGAAGATGAGACACCCAGTTTAATGTACATCTGAGAGATGGTACACACATTGATGAATCACCCTGCTTGTGAAAATACCAGGATGACAGTTTATAGCTGGGTCGGGATTCCAACCCAGGGTAGACAGCTTGGAGTGAGCATGCGTATGTCTTGGCTTTCCTGCCGTGATGTGGCGATTCATGACTTCACAACAACTGAAAACATTTTTTTTACTCATTGTGATTATGCAATTTATTTTGCCTTCCTATCTGCGGTATAGAACCATGGTATCGCCATTGATTGAAGCTTGAAGAACACGTGCCAAGTGGCGTCACCAAGCAATCCACAAAATGATTGAAAAAAAACTTTTAAAAATGAAATGTTTAGTTTTTATTTGTATTTATATATGACAAAGTAACGGGTCGTATAATGGAAGATTGTACAAAAAGGGGAAATGTTGTGGAAAATATAATTTCACATTTTCAGTGAGCCAGCAACCACCTATTGCACCACAGGACAGCACGCGAGTGGCCCCTAGACTTTGTTCAATAGTATTCTTTGATATAGTATTCAGTGAACTTTGATATAGTATTCAGTGACAGTGCAAATATTGTATAGCGCTCACCAACCGGCTTAAGCACTCCAACGAAACAATTTATAAGAAACCGCTCGCTTGGTACGTGATGAGCAATCACCAAACTGTTATATTAAACACACACCTCCTGGAGATGCCCAAAATGTCAAATATGTCTGAATTGGACAAATTAACACTTTTGTGGGAGTCGGAACTGCTGCTAAGTTTGATTCTGGAGCTTAAATTTTGTAATTCAGCTTACGTTAAGAGATTCTCGAGGTTATAGCATGTGCGGAAATTAAATAAAACTATAAACGCTGGCGTCTCCAGGTGTTTATAAGCATTGCAATGTACCCAGCGATTCATAGCTATGATGAACAGTCATTCGATAATAATATGAGTGAGGAAAGTGGAAAAAAACGCAAAACACGTTATCATTAAGAAATTGTTGTGGCCTGTTCCAAGTCAAGGCATGGTTGAGCAGGCCAAAAAACATGGCGGCTTCAGATGCCAGTTAGGTAACCCAGGATACGCCTTAAGACCCCAGAGAGCAAGATGGCCAAGGAGTGCCCGATAAAAGATATAATTAAATAAGGCCATTAATTATATTCAAAAGGGATGTTTTATTAACCCAAACACCCAGTTTTCAGTCATGCACTCCCTTGGAGCTCGCTTAGTATGCGTACAAAGTTTCAGGCCGCAAGGTTTCATGGTTTTGGACTTATGGAGGAGACACACACACACACACATTGACATTTATTCGTGTGTGTAATATGTGTCGATGCCATTTCTGGGAATTGCTCTTGGCTTTCCCATCTTTTGGCACAAGAAAATAGATTAGAGAAAATAGAGATATCAATATCGATAGATTTCTCAAGATTGCAAGGGTAGAGGGTGGGATCATCAGCAAAGAGATAAAAAGGATTTTCCAGAGAGTCAGTGAGATCATTGATGAAGATTAGGAATAAGATAGGGTCTAGAACACTGCCTTGGGGTACTCCAGCCTTGACAGAGAGGTGAAAGGATTCCGTTGAGAGCCACATGTTGGCTACGAGAGTGATGGAAGTCAGTAATCCAAGAGTGAAGTTGACCTTGGATTCCATAGACAGGCAGTTTAGAAAGCAAGGCAGGATGCCAAACTATCATAAGCTCGATATATTTCCAGAGATGGCCTCAATCCCATGTCTGATATTGAGGGTCTCCATCCATTGTTGGGAGAGTAGAGGCAGCATTTCCATTGTAGAGTGACCAGGTCTGAATCAGAATTGATGATCTAAGATGAGGCTGTTGGAGAAAAGGAATGATTTTATGTCAACTGCGATGATGGATTCCATGGCCTTGCTGATGATTGGAAGTAAGCCGATTGGTCTGTAGTTAAGGGGATCTGTTTTTGCATCTTTTTAATGTAAAGCTGTGATGATGGCTGATTTCCACACAGATGGAAGATTATCTTTGTTAAATCAGGTCAGGTCAGGTATGGGAGCATGTGCCAGAACAGCACGTCGCTGCGTCCACTTTCCGCCGGTACTCCAGGGGCCTCCGTCTGGCCATCCCCCAGGCAGATGCCAGGCCCATCCCCATCTCCTTGAGATGATGGTCAACCTGTTGCAACCATGAGGAACGTGGTCGACCCACTGGCCTCCTCCACTCATGAGACTCCCTCGCTGAGAGAATCTGGTGAGCAGGATCAGTCAGGAAAACGAGCCACATGTCCATACAGCCGCAACTGAAGCTCACGGACTATGCAGGTAACAAATCTCATCCGAGTCTCTCTTAGCAACCACTCGTTGGACACAAAATCCGAGCAGCGATAGCCAAGGATTCTCCGAAGAGACCTGGTACCAAAGGAATTAAGTCTCCGTCTCAGATCCTTGGTCAGAGTCCAAGTCTCGCACCCATAGAGCAAGACTGGAAGTACCAAGGACCTGAAGACTCGGACTTTCGTCCTCCCGCACAGGTACCGGCAGCGCCACACCCCATGATCCAGTGAATCCATGACTCCCCAGGCCCGACCCAGACGTCTATTGACCTCTGACTCGCAGCCAGCAGAGACATGAATATCACTGCCAAGGTAAGTGAATCGCTCCACGATCTCAACATCCTCACCACAAACAGACACAGACAGGACAGCAGCATCCAAGATGTCACCGAAAGCCTGGATCTTAGTTTTGACCCAAGAAACCCGTAATCCCAACGGCTCCGACTCCTCATTCAGCACCTCGAGGGCCCCCAAGAGGATGTCTAAAGTCTCCGCAACGATGACTGCATCATCTGCAAAGTCAAGGTCCGAGATCTTGACATTCCCAAATGACGCACCGCAACTTGATCTCTCCGACATCCTCCCGAGAATCCAGTCCATACAAGTGCTGAAAAGTGTGGGGGCAAGTACACATCCCTGACGAACTCCAGTAACAACTGGAAATAAGTCAGAGATGGTACCACCACACTTCACAGCACTCTCAGTACCAGAGTAGAGTTCAGACATCAGATCGATCAGTTTTGGTGGCACCCCACGAAGACCAAGAATCCTCCAGAGGACATCCCGATTCACTGAATCGAACGCTTTACAGAGATCAACATAGGCTGCAAGCAGCCCCTGCCGAAACTCTCGTCTGCGTTCGGTGAGGACACGAAGTGCAAGGATACGGTCAATCGTTGACCTCTTTGGTGTAAAGCCTGACTGCTCTGGAAGCTGGTGCTCAAGCAGATGGTGGCGAACCCTATCGAGAATTATCCGAGCAAAGACCTTGCCCTGCACTGAGAGCAGCGTCACCCCTCGGTAGTTGTTGCAGTCTTGGCGATCACCCTTCCCTTTCCAGAGAGGGACAACAAGGCCCCTCTTCCAGTCAGTTGGGATGATGCCTGTGTTCCAGGCAGAGCACAAAACTGCATGCAACAACACGAGTGCAGCATTTCCACCAGCCTTGAGAAGTTCGGCATGGATGCCACAGATCCCTGGAGCTTTGCCCCGTTTCAACTGGTTCACCGCAGCCCGTGTTTCCACAAGCGTAGGTGGACCACAGTTGATTCGAGGGTCAGCAACAGGGATTGTAACACCCTTGACGTCCAACTCGACAGTTGGGGGATCAGCCTGGTACAACCGCTCAAAGTAACCGGCCCAGCGGGCCTTCACTTCAGACTCCTCTGTCAAGAGCCTACCACTCTCTGCTCGAACTGTAGTGCTCCGAGGGATGGGCTTGGATGAACGTAATGCGCGAATTCCCCTGTAAGCGGGACGAGAATCACCTGTTCACAGGTGATGCTCTACCCCCTCACAGATTCCTCGCACATAGGCCTACTTGTCCACCCTCAGTGCACGTACAGTTGTATGCCTCAGCTCCCTGAATAGCTCAGCTCTGCCATTCAGCCTGGCCCTGCGACTCTGGTCAATGGTATCCAGTGTCCCTTGAGAGACAAAATTCTTCTTTGCCCTGCGGTGAGCTCCAAGGCATCCACCGGCAACATCAAGGACGGTGGTCTTGAAGGCGCTCCACAACTCTTCAGGACCCCCCAAAGCACCCAGACCCCCCAAGTGTCCCCTCAGCCTGTTCGCAAACTCCTCAGCTACTCTCTCATCCCTGAGCTTGGCAACATCCAGCCTCGGCTGGGATGGTACCATTCTCCAGGATTTAAGGTGCAGCTTTAGAGTTGCTACAACAAGCCTGTGGTCAGTATTGAGGAACTGAGCACTCCGGTAGACCCTGCAGTTCTGGATCATCCTCCAACGACCGTCAATGAGGACATGGTCAATCTCCTTTGCCACACCGCCAGCGTTGGAATACCAAGTCCAGCGATGAGCTTGTGGGCGCTGAAACCATGAACCAGCCACCCTAAGTCCATGACTTCTTGCAAAGTCAAGGAACTTAGTGCTATTCTGGTTCATAGTTCCTGACCCATGGGGACCAACACACACCTCATAACCGTCCCTATCAGTTCCAGTCGATGCATTGAAATCCCCCAAGACTAGAAGTGTATCTCGTCTGGGGCACTGATCAACCACAGACTCGAGTGTGGCGTAGAATGCATCCTTCACGGTGAGATCACTCGCCTCAGTCGGAGCATAAACAGAGACCAGGAAAATGACACCTAAGGAGTGACGAATCCTTAATCTCATAATACGCTCGTTGACCGGTGTTACCTCAATTATCATTGGGGTCAGCTTATTGGACACAGCTACAGCAACTCCTTGGGTATGGTAACCATCAGAGCGACCAGACCAATAGTAGGTGTAACCACCCACCATTATCTCGCCGCAATCCGGTCTCCGAACCTCAGAGAGAGCTGCAATCCCGATGTCCAAACGCTTGAGCTCAGATGATAACAGAGACAGGTGATCATCCTCTCTTAGGGATAGGACATTCCAGGCACCCACCCGAAGGGACCGCCTCAGGTTAACCCAAGGAGACCGCCGTCTGGTGGACGACACTTTGTTAAATGACAGGGTGAAAAGGGCAGAGAGAGAGAAATAGAGAGAGAGAGAGAGAGAGAGAGAGAGAGAGAGAGAGAGAGAGAGAGAGAGAGAGAGAGAGAGAGAGAGAGAGAGAGAGAGAGAGAGAGAGAGAGAGAGAGAGAGAGAGAGAGAGAGAGAGAGAGATAGAGAGAGAGAGAGAGAGATAGAGAGAGAGAGAGAGAGAGAGAGAGAGAGAGAGAGAGAGAGAGAGAGAGAGCAAGAGAGAGCAAGAGAGAGCAAGAGAGAGCAAGAGAGAGCAAGAGAGAGCAAGAGAGAGCAAGAGAGAGCAAGAGAGAGCAAGAGAGAGCAAGAGAGAGCAAGAGGAGCAGCAGAGCAGGTTTTTCGTACTCATGAGACACTGCAGACTCTGCCTGAGATAATGTCTCAACTCGGTGTTTCCTCCAAACTTGTGTATCCAACTTATCCCACTCTGTCCCCACCTTACCCATTCGTACTCATTGCCTTCTCAACTCTGTCTTTCACAACTGAGAAGGTAGTGGTGGTTCGGTCCAGCCTTGACTCTTTATTGGCAATGGGTCCAGATGGCATCAGCGGCCAGATGTATGCAAATCCTTTGCCGCTCTTGCTTCTCCTCTGTGCTCTTCAATCTGTCCTTTTCCTTTGACCACCTCTCATCTGCCTGGAACTCTGGAAACATCGCTGCCGTCCAAATGAAGGGTGCAAAAACAGATCCCATCAACTACCGATCAGTAAGCTCACTTCCAATTATAAGTAAAGTCATGGAATCCATCAGTGTTGCAGACAGTCTTCTTTTTTTTCCTGTTTTCAAGCAGCCTGATCTCGGACCATCAGTTTGGATTCCATCCCGTCACTCAACTTTGGACATGCTGCTGCTCTTCTCAACAATGATTGGTGGCCCTAAATCTCAAACAGTTCATGAGATGTCTCCCTGGATACATGTCTCGAATTCGACACCATCTTTCATCCTGCCCTGATTGCTAAACTCGCTGTCTGTGGCACACACTTGACTGTCTTCATTGCTGGATTTCTGACTTCCTCCATTCACATAGTCAACATGTTGCTATCAATGGATCCCTCTCCTCCCCTTTCCCAGTGAAGATTGGACTGCCTCAAGGCAGTATCTTGGGGCCAGTCTTGTTCCTAATCTACGGAAATGACCTCGCCGATGCTCAGGAAAGCGTTTTCTTCCTTTTTTTGCAGATGACTCCACATTGTGACATGCAATACCCCCATCCCACTGACAGGCAGAGAGCAGCTGTGTTGATTGGATGCTGATCTGATAAATGAAACGCCTGTTTCACATTCTGTAAAATCTTGCCCAATCACTCTGTCACTCTGGAAGGATCGTCAAACAGAATCCACCTATATCCATGGTCATCATTGGAATAGGTTCAGCCCCTTAAGCATCTTGGACTCACCGTCAGTGTGTTGTGTCTCCTTGGGCAGCAACATATAAAACCTAACCTCCAAAGCCAGCAGCAGGCTGGGTATTCTACGTCGCTAATGCTATCTGTGCCTATTGTCGATGAAGAGTCGAGGCTGCCGTCCTTCGTAGGAACATAAAACAGAACAAAAGGAACAGCAGAAAGTGAGAAGGAAAACACCAACGGCAGTGTTGAGGGACAAAATAGAGGGCGAACTTGACAAATACGGGATGTGGGGAAGAAGGAGTAGTGGAAACAGAAACAAACTTCAGGAAGGAAAAACTGGAAACCTGAAAAGAGGTGGGCTTGGGGAGGGGGTTAACGAGGGTAGAAAAGATCATGGTTTTGGATGGGGAATGATTTGAGATGGTGGTGATTAGTTGTGTTGAAAACCTGGAGGGAAGATTGAGATTGAAGAGAACGTGGAAGTTCATTCCATAGGCAGGAAAAACAAGGAATGAATGAGTGGAGGTGAGCAGTGATCCTGGATTTTGGGAGTTTCACCAGAAGGGGGTTGATGGTGGACCATGTGCACCCTGCAGAAACTTGGAGGAGGGGTGGGGAGTGGGGCAGAACAGTGAAAGGGCAGAGGCTGCAAGACCAGAAAGGAGGTGGGAGAAGACAGAGATATTTACAGCAAGGACATTCATAGACAATGGAGCAATTGACACATTATTATTTGATACTTGAAGGTCACAGCATCATTATTGAGGGAAGGACTTAGATGCGAACACCAAACAAGCAAACCGAAGCAACACTGACTTAAACAAGTTGAGTGCAATGCAACTTCAAAAGTCCACGTACACTGGTCGTCAAAGCCAGCAGCAGAATGGGCATCCTGTGTCATTCCAAGTCATTACTTCATAAACCAGAACTACTCTCCACCTACAAGGCCTTTATCTATAGCTCCACGGTGTGCCAGCATCGCATCTGATTACGGGAAATTAATTTGCGACGATTAATTTAGTCTATATAAGAACTGGTTTTTAACATTGCATTTCCCCCCTTGTTTTTTTCAGTATCCAAGCATAATTATACTCATTGTTGAAAGACCTTCACCAAATAAAGAGCCTGGTGTCATATTTTTACTTGGAAAATGTATCCTCATTAAAAATGATTCTTGGATGCGCATACACTAAAGAAACTCAGAAGCCAATTCCTGATATTCTGACTCCCTCCACTGAAACAGTCAATGTGTTGCTATCAATGGAGACCTCGCCTCTCATCTCCCAGTGAAGGATGGATTGTCCCAAGGCAGTGCCCTGGACTCAGTCTTGTTTCTCGTCTACATCAGCTACCTCTCCCTTCCGCTGGAAAACCCTCTTCCTTATGAGTAATGCAGTGTTTGGAGAGGGTACCCCACCCAACCTCCTACCCCTCTCGCACGCTCCCATGCACACACACACACACACACACACACACACACACACACACACACACACACACACACACACACACACACACACACACACACACACACACACACACACACACACACACACACACACACACACACACACACACATGAGGTCTGGATCTGTCTCGTCTGGGCTTGATTCCCGACCCATCTATAAACTGTCATCCCGGTGTTTTGCATGCAGGGTGAGACATCAATGTGTGTGCTGTTCCTTGGATGAACGTTAAACTGCGCATCCTTCAATGGCTTTAGTTGGTGCGTATTAAAGGAAAATACCCGACAGTGTCCTTCTCGAAGTGTAGGAGAGCTAACACCGGTACCATGAACAAACGACTAATTTCAACCTGGACTGTGGGCAGCAAGTGTTCTGGTCTTCTTGGGAGTTCCTTGACACCACATTTCACCGCTTGCTACCTTAGAGTGTGGCTGCTGTCTGGGCAGCAGCTTCTGCACGATAAGCAAATTGGGAAGGTGGTTCGCATGTTTCATGTGAATGGCCTTCTTCGGATACAAAGGAACAACCAACAATCTAAACTCTGCACACTTTGAACCTTGTGCTTAATATGTTGAAACTGAGTTTGATTCCCAATGGAACATGATCGTACTATAAGAACTTACTCCTTCCTTGGCACACCTGAACTTCTATCCACCTACAAGGCCTTCATCCACAGCTTGGTGGAGTACTGCTCTCCCCTCTGGGGTGGCTCCCCTGCCTTACATCTTGCTCAGCTTGATGCCGGCCGTGGAAACCAAGGTGTTCAAGATCATTGAAATCTCCCGTGATGAAGCTGAGTCTCTATGTGTCCATCACATCGCCATCGCAGACAGGTCAGTGGTCTCTATATTCTACCTCCTACTTTCTGGTCTTGCAACCTCTGCTCTTTACGTGCTTTGCCCCCCCCCCCAGGTTTTTGTAGGGTCACATGATCCACCACCAACACCCTTCTTGTGAAACCTAAATCCAGGATCACTGCTCACCTCCTGTCATTTGTTCCTCATTTTTTTTTTCTTGCCTGTGGAATAAACTTCCACGTCCTCTTCAATCTCATTCTTCCCACCAGGTGTTCAAGACAGCTGTTCACCACCATCTCAGATCATCCCCAATTCAAAACCATGATCTTTTATACCCTCGTTAACCCCACCAAAATCCCTCTTCCTTCCAATTTTCTAGTGTTTCCTTCATTAAAGTTTCCTTCTGTGTCTATTTTATGTACCCCATGTGTTTTGCATCCTGATCCGTTTGTTCACGGTACTAGCTCTTCCACAAACCTCGACTATGTATAAAAAAACAACAACAACCCGTCATCCTGGTCCTCTGCAGACACGGTGTTCTTGAACCATGGAGTTTGCTGTACTTTCTGAATGGACGTTCAGGTCTGCATCTGAACTCAAACTTTTCAGTTTTCTTTTCAGTTACAGCACACCTGCAAATATTACCGAGTCCAATGGTTCTTAAACGAGTTTCTTTTTATCGTATGACGACAAGTCTTGCTATTGTTAACTGCAATAAGTTATACAAGGAAAACAGACGCAGGTGGAAGCCATTCAGCCCAACATGCCTGCTCGAACAGCATACTAATTTATCAACACAAGATCCAAAGAAGAAAATGCAAATGTATATATACTTTTTTTCTTATTTTTTTATTTAAAATCTACTGTTTATTTTAAGTTTTGGTAGTTTTTGTATTTTTTTCCCCTCAGGGGAGGGGGCATGGGATTGGTTAAAAACACACATCAACCACACAATACCCCTTGACGAGACCCCCACCAGCAGCATTTCGTACACATGCACACAATCAACCATCAATGCTCAAACTACCAAAAAGTCCTGCTAACATCCCTATACCCCTCTATCTCCATAACTTCCAAGTACCTATCTAATTCTAATTTAAACTTATCCACTGTTTCTGCTGCCACTACCTTTCCAGGGAGGCCATTCCATGCATTAACTACTCTCTGAGTAAAAGACCGCTGCCTTACTTCCATCTTAACTCTCCTCTTCTTTACTCTCAAGATATGGCTTCTGGTCCTATCACTGTCTACTCCGTTGAATAATTCATCAACACTTATTTTATCTTTACCTTTCGTTATCTTAAACATCTCTATCACATCTCCTCGTAACAACCTCCTTTCTAGTGTATCCCTGTCTCCTTCAGCCGCACATCGTAGCTGAGTCTAGCTAGGCCCAGGATCAATCTAGTATCCCTGCGCTGAACCCTCTCCATGGCATCGATGTCCTTCCTCAGTTATGGTGACCAGAACTGCAAACAATATTCTCGATGTGGCCCTCACTAAATTCCTGTACAATGTTAACACCACCTCTTTTGATTTACAATTCATCCCCCTCCTTATACAACCTAAAACCCTATTTGCTTTTCCTATGGCTGCCTGACATTGTGCTGCCTGCTTACCTCCCATATCTATTACCAACCCAGATCCTACCCCTGTGTGACACGCTCCAAAATTACCCTTTGCATCCTGTAATCTCTATTTTCATTGTTCTTTCCCATCACCAACACCTTACACTTGCTCAGGTTAAATTCTATCTGCCAATCTTTTGCCCAATCTATGCAAGTATCAATACTTTCCTGCATCTGTTCACCACCCCCTCTGCTAGCCACCTCACTTCCAAGCTTTGTATCATCTGCAAATTTGGAAAGCCTTGTTTTCACCCCATTATCCAAATCGCTGATGTAAATAATAAATAATAATGGTCCGAGTACTGATCCATGAGGTACCCCACTACTTACATCCTCCCAGCAAGACATCCTCCCACTCACACCCACTCTTTGCTTCATATCCCGAAGCCAGTTTGCAATCCAATTAGCTACCTGACCAGCCACTCAACAATCCCTCACTTTGGCTAACAACCTCCGATGTGGTACTTTATCAAATGCCTTCTTAAAGTCTAGATATACTATGTCCACCACCTTTTCCTCATCCACCCAATCAGACACTGCTTCATAGAACTCTAAAAGATTTGTTAAACAGGAACTACCTTTGGTAAACCCATGATGACTACCTTTAATTAATTTGTATTTGTTTAAATGGTTCTGCATCCGGTCCCGAATTAATGTCTCCAACACCTTCCCAACAACTGAAGTCAAACTAACAGGTCTTTCGTTACCAAATTCTTCTCTGGATTCTTTATTAATAATGGAGTTACATTTGCTACTCTTCAATCCTCCGGTGCCTGTCCTGACTCCAGGGAACTATTGAAAATATCCGTTAACATCTCGCTTACCTGCTCAACGACCTCCATCAATACTCTCGGTTGCATATTATCTGGACTCGGAGCCTTATCTACTCTTGGATTACCGAGCTGTTCCTTCACTTCCTCCACTCCAACCTGGATCTTCTGTAAAAGCCCTTCCTCACCTCCTCGATAGATACTCTCAGCCATTGGCAATTCTCCTGAATGTTCTTGTGTAAAAGTTGAAGAAATACACCTGTTTAATAAGCCTGCCATCTCACTTTCATCACTAACCACTTTCCTGGTGATATTCCTCAATGGAACCACACTGGTCCTAACCTGTTCTTTTCCCCTGATAGTTGATTGGTGATTAACTTTATTTCCTCTGCCACCGAAGGTGAAGGATGTTATGTTTTCACCCCTTTCTGTCTGTGTTTGTCTGTCTGTCTGTATGTTTGTGTGCAGGATATCTCAAAAAGTTGTGGACGGATTCGGATAAAACTTGGTGAACGTGTTGTGTGTGTGTGTGTGTGTGTGTGTGTGTGTGTGTGTGTGTGTGTGTGTGTGTGTGTGTGTGTGTGTGTGTGTGTGTGTGTGTGTGTGTGTGTGTGTGTGTGTGTGTGTGTGTGTCAAGGAAGAATTGATTCAATTTTGGTGAAGATCCGAATCTGGATCTGGATACGAAGGTTATTTAATTTTAAAAGTGATTCTTCACTATTGAGAGGCAGGGCCAAAAACGATATATGTCATGATTTTCAAAAATGTATTGGGGTCGATATGTTCTTGTACATCAAGCATTGCGTGGCAGAGGTATGCGCTCCACCGAGTGCCCTCGTACAGTAGTTTCTGATAAATGGAAGATGGACATTTTCATGAATTAATTTCCATTCATTTATTGCAGTCTTCTCTTTTTTTATTAGGCTCCTTGTGGTTTGCCGGGTGTTAAGGCTTTTGTATCTCGTCTTTCACTCGTACTCGGACTTGGTCCAACGCACGAGGGCGCAGTTGATCAGAATTTTGTGCAAAATGTTGTTGTACAAAAGCACGATCGTCAGCCCTGACTAATGGATAAATACCTAAGGGCAAAGGATTTGACTATTTTCTGTCTTCGTCCTTCCCCTCCCCACCACCTCCGGTGTTAAAAGAAAAAAAATTCTTTAATTTTGGATCCATTTGAGCCTTTATTTTCGACCATACGGCTTTTCAAAGTCTGAATGTATGGTTTGTGGTTGGACCATAAATCAGACATTACACGTCGGCGCAGAATCTTTTTTTTATTTGTTTTATTTATTTATTTATTTATTTTTAAGATGTTTGTCACATGATCACATATCTTGGATGAGCGGCTCAGTGGTTGAGTGGGAAGATCCTCGTCTCATTGCCTTCATTGCTGTGGGTTTGATTCTCTCGTAGTCACTCAGCACAAAATGTTGCACCCTGCGTTGGATGGTCGACATGTCCCGGATTGGTTGTCAGCCACAAAAAATGTTCACAGCTTGTTCTGAGCATGCTGACACACCTGTCAAAAATTGGGGCCTCCACCATTTCCTTTAGAGTTTAGATGGTATGTTTTTTTTTTGTGCAATATGTGCTTTGAATGTTTTTTTTCCCCCCAATTATGTCCTTCTGTCCCCCACCAAGTCCCCTTTTTGTCCCCTTTTTAATTTTTGTTCCCTGTCAGGGTGAAGGACACGTTTTTTTGAAGGTGGACATCTTCCTTTTAATAATGTTGGTGATTATTTTGGTGGTTCATGACATTCACCTGGACCCTAGCTGCTGCTCTCTGAGGTTATGACTACACCCATCCTGTCGGCAGCTCTCCTTATTGACCTCCCTGCCACATGTGGCCTGTGACGTTGGCGGAATTTCCCCAGACGTGCAATGAGCCGTGGGCGTCATGACAGGCCGTTAATGGAATGTCAAGTGGCCAAGGGCTGTAGGGGGAGTGGAGAAGGCCTTGCATGTGGCTTGCATCTTGTCTCGTATGACCACTGGCTCACCACCAAAGCAGTTTGGATAAGTCGGTGCTATTCGTTCGTTGACTAAGTACGCCATGGTTGTGGTAGAACAAACAAAACGACGAGTATGATTTAAATCGATATGCAAATTATGTTGTTGATTGTCATCATATCATTGTCTCTCATGCAGTGGTCATAACTCGTCCACACTGCACTACGGGCATGCTGGTGCTCCCAATGATCGACGCCTTCTCGACGGAGATATGTGGTGCGTG
Source organism: Eptatretus burgeri (assembly GCF_056783735.1). Classification (NCBI taxonomy): domain Eukaryota; kingdom Metazoa; phylum Chordata; class Myxini; order Myxiniformes; family Myxinidae; genus Eptatretus; species Eptatretus burgeri. The sequence goes on along the minus strand of NC_140975.1, from coordinate 12,288,203 downwards.
GTACATCTCCACCTTGCTGTGATTCACCACTCCATCTATGTACTGTTCCGAGCCCTCCTGTCACCTTAAAATTGTACGCCATTGCTTTAGCAGCACTCGTTAGGTCGGGGTTCGTGGTGTTTTAAACCTCTGCCCATGGAAACGTTCTCGATTTGAGTGGAGAGCGGCGATGTGCTGCCGCAGAACCACGCGATGAATTGATCGCTCGTGGAAAACTTCTTAACATTTTCATCCATTTTGAAGACGTACACACATATGTCGAGGCTTGTGGAAGAGTCAAAAATGTAGGACATGTTTGTGGGATTACACTCGGACAATGGTTTTATAGCATTGCATCGAAGGATAAATGATTTAATAATAATTTATTACAGACAAGGGTACAGAAGCATCGTAGGATTTGTGACCGAGTGCAACATGTAAGGTGTAATTATCATTCCACTAAGTTAACTGAGATTATGATTATTATAAACCACGTTTTTAGTCTTTACAAGCTGTACACATTCCCAATTATACTCTTACCCATTTCACCAAAATCTCAACCCAAGGGCTCGATGTATGAACCGGTTATAATTTCAACAATGCCGTTGAGGGGAAATTTAAAAACAGCTTCAACTTTGCCTCTTATTCTAAAAAAAACAAACTTTGTTTTGACATCGTGTGATCTTCTTTCAAAAAAGAAAAGGCTCCTTGACAAACACAAGACCAGACTTGTTCCAGAGCCTCTCAACCACCACCCTACCACCTTCACACCTCCCTCCTCGCTCTCTTTTCTCCCACCCAAACCCACAGCCTGTTTGACATGGGTGGCGAATACTGTTGCTATGCCTCGGACATCACGTGCTCATTCCCCGTTAATGGCACGTTCACCTCTGACCAACGTGCCATCTACGAGGCGGTGTTAAAGGCCTCGCGCGCAGTCTTGGCTGCCATCAAACCTGGTTGGGCATCTCAGCTTTCTGTCAACTTAAGTCACAACTTTAAACCACCACCCTGTTGAAATTCACCAAAGCTTCTTGTAGTTGGAAAGGTCTATTTTGGAAAAAGAAAATGAAACCATCACTGACTAACCGGAGTTGCCCACCACGGCGAGGCTCAGGACCAACCTTATCTGCTACCGAGTGGTCATACCTGAGCCTTGCCTTACTGGGCAGTTGTGCTAATTGCTGGTGTTTCATTCTTTTTGAGTACCACTCTGTTCAGTCTTTGAAAACGTTTCCCAACTGTTTAGTAACTGAACTCGACTGATAAATCTTTTAAATGTAACTTGTTGAGTCTACTCTTTGTCAATGCAATGGATGTCCATCGTGATGCGATCAATATTTTTCTTTGCAATTACAACTTGCAATCATCGATACTGATTGCATCACAATGGATAGGACAAGATTTTATAAAAGCTTAGACCATAGATTGACAACTTGTATTGATGGATTGCCATTGTGTGGCACGCAGGGGTGATATGGACAGACATGCACAGGTTGGCAAACAGGGTGCAGCTGGCTCAGCTCACAGAATTGGGGTTGGTTCATGGAGATCCAGCTGCCATGGAGGCTGTGCATCTTGGTGCAGTTTTTATGCCCCATGGTCTTGGACATCTCTTGGGCTGTGATGTCCATGATGTTGGGGGCTACCCACAGGTAAAAAAAAATCTCTCTTTCTCTCTTCTGTCGATGCTCTATTTTTGGGTTTATGTTGAAGTTCCAAACTCCAGTTCCAATCTATGTGTAGAACCTAATCTTGCATTCCCAGGTACTGCTCCAGACCCTTGGTCCGAGTTCGTGAAACATGATATGTTTCACCGATTAGTGCAAGACTTGTCCCCTCCCCCATTCCCATCCTGCAATATCTGTCTCATCCCAATCGAATCTTACCCCCTATCCCTTCAGTTCTCATCCACGAGCCTTTGTTGCAGCCAAAACGATACAACCTGTTCTCGCCCTTCCTTGCTTCTCTCAGGGTACAGAGCGGATCGAAGCGCCAGGTCTGCGTAGCCTGCGCACGACCCGTGTACTGCAGCGAGGTATGGTTCTCACTGTGGAGCCTGGCATCTACTTCATCAACCATCTGCTGGACCAAGCTCTCTCTGATCCAGTTCTCACTCCTTTCATAAATCGCTCTGCACTCCAGCGCTTCCGTGGATTTGGAGGGGTTTGTTATCTTTCTACTTGACATCACTTTCCATGCATCTCTGCTTCCTTTTTTAACATCAGCTTGTAATCCTCGATTATTACTTGCAAAATCGAAGATTTTTCAAGTATATTGGTCAGTGGATTTTGTTATTCTGTCTGTTTGTCTGTTTGTCTGTTTGTCTGTCTGTCTGTCTGTCTGTCTGTCTGTCTGTCCGTTTATCGCCTACAGGTCACAATTTTAAACCGATCTTCACGAAACTTCACCACATGGTAGACTTTGTCAAAAGCAAGAAGCATATTGTTTTTGAGGTCAAAAGGTCAACATTGACCAAAAATCAACAAATTAGTCAAATTTCTAAAATCCTCAATTTTCATCCGATTGACTAGAAATTTGAACAGGATTTTCAAATCAGGTCACTGAATTCAACCACCAATTGTTTTTGAGGTCAACATCGACCGAATTTCTAAAATTGTCAATTTTCATCCGATTGACTTGAAATTTGAATAGGAGTTGCATATTGGGTCATTGAATTCAAGCACCAATTATTTTTGAGGTCAACATAGGCCAAAAGGTCAACATGGGCCAAATTTCTAAAATTGTCAATTTTCATCTGATTTACTTGAAATTTGAAGAGGAGTTGCATATTTGGTCATTGAATTCAACCACCAATTATTGTTGAGGTCAAATTTGTATTATGGACTTTGCAAGTATCGTCCTCTGCACGACGTCTTATTCTCGTTTTTACTTTGATATTTTGGAAACTGTCCTTGAAGCAAATAGACTTTGAGAGTAGTTTTGACGAGACAATTTCCAAAAAAAGAAAAATTGGTGGAGTTTCAACGTGAGGGAGTTACTGGAAGAACCTGTGTGTCCTGGAGCAGCTGGGGACGGTTGGAGATTAGTGGGAGCTCGACCGGAGGAGAGGTGCTAAAGAACACAGACCTCAATCATGTTGCGAGCTTTAGATTCCACAGATTCCAGGAGAGACAGATGTGATGCTGGGGTGCCATCTCATTCTTATTTATTTATTTATGGTCTATTTCCTTACTGTAATGTCTTGTTAAGACCTTATTAAACGGATCATGCACATGGACACTCAACAAAACTAGATTCCTTTGAATTATGCTTGTTGAGAAACATGTGAAAGATAAAATGTGATACTTTTATAAGAAATTAAAAAAATTATCCTAACCGGATCCAGATCTTGAGCATGATCAAATAAATTTGTCCTTGTCACACACCCAAGGTGTCCAACAAGTTTCTTCGAATCCACCCATAACTGTTTGAGGTATCGTGCTATATATCATTATTTTGGCCCTATCAATCAATGGTGAAGAATCACTTGAAAACTTAAAAAAATTATTGTATCCGGATTCAGATCTGGAACTTCACCAAAATCTAATCAATTTGTCCTTGTCACACACCCAACCTGTCCACAAACTTTTGGCCGAATCCATCCACAACCTTTTGAGATGTCCTAACAGACAGATAGATAGACAAATGGGTGAAAACATAAACACCGTCCACCTTCGGTGGCGGAAGTTATGAAGCTATCAGAGAAAGACTTGAACAAATGCCAGTGAATGTGAGAATCCATAAATCAAGACTGAAATGGTTGGGACATGTTGAAGGAACGAAGGAAGAAAGATGAGTAAAAAATAATATACAAAAGCAGAATTAACAGGAGAAGACTTTTGGGGAGACATTCTTCCTTCTAGGGTTTTAAAACAGCACCTTAGGGTCATCCCCCATCGATACTCATGATTTATTCTACCCCATTCCCAAGCACTCCCATCTTTCCAGGTTATTGTGACATTTCCACCTCTGCCTCGCCTTTTTCCGTTTGTTTGTTGTCCGTTGATTTGTTTCTTTTCTCTTTCATCCCGGCTTTCCCCTTCCTCTTCTTTCTGTGTTTCATTCATCTTATGTGCATCTTGTTCACTCACATGAGTCCTTCTCCCCCTTCCCTTTATCTCCCTCTCACTTCTACTCTGCTGTTGGTGTTTCCCCCTTTCATTCTGCTCGAGCTCTTCCACGAGCCTCGACCATGCATACAAAAATAAATAAACAAGAGTCAAACTGTGAAGAAGGATCTAATCCTCATGGAATCTGGGATTAATATGGAAGGTAGTGCATCATCTCGACCTCGATAGAAAATGGTGGAGAGCTGTGTTTCGGCCCTTATGCTGCATATCAGCGGCAATATAAACCAGTTATTCCAAAATGCTTCTCTAATACTTGCATTTTCCGACATTGATGTTTCAAATTTGACCTGCGCTGATACCAGGGTCAAATTCATTGCTGCATTCTACCGGGGTCAAAGTTCAATCACCCACTTATTGTGGATAAACTCATCTTAAAGGGACGACACTGGGTTTTATTAATAATCGAACAGTTTCTGAAAGACTTTAAACAAACTTATTGTACTTTTAGCAATTGTATTCATTACTTCTGCCACCAAAGGTGGATGGAGGTTATGTTTTCACCCGTCTCTCTGTCTATCCCTTTGTGAGCAGGATATCTCAAAAAGTTGTCGATGGATTCGGACAAAACTTTCTGGACAGGTTGGAAGTGTGCCGAGGACGAATTGATTCGATTTTGGTGAAGATCTGGATCTAGATCTGGAAACGAGGGTTATTTAATTATTTTTGTGATTCTTCAGCATCGAGACGTATGGCCAAAACGATACATAGCACGATATTGCAAGCAGTGATTGACTGATTCAGACGAAACTTGGTGGACAGGTTAGGTGTGTGATGAGGACGAATCGATTTGATTTTGGTTCTAGATCCGATCTATCAGTGGGATACAAAACATAAACCGTTCAGTCCTGGCGGGGAGGTATGCTGCGCTCTACTGAGGGCAGTTTTATTACCCCGCACATGTGAAGCGAAAAGTGGGGTTAAGCAATTGGTTAATTTCCGTCCGTCTGTCTTATCAGTTTGATTGTCAATTTATTATCGAGGAACAGCTTATTTAAACCGAATGTTATGTTTCAAACACAAATCAGAACATAAATAGGAAGATCAGTCTTTCGTTTTTCCAAACATTGTCTCTGAATTTGTCCCGATCGCACATCCACAAAAAGGAGAGAGATAATATTTTTACTCTGTCTGCCTGCCTATACTAGCAGTCAAACAACAATGAAAATCATTCCAAGCAGGAAACTCACTGTTTTTGAGGATATTATAAGGACACACACAACTGGCAGGAATAACTAATGTAATGTGTTTGATAGGGTGATGGACGCTGCAGAAAATGGCAGTAAATTCTGGAATTAAATTATTTATAATATTTTTAAATCTTTATGTTATTTAAATTTAATGATATACTTGAAGAATGTAGAACACAATAAATTATCTGTCATAATACTTCCAAGAACCTCTAGTTTTGCAGTACTGTACTTCAATTTAAAATAAAGGTTAAATGGAGTGGTGTAGAAGTGTGGTATTCGGGACTTGCCTCTGAATTACTTCAACAGCACTAAACTTTCGGATTTTTTTTTTTAAAACAATCGTTATAATCATTATTTTATTAAAATTTAAGCAACGCTGTGCAGGGTTTCATGTTCTATGACCTCTCTCGCCGTTTCAATGATCTATTCATTTATGAGTGCATTTCGCCAACAATCAGTTTGTGACTGTCGAACACCTGTTTGTAGTCACAAAAGAAGACTTTAGCTGAACACCTTCGTCAATGGAGCGAAGGATTTTAGGACTCGTGAAAACGATGAGGGACACGTGACTTAAGGCTCATGATGTGTCTCATATTTCAACCCTGTACAACATAAATGGCCAGGTGGGACCAATGTCGTGGGATGTTGTCACTCAACTGATGAATGTAGATTAGACAGCCAGCTGTATGCTGCACTCTGTGATTCTGAAGACCATTCTGACATTTGTTGCTAATATTAGATTATTTCTGAAGATAACAGTTGATTTCAGTATTTTGTCCACCTCCCCTTCCTTGTCTCTTTGACTCCCAACCATTCAGCCTCACTGTAGAGTTTTTTTTATAATTCGTTGTTCCTGCTCACAACATGACACTTCAAACTACCCAAAGTGTTTCATGTCTGAGAATTTTTTAACGACGTTGAAAGCTGTAGAGGCAAAGGAACTATAAATGTTTTAAATTGAGGGGAAATTAAATGGATTGGCCTATTTAAAGGGGCAAATTGAATGAGCAGGGTACGGATGCAAGCGTGACACAAACACCAGCCAAAAAGATAATCATGTTCTCCATCGATGATCCCCTTGCTCCAAATTAATTGACCATTTGCAAAAGGCCGAGGTGTGTTTAGACTTCCAATGAGATCATAATTGTGAAACAAACTGTTAACTTGTAATCTTCTCATCTGAGCATAAAGAGTAACTCATGATGTAGTCTCCCATCTACCACATTTAAATATCGTTCATTTTTCAGGAAGTGTTTAAATGTTTGAACCAAACGTAACTCGCAGTACTAATTTGTCGATGATTATCAATACCGTGCAATCGTATCTCAAAAGTGAGGTTGACCTCTCTCCTCTCCTCTCCTCTCCTCTCCTCTCCTCTCCTCTCCTCTCCTCCCTTCCCTCCTTTCATCTTCACCGCCAGGTCCGCATTGAGGATGACATTGTGGTAACAGAATCAGGGGCTGAACTCCTGACAACTGTTCCACGCACTGTGGATGAGGTCGAACGTTTGATGGCTGAGGGCAAAAAGGGAGCTGCTAAATCCTTCAAAGCCTAGACACATCACCGAGGGGGAGAGGGTGGGTGTGGGACTTCATCTTGACCACCCGTCGCCCTCGATCATACTTTTCGATATCAAAGCATTCGCTATCGTTTTCTAATTTGAGCAAAATTATAATCTCAGGCTGCGAATGATGGGTAAGGGTTTTCGGCAACGATCGGGTTGGGGTTATTTCATCTGATCATTGCCCAAGTCCACCTTTCGATAATGATTGAGCTATAAGGAGCCAAGTTCGTGCATAATCCATCAATCGGTCAGTTTTATCTCCCGTTGATTCGTCACACAGCAGATGTTGGAAGGCAAGGTAAGCGTTAAATTCTAGATTTCTTTTTATTCTGATTGTCTCTTTGCTGTTTAATATCTAACGTGTTAAACTGTACGTTCTGGGAAGGCTATTGTACCTCTAATAATTCCTCAGATTGCTGGGGTAGTTTGGTACCATCATGCAGGTTTCGTACCTCATGAGCCACCCTTTGAGATCAAATGAAATGATTCTTGATTTTAATACATTCTTGCTGAATGACCAATTATTGTGATCTTTTTATTTCTCATCATCGTGCCATTTTGGATGCATGTATGTTGTGGCTGCATAAAGGGAAGCCAAAACAGACTTGCATTCCAGTGGCTTCTGGGGAAGATTGTGTGATGTGCTGGAAACTACACGGAGCCTAGGCATTCCTTTCCTGTAGTAATTCTCTGCAGACTACTGTAGTAGGACCTATTACCAACTATGGTATATGAAAGTACTACTGTAATATGCCATAGTTATAAATGGAGCATTTTTGCCTGGGGAAGGACTGACGTACTTTGCCAAGTGTAAGTGTTGCTAGCTTAGGACTACTTCAAGTGTGGGGGAAGGGCGGAAATCCATTAAACTCGTCATCATTTAACAAGAAGGTGAGGGCAAAACACCACTAGTTAATAATTATTATTATTATTACGATACCATTATATTCACGCCATCAAGGCGCATAGGACGACCGAGGCAGTTTCATTGGCAAGGAGTACAGTCCTGGACGGGTCGCCACTCCGACGCAGAATACCCTGAATGGTTATTACCCCAGTACACTGGTACTCATTTCGTTGACCTCCGAAGGAGGACAGGCTGAGTAAACCCCACCTGCTGTTACTTCAACAGCCAACGGGGGCTTAAACTCAGGACCCTTAGGTCCCAAGCCATAAGGCTTTCTAGCCCCATAAGATGGGTTTTAATTGAGAATTCCCAATAAAATTTGGTGTCAGGAATTTCCCACCTATTGCATAATTTTTTAACTTCCTGAAAATATTCACTTTGGAATAAATTTAGTTTTGTCGAATTGTAATCAAACATCGAGACATGAAATGGATAAGGAAATGGAATAAATATGTAGGGATGGCACGGGTTATAAATTGGACCAAACATTGTTCGCACTATCATCCCTCACGCCAAACGATTACACGAAGAACATGGTAAAGCAGTTTTTTTTTCTTTGTCCACAAAGTCTAGGCTCGTGGAAGAGGAATGATTTGAACAATATCTGCTCTTACTGGTCCTGTGAGATACACCGCAGGACTTTAAATGTCACTCGATCATTTTTGGCACCATTTTTCCTGGAAGAAAAGGGTGAGTTTCATCAACAAGGATGGAAGCTGACAGGCGCCACCACCCTGCACTCCATCAACTCACAGCCCAGCGCCAAACTCTCATCCTGGTGTCTCAAGGGCAGGGCGAGGCATCAATGTGTGTGTCATCCCTCGGATAGACATTAAACTGGGTGTCCCGTCTGCCAGCATTAGTTGGTGGACATGAAGGATCCCACAGTGTCCTTCATGAAGAATAGGTGAGCTATCACCAGCACTCTGGAACAAATTTAAAATCCCTGCCCTAACCTTCAAGGGCCACTCCATCAGCGGCACAGCCGTGTCATTAGCCAACGATGCTACTCGCAGCCACGTGCTATTTTGCTGTTTAAAAAAGAAGACGTGTAAACCAGGTTGGGCAGTGAAGTGAATTTGATCAAAAGGTCGACCACATTCCAAAAACAAAAGCATCACTCCAGGCACAAAACCTTCAACCTGATGGGGCAGTGAGGTGACTTTGATCAAACGGTCTACCACATCCGACACTCCAGGCACAAAAGTTTAAACCAGGTGGGGTAGTGAGCTGATGGGCTGAAACCTTTCTGTCTGTCGGTTTTTCCAGACCATTACTCAATCTCAGGCCTTGCTATTTATGGCATCACAAAAGGAAGCATATTTTGTTAATGCCTAAAATTATTGAATGTTTATGCTCGGCAACTCACCCTGATAGTATGGATTTATTTTCCCAATTTTTTCCATTGCTATTAGACCTGAGAGACGGATGTTAAGGGATAGCAACTGAGCTGCTTCAGCTTGCAAGTGGCCATTGCGATGTCACTGAGGTCTTTGTGCTACCTGTGTCATATAAAGAGGATGCCGACCACTGCTGTTCTTATTTCTACACACCTAATAGTGGCGCGGACATCAAGTGACCCGATGCAATTTGCAAACATCTTGAGAGGGACAGTATAGACAGCAATAGAGCATCTGTAATATATTGGTCAATGAGTATATGATATAACCCCAAAATAGCAAATATGGGGTCTTTATTGATTATATTTGGGAATAACAAGCTCCTGTTTATGGTTTCAGTCGGTGCTATCTATAGCAGTGTAATGAGCAAATTAGAAAGTGCAATTTGACTAATCCAATGTTCCCTTTAATTTTTCTGTTTATAACACTGGGTGGAGAAGTAGATTTTGTTCTGCACACGCATCACTTTTCATTCCAGGCATTAAATGTCAGTGCATTTGGTTCCACTGTGCAAACCCTTTAACTCGTAAGCCGTTTTGAGAGCCGTCTCAATGTTTCAAAATTGCCTAAAATTCTTGACTATCTATTGATTGCATCTTTACGTGTGTGAAAGGTCAGTTGATTAAATTTAAAATGAGAAAAATAAGTGAAGGGAGGATTATACAAGAGTGCATGAGAAGTGGGGAGAAAAAGGAAAGCTTTGGTAGTACGGCCATCTTGGATTTCCAAATGGCCACCATGCAGACCACTTGCGCAATATTGCAACCCACATGTCACATAAAGTTTCACCTTTTGTGACTAATCTTCCCCCATATTTTGAAAGGGGGGGAATTGCATCAGTATTTTTGAACTTTGTCAAATGTCATCAAAATTTTGTTGCGGGAACACCCATCGGGGGTAAGATAGACTAGTTTTTCAATTAATATGCATCTAGCACAAATGTGTGGTTTCTGTTTAGAATGATTGGACATGTGTCAAAGTGTGTTCAGAAGCCAATAAATGTGGGCCCTCCCTTCTGTAATGTTCGAAAAGTCTTCCCGCCATTCTACACCTATCAATCCTTTAAAGCAGTTCCCTTTGCAATCTGCCTTTGTGGTTATTTTATAAATCGTTTGCAGCTCTGCAAACCAGCGGATACCCCACCACCACCCCACCCAGGAAGGCGAAAGCAATGCCTTGCAACCGTCCATGAAGGTAAGAGACAAGCCCGGAGAATGGCAGTTCCTCGAAGGACTGAAAGCCGCGAGGAGCCGTAGAAGCATCCGGAAGCTCGATGGCAAGCCAATGAGTGCACAGCCACGTATAGTCGCGAGGTTATAAAAAGCCAGATGGATGCGGGGAAGTTAGGTCAGTAGCAGAACCACGGAGAATGCAACCGACCAGAAGAGAGGGAACCCCAAGAATTGCGGAGCAGTACGATGGCGAGCTCCAGGCAGACCGTTGCAGAGTGGGATCGCAAAAAATGCACATGTACATCAATGAGGAGCCACAACGCTCGGATGCGATGCTGCCTGTCCTCTATCTCTATCTCTGTCATCTCTCTTTCTCTCGCCAAGACCATCATCACCCCTTAAGGTGACACGTTGGTGGCTTAACGGTTAAGTTGACTAGCTTAATATCTTGCAGTCGTCAGTTCAAGCTCTTGCCGTGCCATTGAAATAACACACGATGGGTTCACTCAGCCTGTCATCATTTTGGAGTCAGCAAAATGAGTACCAGCTTACTGGTAACAGTGGCACTGCATCTATGGCACAGCCATGCTTGCGGAAAATGATGTAGCCAGCAGCCATAGGCTGCGTACGAAACAACAAACCCTGCATGTGTGAGCAAGCATCGCGTGTGGGAAACATTATTTTCATATTGTGACCTGTAACCTGTCTCGGTGTATGTGTGTGTGAACGGGCTTTACGGTGAGGCTTTAAGCCATAAAAATGTTGTGGGTGTGTTGGGATCTATAATTTTATAAAGAACTGCTGGTACATTTGCTTCTCGTCCTTCCTTCCCCTTTGTAATATGATAATGAACCCTACTATTTTACTTCTGCGGTGTATGTCTGGTGTGTGGTCCATCCATCCCTCATCCATCCATCTATTGGGACCATTCTCTGTGCAGAGTATTGGTGCTGCTTAAGCAGTCTCCTTGGCTATTGGGCACAATCCTGGATGGGTCATCACACAGGATACCAGCAAGCTGGCACTCATTTTGCCGACCTTGGAAGGATGACAGGCAGTCATCCCCACCTGGTATTAATTCAACAGCCGAGTGGGATTTGAACTCAGGATCCTAGGATCCCAAGCCGACCACCCTAACCATTAAACCAACACCAGGCTATGGTGTGTGGTCCATGATCGGAAATGTTATTTAACGCCATTGAGTAAAGCCGCAGCCGTTTGAAAATTTGTGCCCCTCATTCTGAGGATTAAAATTCAGCGGTTCATCCCAGGTTCTCGCTCAGCCCATCCCATGAGACGGATGAACCTGTTGTAGGCAATAGGACTCAATGGAATTGTACACGTCGGGAGCCAAAGTAAATATCTGTTCGGCTTTCATAGCGTAAGGCCACAAGGGCTATCCATCGCTAAAATGGTTATCCTCCTGGTGGAAGATTTGACCCCTTGTCCACCGAGCTCACCGTAACAATATAATTAGACGTTTTGCCACCAAAATGTACTTGTTCCTTCAAGGGGACTCGTGTTGAGAGGAATCTGGTGAAACATTTGTATTGATATCTCAATATCAGATATTGAAAGGTAATGTTAGCGAGACAATGCTAATTGGAGTCATCAGTGGAAAAGCAGATGATGGACCACAAATCTGATTATTTTCACGACATACGTACTGGTTCTCTAACGTATTGTTGCGGGCCGGAGGTCCAGTGGCGAGAACGACCGCTATGTGGGGGAAGTTACGTCGCCTCCCACCAGACTCCCGGAATTGTAGGCCGTCCCTCTCGGATAACTCCGTGAGGCGGCGGGTCGCTTAACCGACCGTGGACGCTAATACCTCCTCCGTGTAGCGTAGGGTCTTTTTGTCGAGAACCAATTTACCTAATTAACCACACGGTGTCGTCTACCGGGGAAACCACGCCCTCGGCACATCTTGCTCGAACCGGGTCACTCTACCGACTGCGGTAGAGTTCCAACTACCGATTACCAACTCCGGTTCGAGTGCAGTTGAGCGGAACTGCCAAAGCCGTGCCGGCTCGGATGAGCAGATTACCGGGTATAAAACCCCGGCTAAACTCGGATCCGAACCATGCTGGACCAATGCAAGAAAGGATGGAAACGAACTGGGAACATTTCTACAATAATTTATTTATAATAGACGAGGAAATTTATGTGGCACAGAAACAGGTTTATTGGGGTGTTATGCAGGGGAAAGAAAGAAGATGTAGTGTGACAATTTACAGCAACTTATAAAGCAGACACAGAGCAGACTTATGCGGGAATTATACAGGAAAGATTTACAATGATCGAAAACACTTGTACAGTTTCTACTTATTAGACTGGCACCACACACTCAGACACACACTCGGACAAAATAAACCCAGTTGAAGGCAAAGGACTTTTGCAGCCAGGGAGGGAGGCGGGCTGAGGTCGCAGTTCTTTCGAGTACCTGAGCCTCCAGGAAAGGAATGCTCCATGGTGCGGCACCTACCAACAGTCGTGCAGTCAGGTCCACAGCCACCCGTGTGGAGTTTAGGTCTGTGGAGGAGCTCGAGTGGGTCGGGACCAGTAGTCGGGGCGAGACGTGAGTGGAGCCAAGCAGCGGGAACTCCTTCATTTTCCAACCAACTCCGGCCTCCAAGGACAGAACGAACGACCCCAAAGAAATGAACAAACGGCTCAATCACAAACAAATCAATCCCAAATAACTTAAGACTGAGGATGGTGTCGTGGTTTATCGACCTCCCTCAGCAGGGAGGAGCCTTGGTGAAGCCGACGCCACTGTCCGCCCTGATTGGACAGGGCCTCCATGGGTCCGCCCTTTCTGGGCAGGGCCTCGGCCAGGCACTGGCGAGGCCCGCCGACTCCACACGTGTTTGGGGAAGGTGAATGACGGTGCAGCCACACTGCATACGTTTGGGGAAGCCGAGAAGGAACTGGAACGGCGAACGTGGACATTTTGCCTTGGAAAAACGAGTCTCTGTAGACAGCGGGTGGACCGTGGTACATTGTTGCCAGCGAACCGAAGGCTGCAAGCGCTCGGGTACCATGGATCGCAATGGAGGATGGGATATAAAGATTTATTACCCTAACTAAAAAAACATCGCAATGCACCCCTTCGAATTCCCACTACACACAAGGAGGGGTTCTGTCTACACATATACTTAACGGCATAACTGACTTGGGACACCTGTATGTTGTATGCATACGGTTCCTAGAACCATAACAGTATATACCTGTAGGCATACAGATATCTACTTTTGGCTTTCTCGTTTCACACTGATGTTGAAACTTTCCAACTGTACTTACCTGCAACAGCACGCCTGCATGTCGTCATCGGTTATCTTCATCGAGAATGTGGCTTTCATTCTGTTGGGGGTCATCGTCAGTCTCGTACAGTAAGTTGCATTGGCCCATGTGAGTGGCAGGTACCTTGACTTGAGTATCTTTGTGATGAACAGTTTGATTTACAGACTTCTGACCATCTCAGTGATGATGGTCTTGGTTGCTGGGAGGATGTCTGTTATCATTGACTTGAGATACTCATCCGTGTCCTAATACAGGATGTTTCAAAATAAACACTGCAGTAGAAACTTAACTTCTCTTGTGCAGCCTGGTGTTGGCTTAGTGGTTAGGGTGGCTGGCTTGGCATCTTAGGGTCCCGAGTTTGAGCCATGCTGGCTGCTGAATTAACAGCAGGTGGGGTTGACTCAGCCTATCATCCTTCTGATGTTGGCAAAATGAGTACCAGTGTACTGGTATAGGGGCACAGCATTAGCAGCATAGTTATGCCCCAACCAAATGATAGCTACCTAGCAGCCAAGCTTCCAAATGCAAGAAGAAGAAGAACCTCTTGTGCAAAAAGATAGCTCTGCAAGAGAAAAGTATTTGTCAAAGACATATCAGAGGTCTTGAACAGTTGCAGCAATTTTATAGCAATTGCTGAAAGTGCGAGCTGTTCGTTTGTAGGCAAAGTTGGATGTGTCCACACATGTTTTGAAATGCTTGTTGCAGTTCTTCAGCTTGGATTCCAAGGATAGCTTGTTAGATTCCAAGGATATATTCTAAGGATAGTTCTAGAATGTTAGAATATAATCTTGTTCTCTCTTTTGTCCCTCTGCCCCCATTGGTTGTTCTCTATTTTGCTCCAATGAAGGGTAAGGCCTGAAATGGAAGTTTTTCCTTTTATTCAAGGTGGATCAACCACCATTTAAGGTAATTTTATCGATTCTTACTCTGAAATGTTAACAGTCAGCTCTTCTATCATATGGGGATTGTGCAAAGACAGTGTTTCTGACCTTTCCCCACAGATAAAGCTCTGGAGGAGTTAAGTTGGGAGAACAAGATGGCCCTAAAACATGACAAACAAAAAGGGAACTCGGTGGAGCGCATACCTCCACCACGTAATGCCTGATCCATGAGAACATATCGGGCCCAATACATTTTTGAGATATCGTGCTATATATTACTTTAGCACTATCTCTCAATGGTGAAGAATCACTTTATAGATTATCAGATCTGGATCCGGATTCGGATGTTCACCAAAATCGAATCAATTCTTCCTTGTTGCACACCCAACATGTCCAGCATGTTTCGTCCGAATTCATCCACAACTTTTTGAGATATCGTGCTATTTATCGTTTTTGGCACAATCTCTCAATGGTGAAGAATCACTTACAAAATTCTAGGATCCAGATCCAGATTGTCACCAAAATCTAATCAGTTCGTCCTTGTGACACACCAAACATGTCCCACAAAATTTCATCCAAATCCGTCCTCAACTTTTTGAGATATCCTGTACACAAACAACAGACAAACAAGAAGAAGATGTTGTTCAGAGTATGACACTTGCAAAATCCAGAAAACAAATTTGACCTCAAAAATAATTGGTGGTTGAATTCAATGACCAAATATGCAACTCCTCTTCAAATTTCAAGTGAATCGGATGAAAATTAACAATTTTACAAATCCGGCCTATGTTGACCTTTTGGCCTATGTGGACCTCCAAAATAATTGGCTGGTTGAATTCGGTGACCTGAAATACAAATCCTCTTCAAATTTCAAGTCAATCGGTTGACAATTGAGAATTTTAGAAATACCACCGCAGTTGTTGACCTTGGGACGATGTTGACCTTTTGACCTCAAAAACAATAGGCTTCTTGCTTATGACAAAGTCTACCGTGTGTGTGTGTGTGTGTGTGTGTGTGTGTGTGTGTGTGTGTGTGTGTGTGTGTGTGTGTGTGTGTGTGTGTGTGTGTGTGTGTGTGTGTGTGTGTGTGTGTGTGTGTGTGTGTGTGTGTGCAGTTACACCGTCTTGCAGGAACCATCCATCTCTCGTTTCTCCTTATTGGTTCGTTGAAAATCTGCGGGAGAATATCATTAATGAAGCTTTCGGATTTCCCAGTATCTTCACAAAAAATATTGGTCCAATCGCGTGCCTGGAAAGGGCACACCAAACACCAATTGTTACGTCCTCCACCGAAGGTGAAGAAGGTTATGTTTTTTTTTCACCCTTTTCTGTTTGTCTGTCTGTTTGACTTTTTAA
>NC_140975.1:12054819-12259819 GCF_056783735.1 Eptatretus burgeri | reverse complement strand
CACACACACACACACACACACACACATACATATCGTAAATAAATACATAACCATTTTAACCAACAGTACTGCATCTGGATTGGATTAGAAAGGGAACGCAGGGGTTTGCGACTAATGATCTGTAAGTTGTGGACTTGTGATCTGTAAGGAACCATAAACGACACCATATATAGGTAATTGTACATTTTTGTTTGCATTGTATTTTACACGACGTACCTGTGTCTGGGGAACGGGTTTTCAGGGTGATGCTGTTACAACTTCATGACTTGAACCTACACCAACTTCATGACTTGAACCTACACCAACTTCATGACTTGAACCCACGCCAACTTCATGACTTGAACCTACACAAACTTCATGACTTGAACCTACACAAACTTCATGACTTGAACCTACACCAACTTCATGACTTGAACCTACACCAACTTCATGACTTGAACCTACACCAACTTCATGACTTGAACCCACGCCAACTTCATGACTTGAACCTACACGAACTTCATGACTTGAACCTACACAAACTTCATGACTTGAACCTACACCAACTTCATGACTTGAACCTACACCAACTTCATGACTTGAACCCACACCAACTTCATGACTTGAACCTACACAAACTTCATGACTTGAACCTACACGAACTTCATGACTTGAACCTACACAAACTTCATGACTTGAACCTACACCAACTTCATGACTTGAACCTACACCAACTTCATGACTTGAACCTGCACCAACTTCATGACTTGAACCTACACCAACTTCATGACTTGAACCTACACCAACCAACTTCATGACTTGAACCTACACCAACCAACTTCATGACTTGAACCTACACCAAATTCATGACTTGAACCTACACCAACTTCATGACTTGAACCTGCACCAACTTCATGACTTGAACCTACACAAAATTCATGACTTGAACCTACACCAACTTCATGACTTGAATCTACACCAACTTCATGACTTGAACATACACCAACTTCATGACTTGAACCTACACAAACTTCATGACTTGAACCTACACCAACTTCATGACTTGAACCTACACCAACTTCATGACTTGAACCTACACCAACCAACTTCATGACTTGAACCTACACAAACTTCATGACTTGAACCTACACCAACTTCATGACTTGAACCTACACCAACCAACTTCATGACTTGAACCTACACCAACTTCATGACTTGAACCTACACCAACTTCATGACTTGAACCTACACCAACCAACTTCATGACTTGAACCTACACAAACTTCATGACTTGAACCTACACCAACTTCATGACTTGAACCTACACCAACTTCATGACTTGAACCTACACCAACCAACTTCATGACTTGAACCTACACCAACCAACTTCATGACTTGAACCTACACAAACTTCATGACTTGAACCTACACCAACTTCATGACTTGAACCTACACCAACTTCATGACTTGAACCTACACCAACTTCATGACTTGAACCTACACCAACTTCATGACTTGAACCTACACAAACTTCATGACTTGAACCTACACCAACCAACTTCATGACTTGAACCTACACAAACTTCATGACTTAAACCTACACCAACTTCATGACTTGAACCTACACCAACTTCATGACTTGAACCTACACCAACCAACTTCATGACTTGAACCTACACAAACTTCATGACTTAAACCTACACCAACTTCATGACTTGAACCTACACCAACTTCATGACTTGAACCTACACCAACTTCATGACTTGAACCTACACCAACTTCATGACTTAAACCTACACCAACTTCATGACTTGAACCTACACCAACCAACTTCATGACTTGAACCTACACCAACTTCATGACTTGAACCTTCACCAACTTCATGACTTGAACCTACACCAACTTCATGACTTGAACCTACACAAACTTCATGACTTGAACCTACACCAACTTCATGACTTGAACCTACACCAACTTCATGACTTGAACCTACACCAACCAACTTCATGACTTGAACCTGCACCAACTTCATGACTTGAATCCCTCCCCTCTTCCACATATATTTTTGTACCGTTAATGATTCACCAGTAAAACAACAAATGCAAATGTTGATCCTCAATCAATCCCCCCTCCTTTCTTTCTCTCCCATCCATGCCCCTCCCAATCCCATTCCCATTTCATCATCCCAACCACACAGCCTCAGCCCAGGCAAAGCATGCCATTTCCACTGTCATCAGCTCCACCCTTCCCATGTGGTTTGCCACCGCGGAATGCCAGCAGTCCAACAGGCCTATTTTGCGACAGCTCGCCCGATGTGAAGAGAGAGGAGCACTCGTTGTTTGAAGATAGTGACCCGAGTACAGGTGCAAGCCTGAGCCAATTCCAGGCCACTTCGGGGCATTACCTGCCTCCGGGGAAGGTGCGCAGTCGCAAATCCACGCCCGACCGGATGAGTGAGGAGTATCGTGCGCGGCGCGAGCGGAACAACCTGGCGGTTCGGCGGAGCCGGGACAAGGCCAAGCAGAGGTCAATGGAGACCCAGCAGCGTGTGATCGAGCTGACGGCTGATAATGACAGATTGCAGCGTCGGGTCGGACAGCTGCTCCGGGAGTTGGCCGAGCTTCGTAACCTCCTCCGGCAGGTCCCCGAATCGGTGCTCATGCACGCAGTGGGTAATGCTCCCCCCTGCGCCCGTTCCTGAGTTTGTGTTGACCAATGTTGCCCCCTTGGTCCGCAGCCTTGGCCCTCACCTTCACCGGTGTAGTGCCTATTTTCTGATATCAACATCATTCGTTTTTGCCATGTTGAAGAGACTTTGAGACTGAAATCTACTGTGATTGGTTGTTGATTCAAGCTCTGCCACCATCACGAGCTACCTTTTTGGGTAGAAGTTTGTAATACTGGGCTGGACAGATCCCGATTCGTTTTTGTTACTCTATTTCACTGTTTGTGTAAGCAGCCTTAACCAGTCCGCTGTCGTTTGGGTACTTTATGGTCTTGGCCGAGTTCGAAACTTGAACCCTCATGGAGGGTAAAGCATCGAGCTGCTGTCATGCTCCCTTGCACACCGAAAAGGTGGTACCTATGTCCTGAGCCTTTGCTGTGACCTTCATTTGGTGTGCATTACTGTATTAGAGTTGTGGTATTAGTGGGAGTAAAGTGAACAATTTTTTTATTTGGAAGGGTGGAATTTGGCTTCCCTGTTATGTTGGATTTTGTTTGAATGCTGGAATGGGGTCGAGGCAATGCTTGGATCAAGAAGATATTCACACAGCCGTGTGTGTGTGTGTGTGTGTGTGTGTGTGTGTGTGTGTGTGTGTGTGTGTGTGTGTGTGTGTGTGTGTGTGTGTGTGTGTGTGTGTGTGTGTGTGTGTGTTTTGATCGCTTCTTGGAAAAGAGGTGCCGCTCATTCTGACTGACAGGTAACATGGGCGTGCTCGAACAATATCCCTGCTGAAACTTGGAACCCTTCCACCAAGAAAATGGGCCAAGTACTTTAGGATGGCAACATGCTACCTTCCTTGGTATTACATCCACCCCTGGGTTGGGGGATGAGGGGGAAGAACAAATGGCTGTTTATATGCATATGTGCAATCTGTAATTAACTAATGATTTGAGTTGGGGGGAGTATAATATTTTTTTTGATGTAAAATAAATCTGATTTATTGCATTTTTGTTTTTTTATCTTCTTTTTAAAATCATCGATGCTGTACAGAAAGTTTGGTGTCGGGACTTTGCTTCAATGGAGGGATGTTTTGTATTTACCAGATCAGGTAAACCACATGTTGTAAAATGCCGAGCTGGTGAAGTGGTTCAATCCATTTTCCACTCAAACGTGTGTGCATGAGGGTGTGACAGTTTGAGTACAAATTGGAAAAGCAAAAGACTGTGCCCTGTCCTCAGGCAAGTCTCAGGAAAGATTGAGACAGTCTTATGTTTGTGTGTGTCAACTCGTTTTGTTCTGAGTCATCCATTATGACAGAAACACCACTGTTCAGGACTGACCTCAGAGTGAACTTGTGCAAAACTAGGTGACTATTGCCCACTGCTCCTTTTGATTGGTGGTCCATGGTATTTCCTTATGGAGATATCTACACACATACCCACACACACACATCAACAAATGTTTTTTGTTGTGAACTCGGGGTGCGGCAGAGTCCCGCAGGTGAATTTGACTGTCTCAGGGAAAGGTGCACCACCGCCCCCAAATGGTCCTAATGACCTGCTCCTTGCAACCCAATCGCAAGAACAACCAAGTGGATTAGCCCATGCAGTCATGTTCATTAATCCATCCCAAGTGATGTTCAACCCGGTACCCCTGGACGTGCACAAACTACAATACTACAATCCCGGTATTGAATGGAATCCCATACAGGAATCATTCATCTACCAACTCATAATAGATGTCCACAACTATCCTTGATCATGTTGTGGAATGTCTGCCGTGGCCGTCACCCTTTTTTTTTTTGCTGCCCTCACTTTTTCAGTTTTATTCTTTTTCTCCGCAACCGATTGAGGGATTGACACAAAACTTCCTTAATGATTGGATGGAAAATGCGGCTGGCATTCCAAAAGGTCTGTTTTCTGCAATGGGATGGATTATTACCTCCACCACCAAAGGTGAAGGAGGTTATGTTTTCACCCCTTTCTGTTTGTTTGTTAATTGCCGAAATCCTTTGGATTTCGGCAATTATGTTGGTCGGTTGTGTGTGTCATTCTATGTGTCTGTCTGTTTGTGTGTTTGTTTACCCTGTTGCAGCCACACCGTTTCAGCGATCATGACCAAACTGGGTACAGACGTCGGCCATGGTCCAACTTAGACACTTGTCGTTTGTGGTGAATCTAGGTCAAAGGTCAAGGTCAAGGTCACCGAAAAACCGAAATTCTTATTTTCGCAATAACGTCCGGTAAAATGGTCGTATCGACTTCAAGCCAAATCCAAAATGTGCATCTTCCAATTCTGCATCCAACCATATGTCTCATTGGGGGTGTCACACCAACACCCTTCTTCGCGGTCGGGGGTCGAATGTCAGGGGGCTCAGGTCAAAAATTTCAAATTGCGATAAAAATGCCATTTCAAGTCCGATTAACTTCCAAGTTATGATCATAACCAAACTAAGTGCAATAACTCATTAAACAGTAGCACTATCGACTTATAAAAACCAAATTGATTTCCAGGTTTTCGTTCTTTTTCAGAGATCATGGAGATATGACAAAGTTATTCCGGCAATTCCTTGCCCAACGAGCAATTTCATTTGTTTGTTTGTTTGTGAGCAGGATATCTCAAAAAGTTGTGCACGGATCTGGATGAAATTTAGTGGGTATGTTGGGTGTGTGACAAGAACGAACTCATTAGATTTTGGATCTGGATACGAGAATTGTTTAATTTTTGAAGTAATTCTTCACCGTTGAGAGATAGGGCCAAAAATGGTACATAGCATGATATTTCATTCAAAAATGTATTGGGCCCGATATGTTCTCGTGGAGCAGGCATTATGTGGCGGAGGTATGCGCTCCACCGAGTGCCCTTCTAGTTGGGAGCTGTGTTCATTCTGTAGCCATTGGCCACAATAAGCAGGTTGCAGATCCGGACTGAAAACTGGAGCATTCAGCAAGGACACGGGGAGGAAATTGGCATCTCTTATCACCAAATGGTTCCTCTAATGTGATGTATCAGAATGCTGGGTACCAGGCAACAGCACCAACAGGTGTGTGCTTTGTAAGGCCACTTGTGATGTCCAGTAATGCTCAGTTTGGGCCTGAAACTGAACCGCGATGTGCGACTGCTGCTCGCCCCATGTGTTTTGAGTGGCCTGCCAGAACGGATAGGTGACTGCGCTGCCTCGTCTCGTCCGATCGTCCACCCAGCCTTTCTCTCATCGTACGTCCCCTGCCCATCTGCTATCTGTGTTTGTATCGATATCGTGAGATACCTACACTAGATATTGTGCATTCAGGCGAGCTTCGTGTAGCGTTGCATTGACCACATAACAGCAACATTTATCTGTTCATTCATCTTCTCACAGCTCTGACATGATTTTGCAGTTTTTACCTCTGCGTTCACTGAAAGTGAATGAAGGTTATGCTTTGACACCTGTCTGTTTGTTCGTGAACAAAATATCTCAAGAAGTAGTGGACGGATTCAGACGAAATTTGGTGGATGAGTTGGTTAGGTGACAATAACAAGCCCATTAAATTTTAATTCAGGTCCAAATCCAGATCCAGCTTATCAGTGGGATACAAAATGTGAACTCATCAGCCTGGTGGAGGTATGTGCTCTACCGGGTGCCCTTCCAGTTATCTGTTGTAACAATTGACCCGCACACAAAGCACAACCCGTGGGAGTGACGACAGACCATGTTGCTTTGTTTCATCACTGCGTGATTGTGAAGTTGGATCATAACAGCACTAATTGCTTCCTGGTGTCCTCACTGGCATGAGGCTTCGCAGCTGTTCCAACGACAGCTTGAACCGACACCAACAGACCGGCACCATTACCATCAGGTTCCTTCCCTCGTACCGGGCACAGCAATGGACAAGGAAGACGTGAACACATGACACAAACTTGATGAATAACCCCACGTACCATCTTGAATAACCGAGGTGATTCATTTGTAGAAATTTACAAACAAACAATTCTTAACTCCGGTACGCTCCTCAGCTCATATCAGCCTTCTCCAGGGGTACTGAGCTTCAAGGGTCGAAATTATGGAACAAAAGAACAAAGCTTATGGCTTATCCTTTGTTTGTTTTTCTGCATTCTCATTTCTAACTTCTTGTGAAATGATCAGTCTCACATCATGACATTATGTGTCTCATCAATCTGCACATTTTGTAGTGCAGTCAGATAAAAAAAATAAAAATACAAACTACTATTCTTAGAAAATGCATCTGTACCTTGGACTATTCTCTTAAACAGGGACAAACAGAGTGGGCCAGTGACGGCAGGACATCCTTCAGGCCAAACAACGTGCGAAGACTCGACTACATATAGAACGCCAGCAAGTGAAAGGAAGTGAGATTCATAAAAGGCAATGATTCTCCGCAAACAGCTCACGGCATGTTCTCCATCTCCAAACTCCATCACAATGGTCCCCACCCCATCAGTGGAATCCTGTGTGGTTTACACATCCGCCCCGGCCCAAGGATGATATGAGGCCGCTGACACCCGCTCAGCCGGTAAGAAGATTTTTGTGATTAAATTAGTCGATGTTTGGAGGGAGGGTGGAGAAGCAGAAAAAATATTGGTAGATGAGGGATCCAAGAGAAACAGGGGGGGGGTGTAATATGGGATCGGAGGGGGGCAAAAGGGCATAAAGGCACACACTCATCCGTACGTCGCGACAAGTCCCACGTACATGTAGCCACCCATCTATTTTTGTTACTTTCGGTTCAGTAATTAAACCTCATTTCTTTTAAATCACTCATTGAAAAAATATAGAACAATCTCAACTTGAACATCATATGAATCTACATCCACACGAAGTGTATTGTCCTCTTCTCCAATGCAAACAATCCTGCTTTGCGTCATCTCTCCTCCGATGATAACACCTGGCAGCCCTGGAACCATTCAGGTAACCACACATGCCTCCCTAATGTCATGAAGCCTCCCTAATGTCGACATATCAATATATACATTATACAGGGGGTTGAAAAAGTAGGTATACAGTAATTACCAGTATTATAATAGTGGTGCTCGGATTCATTTAATACTAGAATTCATTAAAATCATTATTACCATTTTTAATATGGTTATTATTGATATGTTATTATTGGTATGTTATTATTGATATGTTTATTATTGATATGTTTATTATTGGTATGTTATTATTGATATGTTATTATTGATATGTTTATTATTGGTATGTTTATATCGATATGTTTATTATCGATATGTTTATTATTGGTATGTTATTATTGATATGTTTATTATTGGTATGTTATTATTGATATGTTTATTATTGGTATGTTATTATTATGTTTATTATTGGTATGTTATTATTATGTTTATTATTGGTATGTTATTATTGATATGTTATTATTGATATGTTTATTATTGATATGTTTATTATTGATATGTTTATTATTGGTATGTTATTATTGATATGTTTATTATTGGTATGTTATTATTGATATGTTATTATTGATATGTTTATTATTGGTATGTTATTATTGATATGTTTATTATTGATATGTTTATTATTGGTATGTTATTATTGATATGTTTATTATTGGTATGTTATTATTGATATGTTTATTATTGATATGTTTATTATTGGTATGTTATTATTGATATGTTTATTATTGATGTTATTATTGATATGCTTGTATAATCAATAAAATCCGTTTTGTGCACACGTTTTGTTTTTCATTACTGTATACCTACTTTTGCAGCCATATATATATATATATATATATATATATATATATATATATATATATATATATATATATAATGAAGTCCATTTTGAGACACACACAGCTAATTCTGGTGTGCAGGCCTTCTTCATCTGAACAATGAAGAACTACCTGTCTTACAGGTGAACGCTCCTGCCGATCTGCGTCGGTGGACAGGTGAAAACAATTACGGATGAAATCAAAAGGACCGTTGATCGAGATATGCTTCCCACCCCTGGGAAGCGAGCGAGAAGATGACGTTTCGGACGTTTCACCCTTCGTCGGAGCAAAAGACGTTTTGGACTTCTTGCTTGCTTTGTGTTCTGACGAAGGGTTAATGCCCGAAACAGCTTCTTCTCGCTTCCCAATGCGGTGAACATACCTCCATGAAGGTCCTGTTGATTTCACCGATAGTCCTTGAAAACACGTCCCGGGAAATACGATCAACAATGATGACCCAACAATCACACCTGACCTGACCATTCCATCAAGCGTGTACCTTGAAACCAACACGGTCAAACCAGCATTGTTGACCTAATAAAATAAATCGAAAAATCTACGTCATTCCAGCAACAATCGGAGCAACTGGAGTGATATTTTTTTTTTAATCCGAGGGATGAGGTGCTCCGTGATGCAGCACCCTACCTGCAACGCAACAATCCGACAGTTCACACCTGGCGTCGGGAATCGAACATAGTCTAGATAGACGGCTTGGCGATAGGTGTGCTCCCTCTGCACCGTGGTGCAGTCGTATTACAGAAAGGAAGGCTCACCTGACACCATTCCAAAAAGGGCAGCGTGCTTCGCAATGCGGCACCCCCTGATGGCACTACACCGAACGATCGTTTTTCAGTCGGATCAGATTCCGTCGGCAATCAAACCGAGGATCAGTCAACCTAGGGACGAACACTCCACGAAGCTGAACTATCTGAGCGACCTGGGGGTGCGACCTGAAAGGATGGATTCGGTGGGTGGGGGGGGGGAGTCCTGGTGGTTCCAGCGAAATGGCGAGCTGCTGCTGCTGTTGTTGTGCGCACGGAATGTTTCAGTAAGAAAATATTTGAGAGAAGCCGCTGAACTGTGTGTGTTTGTTCCGGTCCCGCTTGGGTTGTTTTGGGGAGTCAAGAAGCCACTTGCAGGACCGAAAACTACACCCACGCACCCCACCCCCCCCACCACCACCACCGCCCCCTCTGGACAACGACAACAAAAGTGTCATTGATTCGCGCTGGGTGTGGCAGAGCAGTCGGACGGTTGTCAGAAAGATCTTTATAGCAGAACCAGTGAGGTCAAAAAGGTGGACGTGGAGATCTGCTGGTGCGGTTTCCTTTCCTTACAATAATGGAGAGTTCGTTTAAAAAATAAATAAATAAATTTTAAGTCATGCTCAATCAAGATCACGGGTCTTGGAGTCCCCTGGAGACCATGTCCTTAGTCCTGTCGCTTACTTGTGATCAGATATTCCTCCACGGACAAAAATACTTCGTTCGGGCCACATCGTCCCCACCACTTCAATTGCATCCACACCGCTGCCCCCTTTGGCTTGGAGCTCGGCTGACATCAACCATGATGATCCATTTTGTAATGGTCTTGTGGTGGATATAAAACACCTATAGAGCGATGAGGTTGCTCCTCATTGCAGCCTGGTGTCAAAAAACCTTTTGGTTTCCTTTTCATAAACTTTCACACAAACTTTCACACAAACTTTCACTCAAACAAGTTCCCTTCAGCACCACCAACATCTGGCAATACTTGTTCTCATGACAGTTCTCTCCCAAAAGTTTCTGTGGCTCCTCTGTCCATCCCGGCACTCCTCCACCCCACTCATTCAATTCCCTCATCGATCGATAATAATTAATTAAATTGTTGATCCCTCATAAATATTTGAATTTTTCCAAGAACGTCACAGGTTGGCAACCGTTGCGCAGTCCTGATGGTGGGTCCAAATGCCAAATGCCAAATGCCTCTTCCTGGGTTGAAGGACCTCGAAAGGGAATTCATATTTATTTATTTAATTAATTATTCAATTAATTAATTAATGATTGAATGCCAAAGCTGCAAATTGATGTCTTTGTTGGATTTAGACAAGCTCGGTGATGTAAATAAACCGATTTAACGTTTTACCGGGGTTTGTGGACTGCAGTCTCAAAAATGACTTATTTATTTATTCGTGACGTTTCAGATGTTTGGGGGAAACGACTCGGACAGCAAACCCTGTGTTCGAACCTAAATCGGTGCTTGTCCAGGAACCAACTCACTGCCCGACATCCTGTAACGGTCCTATATATATATATATATATAACATCTAATAATTATTGGAATCATTCCTCATTTCCCTTGTCTCACTCTAACTAACCCTAACACACTCACTCTCAGTACTTACATACTACACACACTCACCAGAACTCTTGTGCCTAAGAACGGAACAACAGTGCAATGTGTCATCGTTTGAAGGATGATTTGCATAATTGTTGGTGTAAAAAAAAAACATGTATCCGAGTAAAACCCTGAACTTATACACAACAGCAGACACACCCTCCCCCCCCAACCCCTCCCTCCAGCCTTTCCTTGCCAGTCCCCCACATTCCTCATTACTCCCTCTCCACACCCCACTCAACCCAGTAAGCAAACTCTTTCACCATCAGTTGTTGATTTGGCTTGAAATCGAAAAGTTGAATTGGCAGATGACACGTCTTGTCCCTTCCTCCCTCTTCTTCCCTTAAACCCCCCCCCACCCCAAATTCTTATTCCACTTCTTCCTCCGCCCCCCCCTTTCTCCTATATGAGGTTATTTAACACCAAACCGCTCGTTGCCCACATACAGTCCAGATGAAGACCACTTGGTCGTCGCAACGTCACAATTAAGGATCATAATTACCCGAGCGTGACTGCTCTTTCACTCTCAAGTTTGAATCGTCCAAACTCTCAACTACAACTAGTTTTTGCTCACATTGTGTATCATCCTCCACCTAGTGGGACGGCAATTGTAAATCGGAGCGGGGAAAATGGAAAATGAGGATGAATCACAGTGTTTGGCTAAGCTGGAGGACGTGGGAAAACCCAGGCAGAGAGAGGGACAGTGAAAGACACCCAGAGGAGAGAGAGAGAGCTGCCATTTCTGGGAATTGCTATTGGCTTTCCCATCTTTTGGCACAAGAAAAGGAAGAGGGGAGGAGAGAATGGGACAGATTGGCAAACAAATATAAGGGCATGATAGGGAATGTACAACTTCATGAAAGCATGATGAATGAGAAACAAGCATTCAGAAATCGGCGGAAGGAAATTTTTAAAAGGAAATAGAACAGATAGTTCAGATATATATATATATATATATATATATATATATATATATATATATATATATATATATATATATATATATATATATATATATGTATTGTTGCGGTATTCGCGCCCGCCGGCGTGCGAACGGCCACGTAACTCGAATCGCGGCACGTCGCCCACCGGACGGACAATCCAGTCGTGACCCTCTCGGACTAACGCCGGGAACCAGTCACGGGTGGACCTTTCGATCTCACCGCGATCGAGCCAATCAGCCCCCGCGTGGGATAGGGTTGCTCGCCAAATTCGACCTACCTAAGTACCCACGCGGAGGGTAGACCGGGCGTCGCACCTCGCCGCAGGTCGACTTCGGACACGGGCCATGGCGACCCGTTCCGTACTATCAGAATAACCGAGCGGTGTTATCGTCGACCTCGACGGTTCGATTAATTATCGGGCGTACTCAGCCCACTACCAACCCTTTACGTGAAGCAAGATGGGGATTCAATGGGGGAAAAGACGAAGCGAAGCGGGAGAACAGTTCAACAATAAAGCACATTTATTCGCGGCACACGGGAAGCACACAAATACAATTCCACCAAAAGCACACAAAAAAAAAGAAAACACAATTCCATTTACACAAAAAGCAAATATAAAAGTGAAAACACAGTGCAGAGCTAATACCGACTACCGAGCACACGGCAACACTTATACAATTCTACTTCACAGACGGCGCCGACAACACATACCCAAAACCAAGGAAAAGAAATCCCCCAAGAATGAGGCAGGCCTGAGGCCGAGACCGGGTCGGGCCTACCCGTCTGGTGATGAGACGCGGAGCGACGATGGCGCCTCTCTCCGCGGGCCTCGTGGACAGTGCCTGGCAGGGGGTGGGAACGGGGCCCCCTTGGTCGCACTATCTCAGCGCGGGGGGAAACAGGAGGGGGTTGCTGATGCTCGGGGTATAGAGGATCTTTATTATCCCTGGTGTGCGTCTCCACCTCGGCCAGGTCGCGCTGCCGGCCTCCCTCGGGCGTGCAGCTCCTGGCACCGACGCGAGCACCCCCTCCCTCGTCCGACTCTCTTCAGCTTCTCCAGCCACTGCAGGCTTCGGGCTCCAGACTTCCACACTCCGACTCTCCACCCTCCGACTCCTTCTCGTTCTCGTTCTCTTGACTGACGAACACCGTCCTTTTTATCCCCCCCGTAGCTTCGCCTTTGACCCCCTCCCTTTGACCTTTCACCTCGCTCCCCATTGGCCCGAGAAAAAGTGGGCGTGAAGGCTTTTTGATCCACAAATTTGCATATATCGATCGTTCTGGAGGCGGGGCCAAATCGCCCCTCGCTCACCGATTGGACGGCAAAAAGTGGGCGTGTGTCGTTTTTGATCCGTTTTTGAAGCACAAAATCCGTGATTTTGTACACGCTGTTCAACGTGCGCCCTGCACGAGTCCAACACCGGTACCCACAGCGGGGCAAGAACGGTGGCGATGCTCCGGTTGCGAGGTGTGACGTGAAGGTCGTGGCGGTTGTGGTGAAGCGGTGTTGTGGTTGGTGGTTGATGTTGTGGTTGTAATCATGGCGGGTGGTCCAAAATAAAGATAGTAAAAGAAAAACGGCTATCCTGAAGAGTCGCAGCTCGCATAAATGACATGTATTCCCACTAGACAACGGGTTCGGGCCTAACTACACATGCACTTACCGAGATACCTCACCTAAGGGACCTGAATGGTGGTTTGCGAATTTGGTAACCACAACACTACCCCCTTCCCTTTTTACAGACTCGTCCCGAGTCGTCAAATTTTCGTGTGCCATCATGTGTAGTTTTCCCCTAGTACATTTTACCTACGGATCCCTGAGTGCGACATTCATGGTATTCGTGTCCCCAAAATAAATAACCTGAGGGCTGCGTAACTACCGAAACAAACTCACTCACACGGACGACTTAAATAAAATTGCCGGCGCTAGACAGACATGCCGGGGGGCGCACTCATATTTACAGTACATCTTAACCTTAACTTACAAATTTTACACTAAACCATGGCCCAGGATCAATGAACACTGCAAAAGAAAAGCAGTTAGCAGGGAGCCAGGCTGCCCGCATGCAGTCTCTGGCTCAAACAATGCAGGTGACAGGGAACGTGGCTGGCTGCTCACACGCAGTCCAAGGCCTTCCCTTTTGAACTGAACGCAGTGAACCACAACGGTGCATGGGCTGCACAAACGCAGTCTCCGTGCCAGCTCAAGTGGCACACGCAATGAGCACAACGAATGGATGCATGGACGCAAACACGGTGCACGGGCCGCCACTGCAGGCCCGTGTTGTAGCTGCCAACAGGGCAGTTCTCGCAGCTTGCAAACTGTTGCCTTGCGGATCCTGGCGCACATGGAAATGAACAGGGGGGAGCAAAGCAAAATTGAACAGGGCTGGTGAACATGGGCAGTGGGCATGGCATGGCAAAGGTGAGCAGGCAAACACAGCCCGCAGAAGAAGGCCGCTGCAGGCAAACACAGCCGGCAGATGAACTGGCCGGCACAGGCCTCGAAGAAAAACAGGCAGCAGATGAACTGGCCGGCACAGGCCTTGTAGCACACAGCTGCCGATGAAGTTGGGCGGCCTCCGCCTTGAAGTAAAACACGGCCAGCCGATGAAGTGGCCAGCCTTTGCCGTTCAGTGGAGGTTGGTGGAGGGAGTGCGGTGGTGCTGGCCACTCGGAAGGCGGGCTCGGACCTACCTACCTGTCTCCCTCCCAACCTATCGCCTTTGCCTGTCACTGTACATACCCACTCCCTTAATTTGTCAAACTCCAATTTAGCCCCAACTTATTTTATTTTTATTTTTATGTTTACTTCCCCTCTATAAATCGTCCCCTAACCCCCTTTATCGTCTTTGTTCGGCTAACCTATCCTGTCACCTAGCCTACTCCCAACCCCTACGTTCCCTTCCCGGAGGAATAAGAGAGAGCTAACGTCCTGTGTCGAGGCCCAACGAAACCTCAGAATGGCCTCCCCAGAGTTCGGCGATCTTAACACCAAGTGGGTCCAGCGGCCCACAACGACAGCGAGGGGATGGATGGTGCGGAGGGGTACATCTCCCTAATCTACCTAACCATTTAACTGTTAAACTACCCCGGGGCTTTCAACAAGCGCTTCTCGCCAAACTATTGGTTCTAACAACCCAGATTCCCTTCGCCTGTGTTGGTGTCCTTACAATTTCGGGCCTCGCCCCAATTTTCTCTCCCGTGCCCTCACACGGTCTCCTGGCTGGGACACGTGGCTCCCTTTGGCAGGCACGACCCTCTGCGAATCTCCCGCTATGGCACCCCGGGCACTACACTGCCTCCGAGCCTACCAGCTCCCTAACACCGGGGAGTGCCCCCCTGGCACCTCCCCTGAAACGCACACGTGGCAGGCCGGCCTCCCGGGCCCCTTTCCGAGGGTCACCCGTGCCCACAACACTGCCCACGCGGCTAATGGCGCCCCGGGCCCCCGCACCAAGCAGGCGCACCCGTGCCCACTACTCTATCCCGGCCCCCATGGGCCGCAGGCCTACCGCGGCCGACTGGCCTGGTGCCCGGGGTACCCACTCAGCGATACTCACCTTTCGCAGCCACGCTCCCAAGCCCGTCAACAGGGCTCCTGCACCCCTCCAAATGGGTCTCGAGCCTACTTTCCCACCAACAACAAAACGACCTCCATTTTTCAATTTGACTAACCCAGCTAACTCAATCTACACTGACCCCGGGTCCCTTGGGCGGGAGTCACTCCTCCCCCCAATCACTCATCGCACCATGCATTCCCCATTCACTCCACTCACACAGACCCGCTGGCCTCACTCACTCACCAAGCACATGCTTCCACTTCACTCACCAACTCTTCAACACACACACCACTGAACTCTGCCATCCTCCTATCTACATCCCCTAACTAACTCGTGCTCCCACGTCGTCCCTTAAACTACAGCACGTTCCTTTTAACACTACGTAGCTAAACTACGTCCCCTCTACACATCCACAAGTCTGTCACTGTCTCCAAATCTCTTTAATCAATTTCCCCACCTAAATCTGGCTACAATCCCTCTAACTAATCCATTCCACGGACTCCATGAGGACTTACCCCTGCCCCATGAAGTCGGTCTAGCTAAGCTAACCCTTCCCCCTAACTAGTTTTCATCCTGTACCCAGGGTAAGGGGGTCTTTCACCCCTTGCCCAGGAATCCTGTACACCCGAAAGTGAGGCTTGCTTTTTTTTTTTTTCCCATGCGCAGCACCTGCGCGGCAACTCAGAGCTCGCGCACTTTGCACCTGCCTGTGACGTCATGCAGCTGCACGTGTACCTCGTCCCTCCTTGGACGGTACCATCCGGCCGGGATACCCCTCCTGCCGGATTCCAACCACACGTGCAGCCATGAGGTCACCGTGCGCATAAAAAAAAAACACAAGCCCCACGTCTCGAGGGGTTCCCCACGCGAACACATGTGCTCTGCCCGTTGGAGCTTAACACACACGATCGCGTGGAGAACCCGTCCGGTCCAAATCCATTTTCCTGCCTAAAAACTTTGTCCGTCCGCGGGATCGGCAAATCCACCGCGTGCGTTTCCGGACCGGGGCTTCACTCTCGCAAGCGAGCACGTGGCGGTCTCGTGCGTTGCACAGCACGAACCGCGTGCTCACTGCTGGGTGAACCCGGCACGGTCCCCGAAGCAACTACAGCCGCTACTCGGCTTTCGTTTCTCCCATGTCGCCGTCTCCGTCTCCATTCCGCACACGCATACCTGCGTGTTACGACGCACACAGTCCACTCCATCACATTCACACCGGGAGACGCGGCTGCGTGCTCCCGCATGCCAACCGACATCTCCCTCACATACCGCTCTCTCACACACACGGTCTCCCTTGCACTCGGCCGTTCACTCACGCGTGCCTCACTACTCACACAAACCATACTACTTACACACGCGGGGGCACTCAACCGCTGTGCCTCATCCACACACCGTGCCTCATCCACACACGCGGGGGCACTCACCCGCGGTACCTCACTCATACACACGGCGACACTCACACACGCGGTCTCTTCCACACACGGTGCCTCACCCACACACGCGGGGGCACTAACCCGCGGTTCCTCACTCACACTCCGTGCCTCATCCACACACGGCGTGCTGGGAAGCACGTACTCCGGCACCATCGCCACCACACCACTCACACGTGGTGCCTCACTCATACTGGCCGTTTCACTCACACACACGGCCTCACTCACACACGGTGCCTCACCCACACACGGCGTGCTGGGAAGCACGTACTCTGGCTCCATCGCCACCACACCACTCACACACGGGGTCGCTTCCACACACGGGGACGCACTCACACCTTGCACCACACACACAGGGACAACCACACTGGGGATTTGTGTCCCCACAAGGGTCTCCGGGGCCTCTATACCCCCCAAGCTCTCTGTGCACCTGTCCACAGCACTCGTCCCCTCAACCTCGCAAAGCACGACCGAACTCACCTGGTCGTGACTCACCTCAAGGGGGCATACTCCCTCCCCTCGTTCCTGGAGGAGGCCATCCAGCTGCTCGCACCGGGTCCCTGCACGCTCCGCGAGCTCACCCCCATTATCCTCCACTACCTCTGTGTGTGTGTGTGTGCGTCACTTACCCCGTCTTCCTCGTGTAGTCTTTCCTCTATTTTTTCTATCTCCCATGTCTCTGCCAACTCTTCACCCTTTACCTCCCTTGTCTCAACTATTATTTCCTTTGTCACGGCCTTCATGCCCGCCTGCAGGCATCGGCCCATGTTCTGCGTCTCACCCCGCAGCTTTTTCATCTCTTCCCTCATTTGCTGTGTATTCGCATCCATCGTCGTTTTCACTTCATTTGTATTTGTATCCATCTTTTCATCCATTTTTTGTGTATTCGCATCCATCTTTTCGATCATTTGTTTGTTCATTGCCGCCAGCATGGCTATAGCTGGGCCATGTTGGATGCGCTCAGCTGAGCCGTTTCGGCAAGGGTTGGGGAAGGGTTTTGGTGGAGAGGGGGGTGTCATGCACCGCGGCCGCTGCCGCACCCACCTCGGGCCCTGGGTTCAGTTGGGCGAGTCCGTGTTCCTGCACAATCAACATTTCCTGCTCGGGATTCCATCCTGGACCATGGACTCTACATTATTACACATATACATTTCTAATACCCCCCCGGCTCCCGCTCGCCTTGAGACGCCATCTTGCTTCTCGTGAAGAGGTTAATTTGCTCGCTCGTAATTTGGAGGGAATCGGGGGTCGCTTCTCTCACCCCTGGACCGATTCCCGTAAATTTGGCCGGAGACAGGAGAGCCCGTTTTCCTGTTCTCCGATACCAGTGCCGCGAGGAGGCGATGAATTTGTATCCCACTCCTGACACCAGTGTTGCGGTATTCGCGCCCGCCGGCGTGCGAACGGCCACATAACTCGAATCGCGGCACGTCGCCCACCGGACGGACAATCAGTCGTGACCCTCTCGGACTAACGCCGGGAACCAGTCACGGGTGGACCTTTCGGTCTCACCGCGATCGAGCCAATCAGCCCCCGCGTGGGATAGGGTTGCTCGCCAAATGGGGTCGACCTACCTAAGTACCCACGCGGAGGGTAGACCGGGGCGATCGCACCTCGCCGCAGGTCGACTTCGGACACGGGCCATTAGCGACCCGTTCCGTACTATCAGAATAACCGGCGGTGTTATCGTCGACCTCGACGGTTCGATTTATTATCGGCCGTGCTCAGCCCACTACCAACCCTTTACGTGAAGCAAGATGGGGATTCAATGGGGGAAAAGACGAAGCGAAGCGGGAGAACAGTTCAACAATAAAAGCACATTTATTCGCGGCACACGGGAAGCACACAAATACAATTCCACCAAAAGCACACAAAAAAAAGAAAACACAATTCCATTTACACAAAAAGCAAATATAAAAGTGAAAACACAGTGCAGAGCTAATACCGACTACCGAGCACACGGCAACACTTATACAATTCTACTTCACAGACGGCGCCGACAACACATACCCAAAACCAAGGAAAAGAAATCCCCCAAGAATGAGGCAGGCCTGAGGCCGAGACCGGGTCGGGCCTACCCGTCTGGTGATGAGACGCGGAGCGACGATGGCGCCTCTCTCCGCGGGCCTCGTGGACAGTGCCTGGCAGGGGGTGGGAACGGGGCCCCCTTGGTCGCACTATCTCAGCGCGGGGGGGAAACAGGAGGGGGTTGCTGATGCTCGGGGTATAGAGGATCTTTATTATCCCTGGTGTGCGTCTCCACCTCGGCCAGGTCGCGCTGCCGGCCTCCCTCGGGCGTGCAGCTCCTGGCACCGACGCGAGCACCCCCTCCCTCGTCCGACTCTCTTCAGCTTCTCCAGCCACTGCAGGCTTCGGGCTCCAGACTTCCACGCTCTAGACTTCCACACTCCGACTCTCCACCCTCGTTCTCGTTCTCGTTCTCGTTCTCGTTCTCGTTCTCGTTCTCGTTCTCGTTCTCGTTCTCGTTCTCGTTCTCGTTCTCTTGACTGACGAACACCGTCCTTTTTATCCCCCCGTAGCTTCGCCTTTGACCCCCTCCCTTTGACCTTTCACCTCGCTCCCCATTGGCCCGAGAAAAAGTGGGCGTGAAGGCTTTTTGATCCACAAATTTGCATATATCGATCGTTCTGGAGGCGGGGCCAAATCGCCCCTCGCTCACCGATTGGACGGCAAAAAGTGGGCGTGTGTCGTTTTTGATCCGTTTTTGAAGCACAAAATCCGTGATTTTGTACACGCTGTTCAACGTGCGCCCTGCACGAGTCCAACACCGGTACCCACAGCGGGGCAAGAACGGTGGCGATGCTACGGTTGCGAGGTGTGACGTGAAGGACGTGGCGGTTGTGGTGAAGCGGTGTTGTGGTTGGTGGTTGATGTTGTGGTTGTAATCATGGCGGGTGGTCCAAAATAAAGATAGTAAAAGAAAAACGGCTATCCTGAAGAGTCGCAGCTCGCATAAATGACATGTATTCCCACTAGACAACGGGTTCGGGCCTAACTACACATGCACTTACCGAGATACCTCACCTAAGGGACCTGAATGGTGGTTTGCGAATTTGGTAACCACAACACTATATATATATATATATATATATATATATATATATATATATATATACATATATATATATATATATATATATATATATATACATGTATGTGTATATGAGTTGTTGGTTTTGGTTAAAACTTCCTCCCCCCCCCCCAAAAAAAAATATACAGTATATATCCATATATATATATATATATATATATATATATATATATATATATATATATGTACATATGTACATATATATATATATATATATATATATATATATATATATATGTACATATATATATATATATATATATATATATATATATATATATATATATGTACATATATATATATATATATATATATATATATATATATATATATATATCTATCGATAATTCCAGCAGTGTGTGTGTGTGTGTGTGTGTGTGTGTGTGTGTGTGTGTGTGTGTGTGTGTGTGTGTGTGTGTGTGTGTGTGTGTGTGTGTGTGTGTGTGTGTGTGTGTGTGTGTGTGTGTGTGTGTGTGAGAGACTGCTGTTTCTCAACAACCACTGGTCTGATATAATTGAAACCTGCCAGGTATATTGCTGGGGACCTGAGTATGTGCCTTTTCAAGGTTTGATATTAATCGGACAAGTGCTTCCCAAGTTATGGCCATTTATTTATCAACCAATGACAGGACACGTTGCTGCGGCCATTTATTTACCAACCAATGACAGGACACGTTTCTGCGGCCATTTATTTTCCAACCAATGACAGGACACGTTGCTGCGTAGGCGTAGCCGATGGGGAAGAGAACCTCAGCCACGTTCCCCCATTACGGGTTTTTTCTCTTTTCTTCTCTTCGTGTTTTTCCTTGTGAAAAGGCAAAATACGTCGGCGCTAATTGAATAATTGACCATTAAAACTAATAATTTATCAAAACGTTGGCAGATCCAGCAGCCTCCGCATTCTTGCCCTGGACGAGGAAACGAAGAAGAAGCGCCGTTTCCTCAGCAATGTTGTTTATGAAGAGGTGCTAATGAGATAAAGGTGTGTACATGGAGACAATTTTTATTATCTTGCCAAAACGAAGTTTTGCAAGATATGTTAGTCAGCTTGTATGTTTTTTTTTTTTGTTTGTTTGTTTTTTTTTTGTTTGTCTGTAATCACGTATAAAAATTCTGCGGAGCACAGTTATCGGAAATTTTTGTAACTTCGCAGATCAGAGGCCTATAGAGGTCCCTTTCAGTGCACAAAATTTTGAAGGTCAAGGTCACTTTGGCGCAAATCAGGGGAGTCGACGAAACCCTTATTTTTTGAGTAATTTTGATCGGATCGTCTTCAAACTTCATGGGAATATAGTTCATGGTCTGGCGCTCAGCTGATTAATTTTTGGTGGCGATTGGCCTTGACCTTCATGGTTAGCGCCTCAGGTCAAACATATTTGACCCCAAGGTCAAATTTTCAAGTTTTAGGAACCATATCGTGTAGTACCTCAAATTGAACATCTCGATGAGTGCTTTCTAGATATGTCAAGCTTGAGACATTATGACGTCATTTGGTGACGTTATGAGGCAAAAGCATATTTTTCATGGTTACTCTGTAGAACGATTCTTATCGGAATCTCTCGTAGGCAGATATTCCTCAAGGAGTCGCTCCTGGTGGATAGCAGCTCTGTTCACCTCAGTGTGACCTTAAAGAAGTCACACCTGGTCACCTTTTGGGAA
Organism: Eptatretus burgeri; assembly: GCF_056783735.1. Lineage (NCBI taxonomy): Eukaryota > Metazoa > Chordata > Myxini > Myxiniformes > Myxinidae > Eptatretus > Eptatretus burgeri. The sequence goes on along the minus strand of NC_140975.1, from coordinate 12,238,359 downwards.
GATACGGGTCACCCTGCGGGTGACATTGGTTTATTATTATTTATTTATCTATCTATAATTCCAGCAATCTCTGTGTGTGTGTCTGTGTGTGTGTGTTTGTCACCACTGTTTCTCGACAATCACTGGTCCGATCTAATTGAAACTTGCCAGATATATTGCTGGGGACCTGAGGATGTGCCTTTTCAAGGTTTGATATTAATCGGACAATTGCTTGCCAAGTTATGGCTATTTATTAACCAACCAATGATAAGACACGTTGCTGCGTGGGCGTGGCCGATGGGGGAAGGGAACCTCAGCCATGTTCCCCATTATAGTCCATTTGCCATCCTTATGAGTTCAATAGCAGACCTTGCAATCGTCTATAGTACAAAGTTTTAAAGTGGATTTGCTATCCCACTGGGTCTCTGAAGTAATTCAGCTTGGTTGTCCTCGGACCAACTTCGGGCAATTTTTTAAATATGCAAATTAGGGCCACCATTACCAAAAAACCTATTTTCTTCAGTATCGTTGCAACTATGAATGATAATGGCACAAAAATGTTATCTAGACCTATGTTTTCATGGTCAAGGATTACGATAAAGGCATGCAAAAAGTTATTACATGTATTTATTTTGTCTGTATGTAAAGTAATTGCCGCCATTACCCCAAAACCTATTTTCTGCAATATCTTTGCAACTATGCATGGTAATGTCACAAAAATGTTATCTAGATCTATGTTTTCATCGTCAATGATTACGATAAAGACATTAAAAAAGTTTTAACATGTATATATTTTGCCTGAATGTAAATTATTTGCAGCTGCTGTCTTGCGCAGGCATGGGATCACAAGGTTCATAATTCCAGGTCGAGCATTACCCAGCTCTATGATGCCAGCCAGATTCTGCTGGAACTCATGAGCCATGACGTGGGTCTCTCGGCGTCCATTGGGAGTTGAAACCAGGAGGACAAAATTGTCGAAACACCCAAAGATTGGCCCCACCCTCCGTTCAATTTCTTTCGATTTTTTTGATTTCTTTTTTTCGAAATTTCGATTTCTTTTTTTTGCATTTCTACATGTTTTAAGTGATTTCCAACCCCCACCCCCCCCAAAAAAAATGTTGGAGAAAACTATAACTGTCAGCACTGTTGACATCATATTTAATGAATAAGATATAAGGTTCACTTGAGTGACCCAGCAGTATTGGCGGCGGAGGTTTTGCACTCTCCGAAGTGCTCCCCCTCTAGTTTTTTTAATTGAAACGTTGCAAGTTGAGACCTTCTTTCTCTGCTAGTCTCTGGTTCACTCTCCTTTGTTGAAAAGTCTTCTTTCCTTTTCTTGGCTCTATACTTAGCCACATTCTGTTTAGATGTGTAAGTACAGTAACACGTCTTATGACATTCCACAGATGAATTCTCTCCCTGTGAGTCCAAAATGGCCTGTAACTTGACATGAACATCATCGTCACCCCTCTCTTTACTCCGCTGAACCATTGTCCTGATGCCTTGGACTCTGACTGTCTGATGGGGTCCCTTCTCACGGCAGATCGGGAGGAGACACGTTTCGCTAGCCATCTCGATCACCTGAAAAGAGAATTATGTTTTGTGAGCCGCCACAGTTATGTCATACATATATATATACATATATATATATATATTTATGTGATAACTTTTTACATGCCTTTATCGTAATCCTTGACCATGAAAACATAGGTCTAGATAACATTTTTGTGCCATTATCATTCATAGTTGCAAAGATACTGAAGAAAATAGGTTTTTCGGTAATGGCGGCTGTGGTGAAATGAAAGAAGAAGAAGACGAAGTCGCACCACGTGACGTGTGACTCGCGCGTGAGGAAAATAGAAGCTGAAAACTGCTCTGCCGAAAGGACGGTCCCTGGGGCCTTGTCATGAACTGGAGTAGTCCACTGAGGCTGAAACGGTGAGAGTTGAGAGTGTACCTGGTTCTGTGTGTTTGCTGGTTAATTGTTATTATACCCCGCTCTGATTAATTGCTCATGAACTCCTTTTGCTGTGTTTGTAGAGATGGCTTCAATCAAGTGAATTAAAGCCTAATTCCTCGAAGGCCTTTCTCTCGTTCATTTCAGCGGCAATTAATTTACATACAGACAAAATAAATACACGTGATAACTTTTTACATGCCTTTATCGTTATCCTTGACCATGAAAACATAGGTCGAGACATCATTTTTGTGACATTATCATGCATAGTTGCAAAGATATTGAAGAAAATAGGTTTTTCGGTAATGGTGGCCCTAATTTTCATATTTAAAAAAAAATGCCCAAAGTTGTTTCGAGGACAACCAAGCTGAATTGCTTCAGGCACCCAATGGGATGGCAAATCCACCAAAAAAACCTTATACTATAGACCATTGCTAGGTTCTGCAAATGGACTATTACAGGTTACAACGTACAGACTTCCGGATAATGACGACTTCGTGTATTCTAATAATTTCTCTTTCTTTTGCGCATTTATAGATAAACACAATCAAAGCCTGGTGTTGGCGCAGTGGCTTGGGACCCAAAAGGTCCTGAGTTCAAGCCCCGTTGGGACACTGAATTAATATATGTATATTGTATATATATATATATATATATATATATATATATATATATATATATATATATATATATATATATATATATATATATATATATATATATATATCCCAAGTCGAAAACACCAGGGGGTTGACTCAGCCTGCCATCCTTCCGAGGTCGGCGAAATGAGTACCAGTTGTACTGGGCCCGGTGTATGCCCCGGTTAGAATAGGTGTACCATATCCCTGTGTGTCGTAAGAGGCGAGCAGGGTTGCGTCAGGAAGGGCATCCGGTGTAAAAACCTATGCCAAATCATTATGCGGACAACAAAACGAATTTCCATACCGGATCGGTCGAGGCCCGGGTTACCAAACGACCGCCACCGGTACCGGTGGTCAGCAGGGTACCAGTGGAAATTGTGCTACTGCTGGGCGAAGGAGGAGAAGGAGATGGGGAAGGCGAGTCCGGAGGCAGTGGGAGAGGGGGAAGGGTAGAAATGTGCAGGTGAGAGTTGGAACTCTGAATGTTGGGACGATGACTGGTGATGTGGATTTTTTTAAGCCCACCTTGTTGTGATCGTTGTCCTCCTGAAGGATTCTAACCGGCCGATTGTGGAATCCTATTTGACTTCAAACAGAGTTTAACGCTTGTCCGATTTGATTACAAAATCCTACAAAAACCCTATCGACACTGATAAAACTGATGTCCACACAAGTCCTTCCTTGTGAAACAATTTATTTCCTAATTATACACCATACACTTCTACCCTTGTACAATGAACTTAAAAAATCCCCATCAGTTTGCAATATTATTCTTATTTTAGTTAACAGTTAGACCAACCCGATTCAATTCACTTCTACATTACATCAGGGAGTTTTATTCTAACTTGGTACTTGGTCAGTTCCAAGGAGTACGAGCCACTGAGAAACTATACTTCCTCACGTGCTCGTACTCAGAACAATGTGCCTTTCAAAATATTTATACTTCCATGAGAGAGAGGTTGGGGGATATTCACCCAGACTGTAGACGTGTCCTTTAGACAAAAAGCCACTTCGTACATTTTCTAAGCAAAGGTTCATTTATCAGCTCGGTCACTCTGCTCCAGAACAACACATTTCTTATCATTTAGGGCAAAAGTCTTTTGGCCAGAAATGACAGCCAATTCAATTTGCAGCATAAAAGTTACATTTCTGAAACTCCATTTGTTACAATTTAAAATACATTAATATAAATTTTTCCCCCACACTCCCCCGTTTTTTTTTTAAGGAAAATTTGAATAATTTTTCTTACACATGATTACCATGTCCCATTCCTGAAGGAGAAAAGATTTCCATTATTCAAGTTCAATCAACAATGGCAGCATGTGCTCATATCAGAAAATGAGTGAGTTTCCATTTAATATATGGCCTGTTCATCAGCATGTGTCACACATTGGAAACATGCTACCAGAAGTCAGAAGATAAACAGGTCAGGGTGTGGATAGAGCGGCACCTAACGGGAAACACAATCGAAGCACTCCTTGAGCTGAGGAGAAGGTAGATGTGGGCAAGTACAAGTTTGGGCCGGACACTGGGTTGAAGGATCGCAGTGTGGAACTCCAGGCCTGTCGTAGATTGAAGTGACCACAGCAAGTTCATGATGTATTTGCAGAGCGGCAATCGAGAGTGTGGCTGAGAACATTCCTCCATGCAGGCACCACACAACGCCGACGTGAAGACTTTGCTCAACCTTCTCCTCAGTGGGTTTTTTCTTTCTTTTCCCACATTGGTCCATCTTATCTCCTCAGGAAGGGGAGGCATAATCATGTGTTGAATGCTCAATCACCCAAATCTGGCTTCTCCCATCGTCCAATCTTTGTGTGGAAACTTCATTTAGATGAAATCGTACATTGCTTCAAAGACTGCTTTCAACACTCCGAAACAAACAAAGCATCAATTAAACACCAATCAATAAACGTCATGGGTACATGTAGTTCTACAAGACTAACAAAGATTGTTATGGAAGCATTTAACGTGCATTATATGTCATATCAATATTTTAATCCCTTTCCTTGTTATTTCCCAAAACAACATGCTAAAATATACAGAAATCCCAGTTGTACGTATACTCAAAACATCCATCTCATTTGCTATTTCCATCGACATTTTAAATCTCTGACATTTCTCCATCTGTCCACTTCTCTCTCACCAAAACAGCAAACATGCTGCCATTTTTCCAACTCACATTCACAAACCATCTATCACTTCCTCCGACCTTCTCAATTACGAATCCATTTTCCTTTATCAAAACAAATAAATCATTTTAAACAGTTGTTCAAAAATTGTCAAATATCGTTTAAATTCCAGCTCAAACACTCTGTCGACACATGTCGACCCCCCACAATCTTTATCCCAGTCTTGGAAAAGCATCTTAAACTTCAGACTAATAAACATCCAAACTCTCTTAAACAACTTTTTGGTCAAAACGAAATATTTCCTTTTAAAATCCATAAATGAAAAATTAAATCTTCAGCATCTATCCAATTAAATCATGAATTTACCTTGACTGAATCGATCAAATGGTTACACTGGGTTGTTTGCCATTGCCTTCCCAGCACAAGTTCAGGTAACCTCAACATTCGCAGACGAATAAAACAATATTTCAACGTCCATCCGAGGGAATCATCAATTATCTGTGAATTGCCCCACGTGCTAAACATCATCAAATCATTAAAATAATTCCAAATCACGTTTCTACATTTAAATCACATACAGTATATCCACATTCACAATTGTTATTTCACAATTTATTTAAAATCCCGATGGTTGTAAAATAAAACTTCAACACTTTTTCCTAAATGGACTTCACTTTAAACAGATTCAGTCCAGAGGGTGCGCCACAAACACCAAGGAACGAAGAACAGGAAGTTCTCTCCACATCCAGTGGGAAGAAAAAGGAAAAAAAACTCTGACAGGCAAAACCCACAGTTTAGCATTACTCTGTCATGGCTTCAACACATACACTAGACAGCATTGCATCTCATAGACTCGCGTGTGATCACGTGACAAATACCAATCACATTTCTATCTCATCCTCTTGAATCTGCATATGAATCGAATTTCACACCTAAAGCAAAGGCTCGAACAAAGACTCAGTGTAAAGATATGCCACCCCCCACAGATCGAGTGGAGGGGTCTCACACAGTGTAGTTTGCGACCTTCGCGTGGAAATACAACGCAAAGAATGTATAACATGCCATTTCAAACAAACCCACAGCTCAACTCAGCACGAGTTAAAATATCGTCAAAATCCCAACAGAACACGTTTCATTGCAGTGAATATTGGAATTGCACAAGTTTCATTTTTTACTCTCAGTAACACATGCATCTCAATGCAAATCACCAACCATGCTCCCAGCTGGTTAATCATCTCCTGCACTCTACAAAACGTTTCGTGCAAATCATTGCATTTACAAATCTGTAAAACCTCCACACAATATAATATAACAACCTCACTGCCAACAAACTTCCAGTGAGTTCAATGAACAAAAAGTAACTCTTATAACTCTTACAAACAGGTAACTTACAATGTTTATCTATTTTAACCCTATCTCGGCGTCTCAGCCATGTCCTCGGCCTCTCTCTCACAGCCGGTCCGTATCAATGCAAACATGTGGCATGTCGCTTCATCATGCCCATTTAATTACGCATCTGGCTCCTTAATGAGCCTCTTCTTGTCATCTGACTCCTCTTCTTCTCCAGCACTTTTCTAAAACAACTACAGTACTTATCGTTTACTTTAAAACGGACTCCTTCCGCCGGATCCTCTTCTTTCTCTCAATAAAATTATCTGACAATGAACTTTTCTTTGTTCGAAATGCATTACCTGCTGAGAGCGCTCTCCCTTACCTTCGCTCAAGCATTTGTCGTTCCTCCAGGCACTGCCTCCGGCAGATTAAGCACCTCCGGTCACGAGCACCGCACCAACGTCGGTTCGAATCCGAGTCACGGCACCAACTGATGTGGATTTTTTTAAGCCCACCTTGTTGTGATCGTTGTCCTCCTGAAGGATTCTAACCGGCCGATTGTGGAATCCTATTTGACTTCAAACAGAGTTTAACGCTTGTCCGATTTGATTATAAAATCCTACAAAAACCCTATCAACACTGATAAAACTGATGTCCACACAAGTCCTTCCTTGTGAAACAATTTATTTCCTAATTATACACCATACACTTCTACCCTTGTACAATGAACTTAAAAAATCCCCATCAGTTTGCAATATTATTCTTACTTTAGTTAACAGTTAGACCAACCCGATTCAATTCACTTCTACATTACATCAGAGAGTTTTATTCTAACTTGGTACTTGGTCAGTTCCAAGGAGTACGAGCCACTGAGAAACTATACTTCCTCACATGCTCGTACTGAGAACAATGTGCCTTTCAAAATATTTATACTTCCATGAGAGAGAGGTTGGGGGATATTCACCCAGACTGTAGACGTGTCCTTAAGACAAAAAGCCACTTCGTACATTTTCTAAGCAAAGGTTCATTAATCAGCTCGGTCACTCTGCTCCAGAACAACACATTTCTTATCATTTAGGGCAAAAGTCTTTTGGCAAGAAATGACAGCCAATTCAATTTGCAGCATAAAAGTTACATTTCTGAAACTCCATTTGTTACAATTTAAAATACATTAATATAAATTTTTCCCCCACACTGGCAAAGGGCGAGAGTTGGCTGATATGATCGAGAGAAGAAAGGTGGACATACTGTGTGTACAAGAGACCAAGTGGATGGGGAGTAAGGCTCGGAGCATTGGAGGTGGTTTCAAACTGTTCTACCATGGTGTGGATGGGAGGAGAAATGGTGTCGGGGTAATCCTGAAGGAGGATCATGTCAAGAGGGTATTGGAGGTGAGGAGAGTGTCTGACCGAGTGATGAGTGTGAAGTTGGAAATTGAAGGGGTGATGATGAATGTCATCAGTGCATATGCCCCACATATGGGGTGTGAGATGGAGTATAAAGAAAATTTATGGAGTGAGTTAGATGAAGTGGTGGAGAGTGTATCCAAGGATGAAAGAGTGGTGATTGGAGCAGATTTCAATGGGCATGTTGGGGAAAGGAATAAAGAGGATGAGGAGGTGATGGGGAGGTACGGTCTCAACAAGAGAAATGTGGAAGGGCAAATGGTGGTAGAGTTTGCAAAAAGAATGGAAATGGCAGTGGTAAATACGTATTTCAAGAAGAAGGAGGAACACAGGGTGACATACAAGAGTGGAGGAAAGTGCACACAGGTGGATTACATCTTAAGCAGGAGATGCAACCTGAAAGAGATTAGTGACTGAAACGTGATAGCAGGGGAGAGTGTAGCTCGACAGCATCGATTGGTCGTCTGTAGGATGACTTTAGAGGTGAGGTTGAGGAAGAGAGTGAGGGCTGAACCAAGGACCAGATAGTGGAAGCTGAAGGAGGAAGACTTTTGCGTGAAATTTAGGGAGGAGGTGAGACAGGCGTTGGATGGTGGTAAAGATGGGTGGGATGATTGGGCAACGACAGCAGAAGTTGTGAGGGAGATAGCTAGGAAAGTACTTGGTGTGACATCTGGACAGAGAAAGGAAGATAAGGAGACTTGGTGGTGGAACGAGGAAGTGCAGGAAAGTATAAGGAAGAAGGGGTTGGCGAAAAAGAAGTGGGATCATCAGAGAGATGAAGAAAGTTGGCAGGAGTACAAGGAGTGGTGGCGAAAGGCAAAAAGAGAGGTTCCAAAGGCCAAGGAAAAGGCATATGACGAGCTGTATGAGAAGTTGGATACAAAAGAAGGGGAAAAGGATTTATACCGATTGGCAAGACAGAGGGACCGAGCTGGGAAGGATGTGCTGCAGGTTAGGGTGATAAAGGACGCAAATGGGAATGTGCTGACGAGCGAGGAGAGTGTGTTGAGAAGGTGGATGGAGTACTTTGAGGGGCTGATGAATGAAGAAAATGAGAGAGAGAGAGAGGGAGAGAGAGAGAGAGAGAGAGAGAGAGAGAGAGAGAGAGAGAGAGAGAGAGAGAGAGAGAGAGAGAGAGAGAGAGAGATAGTGATAGTGATAGTGATAGTGAATCTGGAAGTGGGATGGATCAGTAAGGATGACGTGAAGACTGCTATGAAGAAGATGAAAAGTGGAAAGGCGGTTGGCCCAGATGGTATACCAGTGGAGGCATGGAAGTGCTTAGGAGAGATGGCAGTGGGGTTGTTAACCAGATTGTTTAATGAAGTCTTGGAAAGTGAGAGGATGCCGGAGGAGTGGAGATCAAGTGTACTGGTTCCGATTTTCAAGAATAAGGGTGATGTGCAGAGCTGTGGAAATTACAGAGGGATAAAGTTGTTAAGCCACACCATGAAGTTGTGGGAAAGAGTAGTGGAAGCTCGGTTGAGAGGAGAGGTGACGATCTGTGAGCAGCAATATGGGTTTATGCCAGGAAAGAGCACCACTGATGCGATGTTTGCTTTGAGAATGTTGATGGAGAAGTATAGGGAACGCCAGAAGGAGTTACATTGTGTGTTTGTGGATTTAGAGAAAGCTTATGATAGGGTGCCAAGAGAGGAGTTGTGGCATTGTATGAGGAAGTCGGGGGTGGTGGAGAAGTATGTGAGGATCGTGCTAGATATGTATGAGGACAGTGTGACAGCGGTGAGGTGTGCGGTAGGAATGACGGACCGGTTTAAGGTAAAAGTGGGATTGCACCAAGGATCGACTCTGAGCCCTTTCCTGTTTGCAATGGTGATGGACAGGTTGACGGATGAGATCAGACTGGAGTCCCCATGGACTATGATGTTCGCGGATGACATCATGATCTGTAGGGAGAGTCGGGAGCAGGCTGAGGCGAGCCTCGAGAGGTGGAGGTACGCACTGGAGAGAAGGGGAATGATAGTCAGTCGGAGTAAGACGGAGTACATGTGCGTAAATGAGAGGGAGGGTGGTGGTATGGTGCGGTTGCAAGGAGTTGAGGTGGGGAAGGTGGATTGGTTTAAATACTTGGGATCAACTGTCCAAAGTAACGGAGAGTGTGGGAGAGAAGTGAAAAAGAGAGTGCAGGCAGGATGGAGTGGGTGGAGAAGAGTTGCAGGAGTGATTTGTGACAGAAGGGTAGCTGCAAGAGTGAAGGGGAAAGTATATAAGACGGTAGTGAGACCAGCTATGTTGTATGGTTTGGAGGCGGTGGCACTAACAAAAAGACAGGAAGCGGAGCTGGAGGTGGCAGAGTTTAAGATGCTGCGATTCTCGTTGGGAGTGACGAGGATGGACAGGATAAGGAATGAGTATATTAGAGGGACAGCGCAGGTAGGACGGTTTGGAGACAAAGTGAGAGAGGCGAGATTGAGATGGTTTGGACATGTGCTCAGGAGGGAAGCGGAGTATATCGGGAGAAGGATGTTGATGATGGAGCCGCCAGGCAGGAGGAGAAGAGGAAGGCCAAAGAAGAGGTTCATGGATACGGTGAGGGCAGACATGCGGGTGGTTGGAGTGTCAATGGAAGATGTGGAGGATAGAGCGAAATGGAGACGGTTGATCCGCTGTGGCGACCCCTTAATGGGAGCGAGCCGAAAGAAGAAGAAGATTTATAGATAAACGCAATGCCCCAAGTTATGATCGTTTTCATATTAGACGGTGCATAAATTTCGGTAGCATCAGAGTGAGCTGGTATTCTCCGAACCAGGAACTAATTTTTTTTTTTTTTTTTTTTGCACGTACGGTTTTTTGTTTTTTTTTCCTCTCTCTTCTCTTCTCTTTGTGTTTTACCTTGCGACGACATTGCGAAAAGGCAAAATACGTTGGCGCTAATTGAATAATTGGCCATTAAAACTAATAATTTCTCAAAACGTTGACAGATCCAGCAGCCTCCGCATTCTTGCCTTGGACGAGGAAACAAAGAAGGGCCGTTTCCTCAGCAATGTTGTTTATGAAGAGGTGCTAATGAGATAAAGGTGTGTACATGGAGACAATTTTTATTATTTATTTATTTATTGAAGAAAAATTGTTCCGAAAATAATTTATCAAAATAAGTGCACAACCTTTTTTTTGTTTCCAATTGTCAAAACGCTGTGGCCTTTGGAAGTGTTAAGGAATTCAGCTCTACTCAACATACTTGCCAATGAAATGCATCTCAATTTGGTGGTGTGCTTTGCAAACTATTTTTTAAACTATTTTCAAACTAAAACAATTCGAACATGGAATACCTAATGACACTGTACTTTCAGGTCTCCTACAAATCCTACCCTGTCACCTCACCATGGCATAGGAGTGGCAATGGTCAATGGCAGCGAATGTCATGGCAAGCAAACACAGGGAGGTAAACTTGATTTTAATTTGGATTTTAATGAACTCTGTGTGTGGAAGTATCACAGCAGTTGTTACTTCAATGCAAGCGATAATTCGTGGAATGATGTGAACATTCCGTACGAGCACGCACTACTTCTGGATAGTGATGACTTACTGTATTCTAATAATTTCTCGATTTCTTATGCGCATTTATAGATAAACACAATGCCCCAATCCAGTCGTCGTTTACGAGAGCGAAGGAACGGCCTGTGTGGTTGTTTGAAAGTTTTTTTTTTGTACGTACAGCCACGCGAGAGTGAAGGAACGGCCTGTGTGATTGTTTCTGGCTCGTGGTTTGAAAGTTTTTTGTTTTTTTTTTTGTTTTTTTTTTTGCTTTTTTTTTTTTTGGTTTGCACGCGAGAGCGAAGGAACGGCCTGTATGGTTGTTTCTGGCTCGCGGTTTGATTTTTTTTTTTTTGTACGGCCGGGCATGTACTCGTACATATATACACATACACACACTATATATATATATATATATATATATATATATATATATATATATATATATATATATATATATATATATATATATATATATATATATATAGTATATTAGGGTGTTCCAAAAAATGAAAGTTTGATTTTTGCTGCTCCCTGATTTTGCCTTTTCCAATACCCCATAAGAACTTGTAGGTCAAAAATGAACAAAATTCCATGATATTTAGGGGTTCCTCAAGTTGGCACTATGTCCTCTTCATTGTCCATTATGGAGATGGCATTTTGCACTGCAATGTCAAAAAGCTCATCTCGGTCTCCTTGGAAAAACTCTTCTTTCATCCTATATGACTGCTGTGGTTTTTGACGATTCTTTTTCAGCTCTTGATTTACAGTAGATGGTAAAGCTTCATCACCCTTTCCTGACATTTGTCCAGTCGCTGGATGGGAATCCAGTCCTTTTCCCAAAATGCCGAAACTGTCTCAATGGTCCACTTTGCACTTTCCTTAATAGTACTTCCATGCTCCGTGTGGTATAAGAAATTGCACAGAACTGCTCCGTTAGTTGGCAAGCCAGCACAGTGAATATCTGCTGTAGGTTTGCCAACCAACCATACTGACAAAGAACTCCTTGTGGTGCTTGCAGTTGCCATGACACAATCTGAAAAAGGAAGTTATGAAAATATCAAACAACCATATTAATTGTGAAGTGTACTGTGTTGTGCACCTTCGACAGCAAGTTGTCAGTTACAGTTTGGCAAATGTCAACAATATTGTGCCAACTTGAGGAACCCCTAAACATCCTCCAATCTGCTTCATATTTGGTGTATTTCTACTGTCAAATGGAACAAAGGCACACCCAGGGAGCATGAATATTCATACTTTTATTTTTTACCCCCTATTATGAAGCACCCTACAGTATATATGTCTGACCGTGGATGCCAATATCTCAACCGCGTAGCATAGGGTCTATTTGTCAATATCCAATTTACCTAATTAACTATGCGATTTCGACTACCGGGGAAACCACGCCCTCGGCACATCTTGCTCGAACCGGGTCACTCTACCGACTGCAGTAGAGTTCCAACTACCGACTACCAACTCGGGTTCGGGTGCAGCTGAGCGGAAACTGCCAAAGCCGTGGCGGCTGGAATGAACGGAATATCGGGGATAAAACCCCACCTAAACTCAGATACGAACCATGCTGGACCAATTCAAGAAGGGATGGAAACTAACTGGGGGCATTTCTAACGAGTTTTATTTACAGTAAATGAAGACACAAAGCAAGACTTAACTCGAATATGCAAGAAGTATTTACAATGATCCCAAAACACTTCTTCAGTTAGTTCTACTTAAAGATGGGCCCACACGCAGATACACACACAAAATGAAAAAAACCCAGAGTCTTTATTGGAACCTCGCAGCCATGGAGAGAGACAAGCTGGGGGCCAGAGTTCAGTGGTGTACCTGACCGTCAGAGGAAGGGCGTGCTCCACGATGCGGCACCTGACGATGGTCATTGGTTTGGTCCCCAGTCACACTTGTGGGACTCGTTCGTGGTGGAGCTCGGGTGGTGAATGGCTAGGGTCCACGGAGGGGGGTCGGGGTCCCTCTTCCCTTCCTTGTAGAGGGCCAGCAGAGACACGTTCGCCGCCTCGATGCCCACTGAAAACTCTTCAAAATAACTTTTAAAACTCTCCAAGACCTCAAAAAGACTCCAAGACCTCAAAAGACCCTCCAAGACCCCCAAAAAGACCCTCCAAGACCTCAAAAACACCACCTGCCTCAGAGAATGCTCGGGAATTTATGGAACTCCCTCAGCGGGGAGGGGCCTTGGTGAACACACCTCGCTGTCCGCCTCTGATTGGACAGGTCCTACAGCCCACCTTTCCAGGGCGGGGCCTTGGCCCCTGCCGGGAAACCCCAACCATTCCTCCACACGGGCCCACACTCGAGTAACGGTATCAACACTGCAACGGCCCCTGCCAGGAAACCCCAGCCAGTCTTCCATGCGGGTTCATACTTGACGAGTAACAGTATCAATGTTGCACAGGCAGTCGTGCAAGAGTTACAACGTTTGTGGAAGCGGCAAGGAACAGCTGCAAGAGCCTGCCTCCTTGGCAAGTCAGAGTGCTTGAAGACAGCGGGTGGGTAGTGGATCGTGATGGGGAATGGAATGGTTGTTGGTTATTCGTTGGATGTAAAGATTTAATAACCTAACTACAAAAAATCGCAACGCACGCCTTTGATTCTCCCATTAGACAAAAGGAAAGGGATCTGACTACACACATACTTAATGACATAACTGACCTTTGGGACATCTGTATGTTGAATGCAAACGGTTTCCAGATCCGAACAATATCTTGCATATAAACACATATATATATATATATATATATATATATATATATATATACATATATATATATATATATATATATATATATATATATATATATATATATATATATATATATATCTATATATACATATATCTATATATACATATATATATATATATATATATATATATATATATATATATATATATATATATATATATATACATATATATATATATATATATATATACATATATATATATATATATATATATATATATATATATTTAACCGGGCGTAGTGGCGTGCACCTGTAATCCGGCTACTCGGAGGCTTGGGTTGGAGGATCGCTTGAGGACAGGAGCTCTGCGCTATGAGAGGGTGTAGGGCAGCTTGGAATCATGGCGAAACCCAATCCTTATCCCTGTCGTAAGAGGTGACCAGGGTTGCGTCAGGAAGGGCGTCTGGCGTAAAACCTATGCCAAATCAGTATGCGGATCATAACGGATGATCCGCTGTGGCGACCCCTAACGGGAGCAGCCGAAAGGAGAAGATATATATATATATATATATATATATATATATATATATATATATATATATATTGTTGCGGATTCGCGCCCGCCGGCGTGCGAGCGGCCACGTAACTCGAATCGCGGCACGTCGCCCACCGGACGGACAATCCCGTCGTGACCCTCTCGGACTAACGCCGGGAACTAGTCACGGGTGGGCCTTTCGGACTCACCACGATCGTGCCAATCGGCCCCCCGCGTGGGATAGGGTTGCTCGCCAAATTCGACCTACCTAAGTACCCACACGGAGGGTAGACCGGGCGATCGCACCTCGCCGCAGGTCGACTTCGGACACGGGCCACTTTAAGCGACCTGTTCCGTACTATCGGGATAACCGAGCGGTGTTATCGTCAACCTCGACGGTTCGATTAATTATTGGGCGTATTTAGCCCACGACCAACCCTTTACGTGAAGTAAGATGGAGATTCAATAAAAGAAAAGACGAAGCGAAACGGGAAAAACAGTTCAACATAAAGCACATTTATTCCGCGGCAAACGGAAAGCACACATATACAATCACAACAATTATGCACCAAAAGCAAATGTAACAAAAGAAGAAACACAACAATTATGCACCAAAAGCAATTGCAACAAAAGAAACACAATGCAGCTCTACTACCGACTACCGAGCACACGGCAACACTTATACAGTTTTACTTCACAGACGGCGCCGACAACACTTATACTCCAAAGCAAAAGAAAAAGGGGCCACCCTCATCGACAAGGGGGCAGACGGGCCTGGGGCCGAGACCGCGTCGAGCCTACCCGTCTGGTGATGAGCCGCAAAATGGCGGCGGCGCCCCGACTCCGCGGGCCTCACTGGCACTGCCTGGAATGGGGTGGGAACGGGGCCCCCTTCTCACACTATCTCAGCGCGGGGGGAAACAGGGGGGGGTTGTTGATGCTCGGGGGAAAGAGGATATCATGGCTGGCTCAGGTCCCGCGACGAGCGACTCCACCGCGACCTCGACTGCGTTACCGGCCTCCCCTCTCCGCAGCTCCCCGACTCTGACACGAGCGCAGACCTCCATAAAGCTCCTTGGCTTCTCCAGACTCTCCGGACCCCGACAGACACTCTCTCGACTGATTTCGCCGCCGCCACAACTCTCCAACTCTCCCACTCAACTCTTCAACTCTTCCCAACTGCACTGAATTCGCCGCCGCCGCAACTCTCCAACTCTTCCCTCTCCTCAACTCCGTCCAACTCCTTTTCTTCTCAACTCTCTTCTTCTCAACTCCTTTCTGACTGACTCGATTTGCTCCGCGCTCGGCGCTTTATAGTGCGACAGGAGAAACCGTATGCAGATTTTTGGATCAGGAATGGCTGGGGGGCGGAGCCACGCTCCCCATTGGACAGAGGAAAAGTGGGCGTGAATCATTCTTGATCCGCGAATCTGCATATAGCGATTATACTCCGACGCGCCTGGAGGCGGGGCCAAATCGCCCCACGCTCGCTGATAGGACGGAACAGAAGTGGGCATGAATCATTCTTGATCCGATTTCTCGGAAAGGCTGGTGTTTTTGCACCCGATGCTCGGTGCGCGCCCTGTACGAGTCCAGTATCGGTGCCCACAAGCGGCGCGGGAATGGCGGTGATGCGATGGTTGCGAGGGCGAGTTGTGACGGTAAAGGTCGTGGCTGTTGGCGTTGTTGTTGTTGTTGTGAAGCAGCGTTGCGGTTGTGGAGAAGGTGGATGTTGTGAAGGCGGTTCTGGAGAAGGTGGCTGTGGTTGTCGAGATGCGGTTGGTGGTGGTTGTGGTGGTAGTAATGGCGGCTGGTCCAAAATAAAGATAGTAAAAGAAAAACGGCTATCTAAAAGGGTCGCAGCCCGAATGAATAACATTTATTCCCTCTAAACAACGGGTTTGGGCCTAACTACACATATACTTACAGAGATATCTCACCTACGGGACCTGAATGGTGGTTTGCGAATTTCGTCAACCACAACACTACCCCCTCCCCTTTTTACAGACTCGTCCCGAGTCGTCAAATTTTCGTGTGCCATCATGTGTAGTTCTCCCCTAGTACATTTTACCTACGGATCCCTGAGTGCGACATTCATGGTATTCGTGTCCCCAAAATAAATAACCTGAGGGCTGAGTAACTACCGAAACAAACTCACTCACACGGACGACTTAAATAAAATTGCCGGCGCTAAGACAGACATGCCGGGGGCGCACTCATATTTACAGTACATCTTAACCTTAACTTACAAATTTTACACTAAACCATGGCCCAGGATCAATGGACTCTGCAAAAAGAAAGCAGTTAGCAGGGAGCCAGGCTGCTCGCATGCAGTCTCTGGCTCAAACAATGCAGGTGACAGGGAACGTGGCCGGCTGCTCACACGCAGTCCAAGGCCTTCCCTTTTTAACTGAACGCAGTGAACCACAACGGTGCATGGGCTGCACACACGCAGTCTCCGTGCCAGCTCAAGTGGCACACGCAATGAACACAACGGATGGATGGATGGATGAATGGATGAATGGATGGATGCAAACACGGTGCACGGGCCACCACTGCAGGCCCGTGTTGTAGCTGCCAACAGGGCAGTTCTTGCAGCTTGCAAACTGTTGCTTTGATCCTGGCGCACATGGCAATGAACAGGGGGGGGGGGGCAAAGCAAAAATTGAACGGGGATGGTGAACAGGGGCAGTGGGCATGGCATGGCAAAGGCAGCAGGCAAACACAGCCTGCAAAACCAGGCCGCTGCAGGCAAACACAGCCGGCCGATGGACTGGCCGGCACAGGCCTTGCAGAAAACAGCTGCAGACGATCCGGCCGGTACAGGCCTTGCAGCACAGCAGCTGCAGACGATCCAGCCGGGACAGGCCTTGCAGCAAAACAAAAGCTGCCGATGAAGCTGGCCAGCCTTCGCCGTTCAGTGGAGGTTGGTGGAGGGAGTGCGGTGGTGCTGGCCACTCAGAAGGCGGGCTCGGACTTACCCTACGGTCTCCCTCCCAACCTATCGCCTTTGCCTGTCACTGTCTATACCCACTCCCTTAATTTGTCAAACCCCAATTTAGCCCTAACTTATTTTTTTATTTTTACTTCCCCACTACAAATCGTCCCCTAACCCCCTTTATCGTCCTTGTTCGGCTAACCTATCCTGTCACCTAGCCTACTCCCAACCCCTACGTTCCCTTCCCGGAGGGGAACAAGGGAGAGCTAGCGTCCTGTGTCGAGGCCCAACTCAAGCCTCAGAATGGCCTCCCCAGAGTTCAGCGATCTATAACACAAAGTGCGTCCAGCGGCCCACAACGAGAGCGAGGGGATGGATGGTGCGGAGGGGTACACTTCTTAATCTACCCTATCCATTAACCTGTTAAACTACCCCGGGGCTTCCAACAAGCGCCTCTCGCTTAAACTATTGGTTCTAACAACCCAGATTCCCGTCGCCTGTGTTAGTGTCCTTACAATTTCGGGCCTCGCCCCCCAATTTTCTCTCCGTGCCCTCACACGGTCTCATGGCTGGGACACGTGGCTCCCTTTGGCAGGCACGACCCTCTGCCGATTCTCCGACGATGGCACCCCCGGGCACTACACTGCCTCCGAGCCTACCAGCTCCCTAAACACCGGGGAGTGCCCCCCATGGCATCTCCCCTGAAACGCACACGTGGCAGGCTGGCTTCCCGAGCCCCTTTCCGAGGGTCACCCGTGCCCACAACACTGCCCACGCGGCTAATGGCGCCCCGGGCCCCCGCACCAAGCAGACGCACCCGTGCCCACTACGCTATCCCGGCCCCCCATGGGCCCTTGGCCTACCACGGCTGACTAGCCTGGTGCCCGGGGTACCCACTCAGCGATACTCACCTTTCGCAGCCACGCTCCCAGCCCGTCAACAGGGCTCCTGCACCCCTCCAAACGGGTTTTGAGCCTACACTCCCACCAACAGCAAAACGACCTCCATTTTTGTTAATTGACTAACCCACTAACTCAGTCTACACTGACCCCGGGGTCCCTTGGGCGGGAGTCACTCCTCCCCCCAATCACTCATCACACCATGCATTCCCCATTCGCTCCACTCACACAGATCCGCTGGCCTCACTCACTCACCAAGCACATGTTTCCACTCAACTCACCTCACCACTCTTCAACACACACACCGCTGAACTCTGCCATCCTTCTAACTACCTCCCCTAACTAACTCGTGTTCCCACGTCGTCCCTTACACTAAAGCACGTTCCTTTTAACACTACGTAGCTAAACTACGTCAACTCTACACATCCAAAGGCTGTCACTGTCTCCAAATCTCTAAAATAACTTTTATTTCCCCACCTAAAGCTCATCTAAATCCCTCTAACTAATCCATTCCACGGGCCCCATGAGGACTTACCCCTGCCCCATGGAGCCGGTCTAGCTAAGCTAACCCTTCCCCCTAACTAGTTTCCATCCTGTGCCCAGGTAAGGGGGTCTTCCACCCCTTGGCCGGGAATCCTGTGCACCCGAAAGTGAGGCTTGCTTTTTTTTTTTTTTTTTTTTTTTTTTCACATGCGCAGCACCAGCGCGGCAACTCACAGCTCGCACACTTTGCACCTGCCCGTGACGTCATGCAGCTGCACGTGTACCTCGTCCCTCCTTGGACGGTACCATCCGGCAGGGATACCCCTCCTGCCGGATTCCAACCCCGCGTGCAGCCATGACGTCACCGTGCGCATAAAAAAACACAAGCCCCACGTCTCGAGGAGTTCCCCACGCGAACACATGTGCTTTGCCCGTTGGAGCTTAACACACACACGATCGCGTGGAGAACCCGTCCGGTCCAAATCCATAATCCTGCCTAAACTTTGTCCGTTGCGGGATCGGCAACATTCACCGCGCTCGTTTCCGGACCGGGACTTCACTCTCGCAAGCGAGCACGTGGGGGCCTCGTGCGTTGCACAGCACGGACCTCGCGCTCGCTGCTGGGCGAACCCGGCACGGTGCGCAAAACATCTACAGCCGCTACTCGGCTTTCTTTCCTCTGTCGCAGTCTCCGTCGCCATTCAACACACGCACTCCCGCGTGTTACGATGCTAACACACCTCACCATTAAACTCACACCGGGAGACGCGGCTGCATGTTCACACATGCCGACCGACATCGCCCTTACACACAGCGACCTTGCACACGCTGTCTCTCTCACACTCACGGTCTCCCTTGCACTCGGCCGTTCACTCACGCATGCCACCTCCCTCGCACACGTGGCTCCACTCACTCGCGGCCTTCCACTCACTCGTGCCATTTCCCACACACAAACCATACTACTCACACACGCTGGGGCACTCGCTCGCGGTGCCTCATCCACACACGGCGTGCTGGGAAGCACGATCTTCTGCACACTTACCACCACACCACTCACACACGGGGTCGCTTCCGCACACGGGGTCTTTGTCACCCACCCGGTCGCTCTCACACACGCCCTTGCACCTGCGCTATGCGTGCGTTGCAGCACGCATTTCGCCACACTCGTGAACACACACCTCGACACCACACACACCGGGACAACCACACTAGGGATTCGTGTCCCCACAAGGGTCTCCGGGGCCTCTATACCCCCCAAGCTCTCCGTGCACCTGTCCACAGCACTCCTCCCCTCGACTTCGCAAAGCACAACCGAACCCACCTGGTCGTGACTCGCCTCAAGGGGGCATACTCCCTCCCCTCGTTCCTGGAGGAGGCCATCCCGCTGCTCGCACGGGGTCTCCACCCAGTCCACCAGCTCACCCCCATTGTCCTCCACTACCTCCGTGTGTGTGTGCGTCTCTATCCCCGTCTTCATCGTGTAGTCTTCCCTCTATCGTTCCCATCTCCCGTGTCTCTGCCAACTCAGTCACCTCTTCACCCTTTACCTCCCTTGTCTCAACTATTATTTCCGTCTCTTCCCTTGTTATCTCCCTCGTGCACGTCTGTCACCCCAATTAGTTTTTCCCTCTCGGTCACTGTCACTTTTTCCGTCACGACCCTCGCCCAACACGTCTCCTGAATTACTTTGTCACCCGCCTCCACCGCGGGCCCGACAGCCGTTGCGCTCCCTCCCAGCTCATTCGCTCCCGCACGTGGAGTCGCCATTTTAAACTCCCTGGTAACGGCCTTCATGCCCGCCTGCAGGCTTCGGCCCATGTTCTGCGTCTCACCCCGCAGCTCTTTCATTTCTTCCTTCATTTTGAGTGCGTTTGTTTCCATATTTTCGTTCATGCGTTTTATTTCGTTTGTGTTTGCATCCATCTTTTCGTTCATGCCTTTTGTTTCGTTTTTCATTTCATTTGTGTTTGTATCCATCCTCGCTGTCATTGCCGCCAGCATGGCGCATAGCTGGGCCATGTCGGGTGCGCTTGGGTGAGCCGATTCGGCAAGGATCGGGGGGTTTTGGTGGAGAGGGGGAGGGGAGGTGTCATACACCGCGGCCGCCGCCGCCGCACCTATTTCGGGCTCTGGGTTCAGTTGGGCGAGTTCGTGTTCCTGCACAACCAACATTTCCTGCACGGGGATTTCATCCTGGACCATGGATTCTACACATTCTAAATCCATTTCTAATACCCCCGGCTCCCGCTCGCCTTGAGACGCCATCTTATTTCTCGTAAAGGTTTAATTTAAATCGCTCGTAATTTGGAGGGAATCGGGGGTCGCTCCTCTCACCCCTGGACCGATTCCCATGAATTTAGCTGGAGACAGGAGAGCCCGTTTTCCCGCTCTCCGACACCAGTGCCGCGAGGAGGGGGATGGGTGTGTATCCCACTTCTGACACCAGTGTTGCGGATTCGCGCCCGCCGGCGTGCGAGCGGCCACGTAACTCGAATCGCGGCACGTCGCCCACCGGACGGACAATCCCGTCGTGACCCTCTCGGACTAACGCCGGGAACTAGTCACGGGTGGGCCTTTCGGCCTCACCACGATCGTGCCAATCGGCCCCCCGCGTGGGATAGGGTTGCTCGCCAAATTCGACCTACCTAAGTACCCACACGGAGGGTAGACCGGGCGATCGCACCTCGCCGCAGGTCGACTTCGGACACGGGCCACTTTAAGCGACCCGTTCCGTACTATCGGGATAACCGAGCGGTGTTATCGTCAACCTCGACGGTTCGATTAATTATTGGGCGTATTTAGCCCATGACCAACCCTTTACGTGAAGTAAGATGGAGATTCAATAAAAGAAAAGACGAAGCGAAACGGGAAAAACAGTTCAACATAAAGCACATTTATTCCGCGGCAAACGGAAAGCACACATATACAATCACAACAATTATGCACCAAAAGCAAATGTAACAAAAGAAGAAACACAACAATTATGCACCAAAAGCAATTGCAACAAAAGAAACACAATGCAGCTCTACTACCGACTACCGAGCACACGGCAACACTTATACAGTTTTACTTCACAGACGGCGCCGACAACACATATACTCTAAAGCAAAAGAAAAAGGGGCCACCCTCATCGACAAGGGGGCAGACGGGCCTGGGGCCGAGACCGCGTCGAGCCTACCCGTCTGGTGATGAGCCGCAAAATGGCGGCGGCGCCCCGACTCCGCGGGCCTCGCTGGCACTGCCTGGAATGGGGTGGGAACGGGGCCCCCTTCTCACACTATCTCAGCGCGGGGGGAAACGGGGGGGTTTTAATGCTCGGGGGAAAGAGGATATCTGGCTGGCTCGGGTCCCGCGACGAGCGACTCCACCGCGACCTCGACCGCATTACCGGCCTCCCCTCTCCGCAGCTCCCCGACTCTGACACGAGCGCAGACCTCCACAAAGCTCCTTGGCTTCTCCAGACTCTCCGGACCCCGACAGACACTCTCTCGACTGATTTCGCCGCCGCCACAACTCTCCAACTCTCCCACTCAACTCTTCAACTCTTCCCAACTGCACTGAATTCGCCGCCGCCACAACTCTCCAACTCTTCCCTCTCCTCAACTCCGTCCAACTCCTTTTCTTCTCAACTCTCTTCTTCTCAACTCCTTTCTGACTGACTCGATTTGCTCCGCGCTCGGCGCTTTATAGTGCGACAGGAGAAACCGTATGCAGATTTTTGGATCAGGAATGGCTCGGGGGCGGAGCCACGCTCCCCATTGGACAGAGGAAAAGTGGGCGTGAATCATTCTTGATCCGCGAATCTGCATATAGCGATTATACTCCGATGCGCCTGGAGGCAGGGCCAAATTGCCCCACGCTCGCTGATAGGACAGAACAGAAGTGGGCATGAATCATTCTTGATCCGATTTCTCGGAAAGGCTGGTGTTTTTGCACCCGATGCTCGGTGCGCGCCCTGTACGAGTCCAGTATCGGTGCCCACAAGCGGCGCGGGAATGGCGGTGATGCGATGGTTGCGAGGGCGAGTTGTGACGGTAAAGGTCGTGGCTGTTGGCGTTGTTGTTGTTGTGAAGCGGCGTTGCGGTTGGTGGTTGTTGTGTGAAAGCGGTTGTGGAGAAGGTGGATGTTGTGAAGGCGGTTCTGGAGAAGGTGGCTGTGGTTGTCGAGATGCGGTTGGTGGTGGTTGTGGTGGTAGTAATGGTGGCTGGTCCAAAATAAGATAGTAAAAGAAAAACGGCTATCTAAAAGGGTCGCAGCCCGAATGAATAACATTTATTCCCTCTAAACAACGGGTTTGGGCCTAACTACACATATACTTACAGAGATATCTCACCTACGGGACCTGAATGGTGGTTTGCGAATTTCGTCAACCACAACAATATATATATATATATATATAAAGCTTTACTTTACTCACGGTGATCATTGCAATTCCCACATGGTAGGGTCACCTTGCAAAAACCAAAGCTGCAGTCTGACTTTCAAAAGATAAAAATAAAATCCCAGCTTCAAATAACTTTTAAAAATAACTTTTCATGTTTTTCTGTTTAAACACACAGTTTTCAAAGTTTAAAACTTTACCAAAAATTTTCCACAAACGCAATGCATGAATATCTGACATGAATATGTATTACAAACAATAATGACTGCCACTTAAACAAAATAAGCACCATTGATGGAGTCGATAAAATTTAAACGATTCAAATGACTGATGGCTCCAAGGTTGGGGGGAGGGAGGAAGGGGCATCGTTACCTGGATGTGCAGGTGCATTAATGTGCAGAGTTCTGGGTTTGGTTCCGATATGGAGGGGGTCATGTGTCGTAGGCTTCACCAGCAGTTTAGGAGAAACATGCATTAAATAAAGATTTACAGTATACCACATAACAAATGAATGAACATCGCTGGAATCGAGCCAGCTGTCATGGGATAAGGATTCCATCCAGCTATTGGGACCATACTCGATGCAGAGCGTTGATGCTGCCAAAGCAGTCTCCTTGGCAATTGGCACAATCCTGGACGGGTTGCCACTCCGACACAGGATACCAGCAAACTGGCACTCATTTTTATAACCTCGGAAGGATGACAGGTCGAGTTAAACCCACTTGGTATTAATTCAACAGCTGAGCGGGGTTTGAACTCAGGACCCGAGGATCCCAAGCCACCCACCCTAACCATTAAGCCAGGGTAAGGATTGCGATCATATCAACCATCCAGAATTACCTTTTAGAATGTATATATCCATACATCCATACACACAGTGTGCCTGTAGAAAATCTACACCTCCTTTCAAAAATTTCACCTGTTGTTGCCTTGTCGCCTGGAATTAAATTGCATTAAACCAGACTTTTTCAACCTTTATTTACACATTGTAACCCACAACTTCCAAGTGAAAAACAAATTCTACAAATTTCAGAAAATGAATAAATAAACACAAAACTAGAATGTCTTGGTTGCTTAAGTGTCCACACTCCTTATAATAGCAATCGTAAATTGGTTCAGGTGTAACCAATCACCTTCAAAATCACACACCAAGTTAATTAGCCTCCACCTGCATTACATCGCAGTGATTATGATTATTACCTTCGCATTCTGCGAAAGGTTATGTTTTGGTCGGCGTGTATTTGTTTATTTATTTGTAATCTTGTGATTCGTATAACTAAAAAGTATTAAACCGAATTGCATGAAATTTGGTGGGATGATTGATCATTAGCCAGGAAGCATTCGATTAGATTTTGGGATCGTTCGGGTCAAAGGTCAAGGTCAAGGTCACAAAAAGGTCAAAATCGTCTTTTTACGATAACACGGTCAATTTTTATTCAATTTGCATGCAACTAACGCCAAAATGTTCAGAATTCAACGCCTCATCTTGTGATATGCAATATGACACAATGACGCCCATACTCTTGTTACCGGTTATGGGTCAAAGGTCAGGGGGGTCACGACCTTGAAAAATATGCGGTTTTTGTCATAACGCGGTCAATTCTTGTCCACTTTACATGAACCCAGCACCAAAATGTTCAGAATTTAATGCCCAATCTTGTGACACAATGATGTCAAAACACATGTCACCGGTTGGGGTAAAATGTCGGGGGGGGGGGTCACACCCTTGAAAAATATGCGGTTTTCGGCATAACTCAGTCAATTCTTATTCGATTTGCATGAAACCAGCATCAAACGAGATTACCTTCTCTTGTTGAAACGTTGTATTCACCGAGCTTGCGAGTGAAGACTCGCCAATACGACGTGAGTTGATTGTTGTTTAGTCCGTAGCCCCCGAAAGTCGGGGGGGTCATGACATTATAGATACGTGGTTTGTGTCATAAGACCATTCATATGAAACCAGTTCCCCACACTCATCCCAACAACAAAAAAAGTAGTGGCGGCGAAGGTATGCGCTCTATGAGTGCCCGTTCTAGTTTCAGATTAAAATCAGCTGTTCCTTTGTTTCCTGTTGGGTAGTGCATTTGGGTAGTGCTTTCCACTACACTGTTGGGTAGTGCATTTCACAGCAAAGACTCAACCATGATCACCAAGGAGCTTTCAAAAGATCTCTGGGATAATGTTTTGGAAAGGCACAGATCAGGGGGTGGGTATAAAAATATTTCGAAGGTCTTGAATATCCCTTGAAGCACAGTCAAGACAATGATTAAGAAGTGGAAGGGGTATGGTACCACCAAGACTCTGCCTAGATCAGGCTGTCCCTCCAAACTGGATGACCAAGCAAGGAGGAGACTGATCAGAGATGCCACCAAGAAACCAATAGCAACTTTTGAAGAGGCAAGAAGGAAGTCATTACTCAAAAAATCCCACCTTGAGTCCCATTTGAGGTATGCAAAAAAAAAACACCCAGGAGATTCTGAAGCCATGTTGCAAAACGTTTTGTGGTCTGACGAAAGGCTGCGGGAAACTAGCTGTAGCTAACTTACCTATCCTCCTTATTCTACACCCCTTAAATACAACAATTGAAATATTTGCCAGACTCTTAGTTCCTTGCTCCTCACTTCTGGAGTGGGTAGAAAATGTCAGAAAGCACACACAACAAATATACTGCAAGAGACAAAACCTTAATTGAAGACGTCTTTAACGTTTGTACAACCCCCTTCTAAAGACTGCGTTCCCCAGTGGATGTCATAATACCCAACGTTACCTGTGGAGCCATCCAAATTTACCCATTTCAAATTTCTGCAAGCCCTGTCTCTCCAGTACAGGTTCGTGACATGGATCAGGTGGATCTTCCCCCACACACTCACACATAAACCCAATGTCAATCATTCACTCCAGCCCTGCAAGACCATGGTTCAATGTTATTACACACATGTGTGATCCTCAACTCGGCAGCGGGGAGGTACTGTACAACAAAGTTGGTCATACCTGTTTGTGGTGAGGATGTCGAGGTCACGGAGAGATTCATTTACCTTGGCAGTGATATTCATGTCTCTGCTGGCTGTGAGCCAGAGGTCAATAGATGTCTGGGTCGTGCTGGGGGAGTTATGGATTTACTGGATCATGGGGTGTAGCACTGCTGATACTTGTGCAGGAGGACGAAAGTCCGAGTCTTCAGGTCCTTGGTCCTTCCAGTCTTATTCTATGGATGTGAGACTTGGACTCTAACCAGGGATCTGAGACGGACACTTAATTCCTTTGGTACAAGGTCTCTTCGGAGAATCCTTGGCTCTCACTGGTCAGACTTTGTGTCCATCGAGCGGTTGCTGAGAGAGACTCAAATGAGATTTGTTACTTTTGCATAGTCCGTGAGTGTCAGCTGTAGCTATATGGGCATGTGGCTCCTTTTCCTGACACTGATCCTGCTCCCCAGATTCTCTCAGCGAGGGAGCCTCGTGAGTGTAGGAGGCTAATGCGCCAACCACGTGCCTCGTGGTTGCAGCAGGTTGATCAACATCTCAAGGAGATGGGGATGGGCCAGGCATCTGCTTGGGGGATGGCCAGACGGAGGCTCCTGGAGTGAACGCAGTGCCTGGGGGATGGCCAGATGGCCAGATGAGTGGAAAGTGGATGCAGCGATGCTCTACTCCGGCACATGCACCCTTACCTGACCTGATTTTAAAATTCGCCAAACTTACACACGCCAGGTTTCAATGCTTTTAAAACTCCCCAAAATTACACATGCTAGGTTTAAATGCAGTTTTGAATTAACTCATGACCTTCAAGTTGGCAACTTATCTCATGTACCCAGTTCATAATAAGTAACCCCAGCAGGGTCCGAATTGGTGTCAAAATCTGATGTGCTCACGTTCGAAGTAGGATCTGTTGCACCGATAAGTGCATATGAAGTGATGTCTGATGAGCCAGTTGCGTTCGAGTCCCGAGAGGGTGATTTTCGTACCACCAAGGCAAGCAGATGTACCCAAGTTCACTACTCGCCATTAAGAACCACAGCAGGCAAGCAATGACAAGGGATGAGGATGAAGAACTTGCCTTTTGCTTTTTCGATATTCCCAAAGAGGATTCATCTGTGTGGGTGTTGGCTCTGAGATACCAGCGGGATAGTATCAGGTCAGGTATGGGAGCATGTGCCAGAACAGCGCGTCGCTATGTCCACTTTCCACTCCAGGGGCCTCCTTCTGGCCATCCCCCTGGCAGATGCCAGGCCCATCCCCATCTCCTTGAGATGCCGGTCAACCTGCTGCAACCACGAGGCACGTGGTCAGCCCATTGGCCTCCTCCACTCACGAGACTCCCTCGCTGAGAGAATCTGGTGAGCAGGATCAGCGTCAGGAAAACGAGCCACATGTCCATACAGCCACAACTGACGCTCACGGACTATGCAGGTAACAAATCTCATCCGAGTCTCTCTCAGCAACTGCTCGTTGGACAAATGGTATGAGTTCATTGAGAACCTGACAGCCCAGCAGATAAGATCAACCAGTATCCACAGAGATGCAGCTGGTTCGAGAGTCAGGGCTGTGGTCAACATGCCACTCTCAGCACCCTCATTGCTGTGTGAACTCAGCTTATAAAATGAACTTTAGCTTGGACAGGTTGCGCACTCAGCTGTAGCTTCTCTCTGGTTACATCGTGTTCCCTTCCTTCCTCATATAGCTCTCTGCTCACCTTATATTTTGTCTTACACAAGGTCACTCTGAGGCCTGGCATCGAGGTGTCTGCATGACTTAGTATCTTCAAACACTCTCTCCATAATAACTCTTTCTCCCAGTCTATTTCTCTTTAATGTCGGAGTATAGTTTGGATATATTAATCGAAACACTGCATTGTAGGAAGTGATTTGTCCAGCCATGTGGACATGAGCCCAGCACGAGCCTGCAAGAGTGCCCTTTCCCACAGAAACCATAATACTTATTTAATTGAAGTTGCCTTTTCCACAGTATATACCTTATCAACATTTCCAATCATGTGGTATATATACTCATCCCTAACGGGTAACAAACAAACAGACAGCAGTGAAAACACAACCTCTGTCCACGTTTGGTGGCTGAGGCAACAAATACATATACAAATTCACTTTTATTATACACCAGCAAATACCACCCGTCGCCTCGCTGATGGTAATGAAAATGAGGGGGTAGAGGGAGAGAGGGGTGGGGTAGAGAGAGCAGGGAGAGTGAAGGGGAAAGGAGATAGGTGGGAGCAAGGAGAGGTGAAGGAAGGGAAGACAGAGTGAGGTGAGAGGAAGGGAAGGTAGACTTGCGGTGGAGAGTAAATTACAATCAATACCATCTCATCAAAATGATTCTGCATAGAATAATAGTGAAGATGGAAACAAAATAATGTCTGAAATCCATTTTCTACCGGTCATACCATAAACACAGCTCGAAGACAAACCCCGTCCAGAAATAAATACCACCCGGACGCGTCCGGAGACGAACACCACCCGGAAGCGTCCGGAGACGAACACCACCCGGACGCGTCCGGAGACGAACACCACCCGTACGCGTCCGGAGACGAACACCACCCGTACGCGTCCTGAGAAGAACACCGCCCGGACACGTCTGGAGAGGATCACTTGCCAGACGTGTCTGGAGACGAATACTGCCCAGATACGTCCAGAGATGATCACCGCCCAGACGTGTCCGGATAATCCGTGATCTTGCCTGCTCTTCTGTGCACGTGTCACGTGGTACATCGGTTCAGGGTCCGCGCAAATGTGATAACTAATTATAAAAACGTCCGTTTTTCACCAGATTTGCTTTGATTCCCTGTAGAGCACCTCGCGAAACCTTCGAAAATATAGACACAGATCTGGCAGACACTATGGATAGGCAGTCCCTCTGGGCGGCAGTGCATGAGGTTTTGCAGTGAATGCATTAAATCATATAGCTCAATGAAACACCTTAATTTTGGCACATTCCTAATATATTTTGTTCACTCAATATAATTCTCCAAACAGTAGAAAAAGGTAAGTTTAATGCTTTGGAAATTTCACATTTTCTTGTATATCTATGTATGAGGAGGGAACATAGCCATGCTCGCTTAAAGTATATCAGTGTTTCAGCTTAGTTATGATTCGTTATTTGTTTAAATTATCAGATTTCACAGCAGATTTTGACACTAATTTATTCCGGATGATACCCAATCTTCAAAACCGAAATAATATTTCGATGATATACTTTAATTAGTCCATGAGAGTACATCATGGAAAATTGTTTCATTCAATGCATGAAATCACTCCAAGCTCCCAATTTGAAAACTATAGTACTTACAAACGCGATGTATGTCATGATTCATAGCTATGATGAACAGGCATTCAATAATATGAGTGAGGAAAGTGAAAAAAAACTTTATTCTTCATAAATCGTTTTGGCCTGTTCCAAGTCAAGGCGTGGTTGAGCAGGCCGAAAAACATGGCGGCTTCAGACCCCAGCGAGGTTACCAAGGAAATGCCTTCAGACCCCAAAGAGCAAGGGGGCCGAGGATCACCTGATGAAGGATATAATTAAATAATGCCGTTAATTATCTTCAAAGGGGGTGTTTTAATTAACTCAAACACCAAATTTTCAGTTTTGCACTTCCTTGGGGTTTTCTTAGTATGCATGCAAAGTTTCAGGCTGCTAGGTTTTATAGTTTGGAGTTATGAAGGAGACACACTGACACACACACACACACACACACACACACACACACACACACACACACACACACACACACACACACACACACACACACACACACACACACACACTGACATTTATTAGTATAGACGGAGATCACTGTGCTCGTGGGAACTTCCAACACTCTAGAAATTGTTTTATCCCCTTCCCCAGATGTACGCCACCTCACAATTTTATCTCGGAGTTCTATGGACAGTTCCTGGGACTTCATGATAGTTTCTGCTCTGACATGCACTGTCAACTGTGGGACCTTATTTACAAAGGTGTGTTTGTTTCTAAATCATGTCCAATCAATTGAATTGTCCACAGGTGGACTCCAATGAAGTTGTAGAGAGATCTCAAGGGCAATCAAAGGAAATTGGACACACCTGAGCTCAATTTGTAGTGTCATAGCAAAGGGGTTTGAATACTTATTGACACAAGACATTTCAGCTTTTCCCTTTAAATTAATTTGGGAAAAAATTCTCAAACCAAAAATTCCACTTTGTCATTAAGGGGTATTTTGTGTGCATCGGTGACAAAAATTTTAATTCAATCCATTTTAAATTCAGGCTGTAACAACAAAATGTGAAAGCGTCGAGGGGGTGTGAATACTTTCTGAAGGCCTGTACTTGATATAGAATTGACTGTGACAAATTCCCGGCCAGAGATATTTTAATGGTCCGGTCAGGAAGTTCTTCCCGCACACACTCCTGTTCGATTCCAGCTATATGTGGATATAATAGATATAGAACCACCACCCCATTTTGACATGAATAAAAAAAATGAAGCTTGGTCTTGTAAGGAATCTGAGACCTGATCATTAAGTCCATTGCCTCATGTGTAAGGAGTCAAACTATTCAGGGTATTTGTTCATTGTTCAGTTAAGATGAATGGATATTGTTTTGAAAGAACGAGGTGAACATGAGAAGGGAAACTACACTCAAATTTCAAAAGATTGGTCATTGGCAGAGTTTAAAGATCTCACAGTGTCCTTCATGAAGAATTACAAATTCCTGCTCAACTCTCCAGCCAACCAACACTTGGCAAGCCTAAAAGGCGAGTTGGTGTCACAAATATCCCCAACGTGAGTTGTGGAAGGCCTTCACCCTGTCGTGGACTGAAAACACATTGACGATAACGATGATGATGATTGGCTGTGACTACAAAGGCTGTGATCACAATGTCCCCTCTAAAATATTACAAATGCTAATGGAGACATTTCATAAAACATCTGAAGAATGGTGAATGAACGGATGTTGTAACATAGTTCATGGAGGAGGAGCGAGGACATAGAATGTGAAGGAGCGAGAACATAGAATGGATCAGGTTGCAACAGAACAAAAGGAACAATATAAATTATAAAGAGAGGGGGTAAACCCACCAATAGTAGGGATGAGGGAGAAAATAGAGGGAGACTTGGACAAACAAGGGATGTGGGGAAGAATGAGGGGTAGGGGAGTACACACGCGGTGGACAAGATGGATGCAGCTGCAAACTCTCAAGAAATAAAAATTGAAAACTTTGGGAGAGGTGGCCTTGGGGAGCATTAATTGAGGGGGGGGGGGTTTAAAGGATCATGGTTTTGGATGGGGGATGATCGCAGGTCATCCTGAGCTTTTAACAAAGACAAAGAAAGGAGCCTCAGTTCAAGAGCTTTATCAACCAGCTGAGGAAGAGGATGGTGAACCCCTTGATTTACAGTGTGGTGTTCTATGGGTCTGAGACGTGGACATTGAGAAAGGAGGACATCAATGGCTTTGAAAATGTGGGTGGAGGAAGGATGGAAAGAATCGAATGAGTTGAGTACAAGAGAAATGAAGAAGTCTTGAGTTGGTGCAGAAGAGGATGTGTTTGAAGGAGACAATTAGAACGAGGCAGAAAAAAAAAACTGGTTTGGTCACATTTTGAGTTTGGTCACAGTTTGGATTGCCGAAGGAGGTCGTCGAAGGAAGGATGGAAGGAAAGAATCAAAGAGGAAGTCAGAGAGCGACGTTGCTAGATTGGATGAAAGATGAAGAGGGATGACAACAAAAAACTAAAAATGAGTGCAGTGGACCCAGAAGGGTACATGACGTCAGTGGAAACTATGAACCTGCCAAAAGGCAGAGCAATTCAGGAGGACGGGAGAGGTGGGGTTGGGGGGGGGTGGTGTTATGTGGGAGGTGTTGGCTGTGAGACAGGCAATTTCACTTTTAACATTTTAGAGATTGGTGAGAGCATTTTGACATCACAAGTCACCCTCAAGGTATATATTAGAGCCAACTGTATACAATGTATAATGTGAAAGAGACGACTGCAATATTTACAAGTCTACAACGTGTAAACTACCCTGGCACAGGTAGATTTCTACATCCCCAGTAGGTCATTAGTTAGCCACCTGAGCTTCTACCTGAAATCGGATAGCTATGACTATAAGGGGGAGAGAAAATGTTTTTTCCCCTGGACCATGATGGTGTTGGTGGTGCCCCAGTGAAACTTCGTACACCTGTTGCTCCTCAGGGCAAGAAGATCTTCGTGTCACCTGTGGGTCGTTAGTAAGCCATCTGGGCTTTTACCCACAATCAGTTCGCTCTAAGAGGGAATTTAAAAGTCACCCCCCCTCTCCCTTGGACTATGGAGGTATGTATATAGGTCCGACCCGAGTGAAACGTGGCGCACCTGTTGATCATTTGCTACGTAGTTTCCAACCGATGGAGGATGTCAAAAACTTTCCCTCAATGACTGGTTAGTTTCCTGATGCTTTTGGCTCCGGAAAGAAGTTTTTGCTGGTTGGGGGAGGAAGGACGGGGCTGGGGGTGGCGTGCAGAAAACCTATTAACTCTTCTTTCTCTATGGTCATTCTCCTGAGACTCGCTCAGCTCGTTTTCCAGAAGCTTACAGCCCAACGCCTTCATTTTCCTGTTTTTCAATTGGAATCAGTCCCCTCTGCGCTTGACCACCGAGTTACATAACTAATTAAAACAGGCGTTAACCATTAACTTGATTGTTGTTTTTTGGGGTGCTAAACCAGGTGTGCAAAATCCTCCATCAGATCGACTGCTGTCCATGAAGATTGTTTCATCGGCACACCCGGTGACATAAACAACTATTCATATCTGGCAACACTAACTTTTATTAGCAACTTTACTTTTACAACTCAACATCAACAGCTGCTGCTGCGGACGAGAAATGCGATTCTGTTCCAAAAAAAGGAGGATTTTCAGATTTTTCGAGAGAACGCAGCACGCACGACGGGCACTCCCACCCTGTCTGTGGTGTAACCACCATCTCATAGCAACGTCATTGTGACGTCAATCGGGGGGGGGGCTGAGTCAGCGACATGAAAAACGACATTCTTTCACGTCTCGCATCAACCCTTGTGCTCAAACGCTTGTTTGTTTCGTTCTTCTCGCCCCACTCCTGGCTCTGTTTTTTATCGAACTGCTAACTAGAGTTATAGTCGAGAAATTCCACCAGGTTTATAGAGCTAGTCTACATATTACGTACGCGGAATGGGGGCCTATTTTGTTTTTTTCCTCTACCCCGGTCACTCCAAGAGTCCCCTTCCCTCTACCTGCTATCGCCTTTCAACCTTTCCCTTTTAATGCCACTCTTCAACTCCTCTTCCTTCTGTATTTTCTTGCTTAATTTCCTTCCTTCACTTCCCTTTTTAACTCTCTCTCACTCCGCACCCATCCCCACTACGGTCTCCTTGCTCTTCCATAAGCCGAGATCTTGTAAGCAATAAAATCCTCAAATATTGGGCAGTCACATGACAGGTGCAACATTTGTACTGATCACGTGTCCAAAAGAAGTTTCAACTTGCCAGATAAGTGTGGAACTCACAGACTTCACCTTTCGTGGCCGCTTAAGTATCTTTAAAGTAAGATGATATGTGAAGAATGCCGCACTACAAGGAGATATCATGTGAAATGGAACAAAGTGCTAAGGGGTTTAACAATGAGGATCTACATTTTGCTGATGGTTGTCACAAAGACTGATGACACACCAGTATTGAAGACTTTTTTTCCCCACTGACAGGTTTCTGAGAGTAATACATCCAATAAACTTGTTATGGCTTTCAGTTCACGGAAAACCCACAAGGCAATCGCCCACAGAATGTAAATGTAGTCTTTACTGGAGCCAAGAACCGAACAAAGCAAACACAGCTCTCCCAAAAACTGAATCCAGGCCAATATCTCTCTCTCTCTCTCTCTCTCTCTCTCTCTCTCTCTCTCTCTCTCTCTCTCTCTCTCTCTCTCTCTCTCTCTCTCTCTCTCTCTCTCTCTCTCTCTCTCTCTCTCTCTCTCTCTCTCTCTCTCTCTCTCTCTCTCTCTCTCTCTCTCTCTCTCTCTCTCTCTCTCTCTCTCTCTGTCTCTGTCTCTGTCTCTGTCTCTGTCTCTGTCTCTGTCTCTGTCTCTGTCTCTGTCTCTGTCTCTCTCTCTCTCTCTCTCTCTCTCTCTCTCTCTCTCTCTCTCTCTCTCTCTCTCTCTCTCTCTCTCTCTCTCTCTCTCTCTCTCTGTCTCTGTCTCTGTCTCTGTCTCTGTCTCTGTCTCTGTCTCTGTCTCTGTCTCTGTCTCTCTGCCTAACTCTCTCTCTGTCTGTGTCTGTCCCTGTCCCTCTCCCAGAGTGCTGTGAACTTTTCTAAAGGACTGCCTCATGCTCATTATCAGCATTGCTCAATCAGTTTGTCCGTTTTCATTGGGATGAAGCTCAAAATCAGAACTAACAGAGATGTGGTTGTTCTCGCACACCTATGTAGTGGTGGTTGTGCCCAATTCCATGACAACCCACCATCAGCCATCAGTAACTGGCTCTGTGTTCGACGACTTTGAGTTCAGTTCACGTGCAGTCGTCCTCGTCTCCTCTCCTTTTTAACGGTCTTAACCAAAGTTGACCTTTTCCTGTGGCTGGGTTGACAGAGGATTATACAGTCAGTCATAACGGCACGAAGGGGGCAGAGTACTGCCATATTGGAAGGGGGAAAAATTGCCAGACAATGAACCCTAATCCTCCTATTATTAATTTGCAATTGATCACCATAGCTTTGACATCAGTACAGTTTTTAGATCCTCGTGGAGGATCTATAAGTCTTACTCATGTTGTTGTTCTTCATCTTCTTATTGTGGACTTTTTTGTTTCACAGCCTACAGTTTTCATCGAAACTTCCTGAAACTTGGCGTGTATATGTAAAAATACCCTGCGCAGACAGTAACCATCTCCGATTTTGAAAATTCCTCTGAGAAAAAAAGTTATGACGTCAAAATATCTCCGCTAATGGAAATCGCCTAAAAATTATCTCCAAAACTAGGCAAACTTTTTGAATTCTGTTTGCGGGAATCGAACAGGGCATTAGCAGAGATGAATTACCACCCATATGATACATCACTATGACGTCATATCAATTTTTATGATGTCATTCCTATTTTTTGACATTTTTTGGTTTCACAACCCAGAGTTTTCATCGGATCTTCGTGAAACTTGCCATGTATATGCAGAAAGCCCACGCGCAGGCAGTAACCATCTCAGATTTTGGAAATTCTTCCTCGAAAAAAAGTTGATGTCATAATATCTCCGCTAATGGAAATCGTCTTTACCATTATCTCCGAAACTAGGCAAGCTGTTTGAATTTTGTTTGCTGGAATCAAGCCGGGCATTAGCACAGATAATTTATCGCAAACCTAATACATCACAATGACGTCATATTCGTTTTTATGACGTCATCATTAAGAGGACGAGGATCTTATCTCATTTGAGCCTGTTTTATTATGGACCCGAGGCATCATATATGGACATACAGTACGTATATCGAAGAAACAGTTGGAAATGGAGCACCTCGCCACCATTGGAGCATTCAAATTGCATCAGACGTGGTGGATAGTCACAGCTGCAGGTTCTTTGAAATACTTACTGTGAAACAGAACTTGAGCTTTTTTGGAGTGCTGACAATTCGATAAGGTATAATTTAATGTTAGACGTGCAGAAGTACAAAAATGGCCCATGCTGGACAAGTGAAAAGAAAGTAAGAAAGCAAGATGTTCCATCGAGCACTAAAATCTCCCGACTGAGAAACAATCATATGAGAGAGAGTACGACCGAATATATAATGGTGGGAAAGTGTGTATGTATGTACACACACAACACAAGAGGAAATTAGACATAGGTGGAGGCCACTCAGCCCATCCTTCTTCTGCTTGTGTCTGGCAGCTTGGCTGCCGGGTAGCTCTATCATTTTGTTGGGGCATGACTGTGCCCCTATACCAATACATTGATACTCATTTCACCAACCTCAGAAGGATGACAGGCTGAGTCAACCCCACCTGGTGTTAATTCAGTGAAAAAAAAAACACAAACTCAGGACCCTAAGATCCAAAGCCAGACACCCGAACCACTGAGCCAACACCAAGGGATTCAGCCCATTATGCCTGCGCCATATCAATACCGCACCCAATTTATCAACACCACATCAAATTTATCAACACCGCACCAATTTAGCAACACCACATCAATTTATCAACACCGCATCAATTTATCAACACAAGATCAATTTACCAATACTGCACCAATTTATCAACACAAGATCAATTTATCAACACTGCACCAATCTATCAACCCAAGATCAATTCATCAACACCACATTCATTTATCAACACAAGATCAATTTATCAACACCACACCAATTTATAAACACCAGATCAATTTATCAACACTGCACCAATCTATCAACACAAGATCAATTCATCATCACCACACCAATCTATCAACACAAGATCAATTCATCAACACCACATTAATTTATCAACACATGATCAATTTATCAACACCACACCAATTTATCAACACAAGATCAATTCATCAACACCGCACCAATCTATCAACACAAGATCAATTTATCAACACCACACCAATTTATCAACACCAGATCAATTTATCAACACCGCACCAATTTATCAACACAAGATCAATTCATCA
This sequence comes from Eptatretus burgeri, assembly GCF_056783735.1. Classification (NCBI taxonomy): domain Eukaryota; kingdom Metazoa; phylum Chordata; class Myxini; order Myxiniformes; family Myxinidae; genus Eptatretus; species Eptatretus burgeri. Next base: position 12,201,820 of record NC_140975.1, on the reverse strand, counting down.
ACACTGCACCAATCTATCAACACAAGATCAATTTACCAATACCGCACCAATTTATCAACACCAGATAAATTTATCAACACCGCACCAATCTATCAACACAAGATAAATTCATCAACACCACATTAATTTATCACCACAAGATCAATTTATCAACACCAGATCAATTTATCAACACCAGATCAATTTATCAACACCGCACCAATTTATCAACACAAGATCAATTTACCAACACCACACCAATTTATCAACACTGCACTAATTTATCAACACCAGATCAATTTATCAACACCGCACCAATTTATCAACACCGCACCAATTTATCAACACAAGATCAATTTATCAACACAAGATCAATTTACCAACACTGCACCAATTTATCAACACAAGATCAATTTACCAACAACACACCAATTTATCAACACCAGATCAATTTATCAACACCGCACCAATTTATCAACACCGCACCAATTTACCAACACCACACCAATTTATCAACACCAAATCAATATATCAACACCGCATCATTTTTTCACCACCAGATCAATTTATCAACACTGCACCAATTTATCAACACAAGATCGATTTACCAACACTGCACCAATTTATGAACACTGCACCAATTTATGAACACTGCACCAATTTATCAACACAAGACCAATTTATCAACACCGCACCAATTTATCAACTGCACCAATTTATCGACACCACACCAATTTATCAACACCAGATCAATTTATCAACACCAGATCAATTTATCAGCACCGCACCAATCTATCAACACAAGATCAATTTGCCAACACCGCACCAATTTATCAATACCGCACTAATCTATCAACACAAGATCAATTTGCCAACACCGTACCAATTTATCAACACCAGATCAATTTATCAACAATTAAATATATAATTATGTACATCAATGAAGTTGTGCACCGTCTCCTTTATTACCCCACGCACTTGAAGCAAAAACGGGGTTTTTAAGCAAATGGTTCACTTTGCCTTTCTGTCTGTCTGTCTGTCTGTCTGTCTGTCTGTCTGTCTGTCTACAAACGTCAGTTTATGATCGAGGAACAACTTAATTTAAATATATAATGTTATATTTTAAACACGTATCAGGGGGGAAAATAACCTGTAGTTTAACAGTGCATTGTCTCTGAATTCGTCCCGATCGCACATGCGCAGAGAGAGGAGTGAGATAATATTTTTACTCTGTCTGTCAGGCAGTTAAACAGAATTAAAAATCATTCCAAACAGGAAACTTCCTGTTTTTAAGGACGTCATAAAGGGCACAAACAACTGGCACGAATAACTAATGCAACATGTTAGATAGGGTGGTGTAAAAGATGCGGCGTCAATGGCAGTAAACTTCTGCAACGAATTTTTTTCTCGAACCTTTAAAATCTTTTATTTTATTTCAATTGAATTATATACTTGAACTCTGGAGAACACAAGTCGCCTTTTTTGACACTTTCGAAACCCTTCCGTTAAGCAGTACTTGGAGAAAATATGACAGCATTTTACGTCATTACAACCAATCAAATTTGCTGCTCGTTGTTTCTCAAGATTGTACCAGGAAAGGTGCTCTCTTGCTTATTTTGGGGAGACAAGATCTCGGCTCGTGGAAGACTGAGGTGACGGAAGGTAAACGACAATGTACTGACAGTGTGACATAGGTGGATACAACAAGCAAAGCAATGAAGGGAGGGAGCGAACCTGTAGGTAGGAGAGGTTAGCTTGTGGAGGGTTAATGGGGGTAGAAAACGGAGGGTTAACAGAGGTAGAAAATATTACGGGATAGGGATGAAGGATGACGTGAAATAGTGGTGCACCGCTTGGTTGAAGCTCTGGAGGGAAGCACGCAATCGAACCATCAGTGGAAAGTGGTTCCACCACCAAAGAGAAAAGAAAGGAACAAATGAGTGGAGGTGTGTGGTAAACTTGCTTTGGGGACTTTCATCAGGAGTGGGTGTCTGGAAGAAAGTGTTGCGTCTTGGAAGAGTTTGGGAGGATCATAGTACTGAGAAAGCACAGAGAACTAGCTGGACTGGAGGAGAGGTGGTTTAAAAAAATAAATAAATAAATAAAAATAAAAAATAATAATAATAATAATAATAATAATAAAAACAGAGGTCTCCGATATGTCTGTGATGTGAGAGCAACAGGTCTTGTGGTTTTGCCTCATCACGGGAAATTCCAATAATGTTCAAAGCTATAGCATCCAAGAGGGGGTGAGAGAGATTGAGAGAAGGAGGGAGAGAGGAGGAGAGATGGGGAGAGAGCAAGAAAGAGATAAAGAGAGAGATGATGCTGGGGCACCAGCCCATAGGGGAAAGCAAGACTCCATGTCGCTCCAGCCAGCCAAAGGTCTTTGTGGGCACTGAAATTCCTTTAAAAAATTTCTTTTCAGTATTCCTTGGATTTTTCTTATTCTCCATCAGAGAGGTCTTCCCAAACTGGGTTGGCCTGTTTGAAGGTGTCCATATAAGTACAGATCTCATGATTCTGGGATCCCAGGTTCAAATCCCATATATTGTGTTGATTTGTCCATTATTAGCCCGTCTGCCCAGGCAGTGGAAGATGTCGTTTTGCAATTGTGTGTGTGTGTGTGTGTGTGTGTGTGTGTGTGTGTGTGTGTGTGTGTGTGTGTGTGTGTGTGTGTGTGTGTGTGTGTGTGTGTGTGTGTGTGTGTGTGTGTGTGTGTGTGTGTGCGTGTGTGTGTGTGTGTGCGTGTGCGTGTGCGTGTGCGTGTGCGTGTGCGTGTGTGTGTGTGTGTGTGTGTGTGTGTGTGTGTGTGCGCGCGCGCACTGATCGCTTCTCGGAAAGAGGTGCCACTCATTCTTACTTTTATCCAGACCATAACTTTTCTACCATTTGAGCTTTTATCATCAAATTTTGAACAAACTTTTATTATGAGAATATTGAGAAGAATAATAAATTAATTGGTAAAGAAGTCAAAGGGCAAAGTTACAGGAAGTACAAATAACCCTTGTTAGCCTGTCCGCAACACGTCAGCGTGAGACACCGGATTTTGGGTTTTTTTAATCGCTTCCATGTTTCTTTATTTTGTTTGCTTGCATTTTGAGATGCTTTTCAGTTTAATATTTGAGCTTTTTCATCAAATGTTCAACAATTCTTTATTATGAGATTATTATTATTATTATTATTATTTTAATAATAATCAGGCTGTGGCTGCTGGTGGCATCGATCCTGGGAACACAATTATGCTGCTGATGCAGTGCCCCCTGTTTCCTGTAAGCTCGGACTCATTTCACCAATCTCAGAAGGATGACAGGCTGAGTCAACCCACCTGGTGTTAACTAAACGTCACGACAGGTGCTTGACCAGAACACCCTTGAATTTTAAGCCAGCCACCTTAAACCGTTTAGCCAACACCAGGCCTCATATTGGGATGCTTTTTATAGTCTACTTATGTCTTTGTATTTCAGTCAAAAGTATATATTGATATCTCCCAATTTCTTTGCTCTGCACATATGCTCAACGTCCTCCGTAGGCCTTCAGTCAGAGCAATTGGAGTGACAAAAAAAAATCTAAATATCCCATTGTTGGTGAATAGATAAACTAAAAGGGCTCAGTGAAATGATACAATGATTCATCAATAGGTCGATCTCATTGTCATCTCCTTACGTGTGGTGGAACGAAGTCCTCTCAAGGTCCAAAGTATCCATTTTTAGCTCGCCTGTTCGAAGAACAGAGAGCTATAGCGATACCCCCGGCGTGAGCGTGAGCGTGAAAATGTTAAAGTTTTTGGTGCAAGTTATTTAGAAGCTTGCCATTCATTTAATATGTGTCCTAGGATGCTGATATTTGGCATGGAGGTTCCTTTGGGGTATATTATTGATGTAGTGAAGTTGACATTAAAAAATAATTTCAAATGTTTTAAATTTTTGACCTGTTTTGAACTTAACTTTTTTGTAGCACATCAACGTTAAAGTTTTTGGTGCAAGTTATTTAGAAGTTTGCCATTCATTTAATGTGTGTACGAGGATGCTAATATTTGGCATGGAGGTTCCTTTGGGGTATACTATTAGTGTAGGGAAGTTGAAATTAGCAAATGGTTTAAAATTTTTTTTTAATTTCAACCTAAGATGGTGTCAAAGCCACCCAATGCTCGCCTGTTTGTACTAGACGCTTGCCATTCATTTAATATGTGTACTAGTTTACTGATTACAATATACAAATACATATATTGCTTTAAAATGATTTGGATCAGACTTCACTGCAATGCTTTATAAAAAATATTATTCGACTAGTCTTTTAAAAACGGTAAATGTATAAACAGGCGAGCATTGGGTGGCTTTGACACCAACTCTCTGGTTAAACTTTCGCATCAGAACATTTTCATGTGTTCCATACCATGGCGTCTTTACTCCAAGGACTTATTCTTCTTTCTTATGCAGCATGTGGCTCTAAGTAACATCATGTTCTGGGGGTGTGACTGCATTGCTGATGCAGTGCCCCCCTGTAGGTTTGAGCAGGAATTTGTAATTTGTTCAGTGTGCCGGCGATAGCTCGCCGACTCCTCGTGAAGGACTCCGTTGGATCTTCAACGTCCACCAACTAATGCTAGCAGACGGGACACCCGGCTTAACATCAAATCGAGGGACAACACACACATTGATGAATGACCCGTATTTGCAAAACACCAGGGTGATGGTTCATAGCTGCACCGAGATTCGAACCACAGCTCGACAGACATTTGGGGGACAACAACAAAAGAAACACTTTTTGTTGGTAATAGGAATATTGACCATGAGACGTTGACGATAAGGTAGTGAAGTCACAAGTCATCACGTGCGCTCGATGAGTGTGATAATGACCGAAACGATGATTTATGAACTCTTACTGCCATAACTGGGAAGACAAATGACAAACCGCTGAACCAACCACAAATCTCGTGTCTTGCAACCGACTTCCTTCCCTGTGAAACGACAAAGCAACTTTTGGTGCGTCCATATATCCCCTTACTAGCTCATTATCTCTTCTCCCTCGTTGAACTTATCCATGCTCCTGAATCAACTTCATCGAACTTAACATCAGCGTCCCTTTGATTATAATCAACTTATATCCCATTTAATCATCATGAAGATATAATTTATCGATCTTATCAGCACTCAATGGCCCGTCGGTTTTGAAAGATACCGTGGTGTCTTTAACCTACACAACCGAACATGCAGACCGGATAGCCAGCTTAACGTCCACGTCGGTGGAGATGCAGCGCCCACGACTGAATGCTCAGAGATGCAGTACCACCAGCACCCATTTCGGCTCATAAACAGGCACGTGACCTAGTGACCTCAGTACCATGGTGTCACGCATCTTGCAACACCCATCACATTGTTCATCCATGGAAGTCTCCAATCCAAGTGCATGAGTAACTGGCTGCGACCTTGTTTAGATTTAGAGATCTGACAGGTGCATTCAAGTTGTGTCGTCGTTAGCCAAAGATTTCCCCATGCATCTACTTCTTCCTCACCACTCTGTCACTCTGTCACTCAATATTTGGTTCATACAAGTGCAAACCCATCTGTTAAACAAACAATTAAATGGTTGATCAATTATAGGACATGCCCAGCAGTGGCAGGAGCCCAGGACCTGTACCTGTTATGCAGTTATTTATTTTCCCAGGGGTTTAGATTGCTATAAAGCCATGGAGGAACAACCAGGAGAGGTGGGGGAGGGTAATCAACGCCCTCACGCCACTGGCCTAATTTTGAGATGGACGGGAATGCTTGGTCATGTCCGATGCATGTGACACATTTTCCCAGAAAGAAGGTTCTTTCTTGAAACGTCGAGCTTCGCAAAGCACTGAGAAAGCCGGGCAATCCTTCCTGTTTGGAGAGGAAGCAGAAACCGCCGCCATGACCATAAATTCTCATGATCTAAACAGGAGGACAAAACACCATGCAGACTGACCATAATGTCCAACTCAGCAATCACCATGCTGACCATAATCACCATGGTCTTCCAATGAAGACCATACTGTCCAACTCACCAATCACCATCTTGATCAGAACAGCCTGTGAGATTGCCACACAAGCCAAGTCGTGGTTTCGTGGAGGACAACGACCATTGTAATGGTCAATCCGCATAGATTTCTTAACCCCAAGGTCTCCCAATGAAGGCTTTGCAGAGAGTTTGGTGGTGATCTGCTTTTTTTTTGTTCTGCATGATGACAATGAAGTACATATACCCCTTCATGTTGGACCATCTTCCTTGTTTTCTGTGTGCTCTGAGTCACCATGCTGGTGATGTTTTTTTTCCGATGGGATGTGCTTTTGCCCGCTGTTGTGAGTGGTTGGCAATTTATTTTCCTCCTTTCTTGCTATTTCCACTTTGTTTCTGTTCCTCTTCCTTGTGGCAAGGCCACAGAGATATCCGAGACCTCCTTGATCCTGTGTTCGATGACTAAATAGTGCAAACATGGCTTCCAAATGCTCAAGTGTCAAAATTGTCCCCATTACAAAACCATTATCTTTTCTGCCCTCGTTACTCCCACCCCAAGCCTTCCTCCTTACAAATTTCCATTTTTTCCCTCACGAGTTTCCTTCTGTATCCATCTTATCCACCCGATGAATCCCCTCCTGAACCCGTTCCTCCCCACTCCCATTGTTTGTCCAAGTCTCTCTCTCTATCTTGCCCTTCAACTCTGCTGTTGGTGGTTTCCCCCTTCTCTCAACTTTTATATTTGTCTTGTTGTGTCCTGATTAGTTCAGTGTATGAATACCAGCTCTTCCACGAGCCTCGACTATGTATGCAAAAAATAACAACTTCAATTAAGTGGGGTGAGGGGCGGTGGGGGGGGGATAGGGGAGAGGGGAGGATTCTTCAATGTGGAGCACACCATCCCTCAGGGTGGACCCCCATCTATCAACATTCCAGGATTTATTTCAGAAGAGTAGATATTTAAATAAGCATGATGGAGAAATTTGTCACCATTTATTTTATGGTTTCAGCGTGTAATTCAACACCTTGCACATTAGGATCTCTCCTGATTTATGACCGCCATGGTAGTAACATGCATAATTAACCTCGAGCAAGAGATGGGATCATATCTGCATGGTGGTGTAAAAATAAAAAAATGTGCTCTTGGTCTAAGGGAAGACCACTGCCATAGCAGGTTACTCCTGACAAACTTCATGTAAATAAGTCAGTCGTCTGTCAATGCAAACTGGTAGCAGCTCAAGGAAACTGAGGTGTATACTCCACCAAGATCTGTACTTGTGACCCTCCAAAATGCCTGACCTCTGTGCTTTCCAACCTATATGAAATATTTATTATCTTCATTAATTTTTTACAGCACAAATAAATGTGTCAGATATAAATGTCCTACTCTACTAAGACTACTACTACTACTCCGATTATTTCAACCTTCTGAGATTGGTTGGAGAAAGGATTTGAGTCAAATCTTTCATGAACCTGCTTGCGAGACCTGATGTTTGATTGAAGGTGAGTTGGACAGGAAAATTGTAATTTGCCGATGGTGCTGGCCATAACTCCTGGAATACCGTGGGATCTTTCACGTCCACCAACGACCACTTCTGGAAGACTGCTCCTCCATTCTAACATCAATGGCACCCACATCAATGCCTAGCCCTGCCTGCGGAACTCCAGGGTGACAGTTTATAGCTGGACAGAGACTCGAGCCCAGGCTAAAGAGCTAAGAGACGAGTGTACCTCCCTATAAGCCACCCTGCTACCTCCCTCCCTTTTTTCTCTGATGGAATGAAAACTAAAAATGCGTGAAATAAACATGAGATTATATGAGGAGGAAATGGAAAAATAAACATTCTGACAGGTGGCAGCTTGCCAAGCTTTTGTCTTTTGACTCCTGATCGAGCAAAGTAATTTTTCAAAACATGAATCAACATGAAAGGCTGAAGACGATGAAACAATTGTGACGTCATTACATCCGCTCCACAATTCCCAGTAAACCACCAATTACTCCTTCTCACTCTGTCATCACAATCGGCCTACGTGAAGATCTGCACTCTACACATTGCTTGCATCATGTGCATTTACTCTCTACAATAATAACTTCATCCAGTGAACCATAGCATGAGTACACACAGTTTAAATAACGAAACAAGAAAAAGAGCAATTAGAGATTGCAGACCCTCGCCAGGACTTGTTTTGTGTGGTGTTTGTGCACTGGTGTTACATCTATCTATAATTCCAGCAATGTGTGTGTGTGTGTGTGTGTGTGTGTGTGTGTGTGTGTGTGTGTGTGTGTGTGTGTGTGTGTGTGTGTGTGTGTGTGTCTGTCTGTCTGCGACCGCCGTTTCTCGACAACCGCCGGTCCGATCTATTTGAAACTTGCCAGGAATATTGCCGGGGACCTGCGGATGTGCCTTTTCAAGGTTTGATATTAATCGGACGAGCGGTTCCCAAGTTACGGCCATTTTATTGCTTTTTTCAGTGTTGGTCAGGTATATATATATATATATATATATATATATATATATATATATATATATATATATATATATATATAAATATATATATATATATATATTTATATATATATATATATATACATCTATATATATATATATATATATATATATATACATATATATATATATATATATATATATATATATACATATATATATATATATATATATATATATATATATATATATATATATATATATATATATATATATATATATCACAGCTGAAGTGTCGTTCCACCTTATCATGCCATTGTTTCCCAAAGATATCTCAGAATAATGATAACAGCATATTAATAATAATAGCACAATAATTGGCAGTAATAAAAAGAATAACATGATACAATGACCAATTTCTGTCAACCAATAATGTCTGTCAACCAATGACAGGACACGGTGCTATGACGTCACAAATGACGTCACAATTAATGTTTATTAATTTATTTTTTTTGTTTTGCACGATTGACGTCACAATTCTTCTTTTCTTCGTTTGGTATGACATCACAATCGACGCTAGGGACCTGAGTATGTGCCTTTTCAAGGTTTGATATTAATCGGACAAGTGGTTCCCAAGTTACGGCCATTTATCTGTCAACCAATGACAATACACGGTGCTATGACATCACGAATGACGTCACAATTAATGGGTTTTTGGGGGGATTTTTTTGCATGATTGACGTCACAATTCTTCTTCTTTGTTGGTATGACGTCACAATCGACGCTGGGACCTGAGTATGTGCCTTTTCAAGGTTTGATATCGTTCTTCATCCGTTTCAGCTGTTTCCCAAGTGTTTCCCAAGTGTTTCCCAAGGGTTTGAAAGCTGTTATTTCCAAGGTTTGAATTAATTGTTGTGCTTGGTAGACATTTGTGAATACATTTACAGAGAGAGTGGCGAGAGAGGAGGAGGGAGAGAGGGGGGAGAGAGGGGGAGAAATAGGGGGGAGAGAGGGGGCGAGAGAGGGAGCATCACAATTCAAGAGAGGGGGAGAGAGAGGGGGAGAGAGAGGGGGATGGGAGAGGGAGATTGAGAGTGGGGGCGAGAGAGTAGAGGCGAGACTAGGGGAGGAGAGAGGGGGGAGAGAGAGGGGGGAGAGAGAGGGGGGGTGAGAGAGGGGGGCGAGAGAGCGGTGGCGTCACAATTCTTCTTCTTCTTCGTTTGATATGACGTCACAATTGACGCTGGGGACCTGAGTATGTTTCCCAGGTGTTTCCCAAGTTATGGCCATTTATGATACGGTTGGTCCGATCTAATTGAAACAATACCCAAATCCAGTCGTCGTTTACGAGAGCGAAGGAACGAAGCTGCACATACTAGCACGCACCTACGGGCATGCACCTACAGGCCCGCACTAGTAATTAATAATAGACATAACTAGAACTGCCACTTTATAACTGCTGGCAGTGATGACCGGGTACCAAGACGTCCCACTTTGATCAGATACTTAACCCTGACCCATGACGTTTATTATTATGATATTGAATTTAGAATGGGATTAAAATAACTTCAATTCAAATCAAATGGAAGACCAAGGAGGTACAGTTCTGCATTGCAGTCATCAGAAGGAAATTAGATAGGACTCTGGTTTCAACTGATACTCCTCTACCCTCAAACCGATCCAGGTACAGCCAAGTGAGCCTTATTAAAATAACTAAATAAATAAATAAACAAATAAATAACAATCAAAATAACCCCAGATCAAAAAATTTAACAATTCTGGCTGCCAGAGCATATGTCTGATCAGGTTGAAATTTAAAATCAGATATTTCCCATCACTACTAGATCATAATTGTCAAGTTTCACGTCAATCGATGAAGCAGTTCAAGAGAAACTAGAACGGGCACTCAGTAGAGCGCATACCTTCGCCAACGCTACATTTTGCGCCACCCCCCCCCCCAGAAACCATTGATTGTGAGGGTATTTAATCCCAAACCACATCTGCCATCTCATATGTGTTATGATGGCTTAAAAACATTAAATTTCCCTGCTGTTTGACACTGATTCACGTACATTGTACAATTTCTGTATGAACTCCCTGACCTTTTTGGGTGTCGGTGTCAAGCCAATTTGATGACAACTGGTCACATTATAAGAAATAAGTTCAGTGACACCCCCCCCCCCCCCAATGCTTTAAACTCACCAATAAAGTCACTGTCAAATATTACACATCACAGGATAGGGAATTGAATTCTAAACATTCTGAATCTACTTACATGCAAATTGATAAGACTTGACCGCGTTATGATAAAGGTCATTGACCCCCCTGACCTTTGACCCAAACCGCTAACAAAGGTAATGACGTCATTGTGTCATATCGTATATCACAAGATTGGGCATTGAATTCACAACATTTTGGCATTGGTTGCAAATTGGATAAAAATCGACCGCACTATGGCAAAATGACGATTTTGACCTTTTCATGACCTCGACCTTGACCTTTGTACTCTTAATTTTGTAATTGCTATTAGAGTGTGGGGAACAGAACAGTCAACATTTTGGTGTTGGTTTCATGCAAATCGGATAAGAATTGATCGTGTTATGACTAAAACCGCACATTTTGCAATGTCGTGACCCCCCCTGACCTTTGACTCCCAACCGCTAATAAGGGTTATTATGTCATGTCACATATCACAAGATGGGGCATTGAATTCTGAACATTTTGGCATTAGTTGCATGCAAATTGGATACAAATTGACCGCGCTATGGTAAAAAGACGATTTTGACCTTTTCATGACTTTGACCTTGACCTTTGACCTGATCGCTCCCAAAATCTAATCAAATGGTCCTCGGATAATAACCAATCATCCCACCAAATTTGCTGCGATTCAGTTTAATACTTTTGGAGTTATGCGAATAACAAACAAACAAGCACACATATTCACAAATAAATAAATAAATACACAGCGATCAAAACGTAACCTTCGCAACAAAGTTTGCGAAGGTAATAATTTTTTTTAAAGATTTTCACTCAATCCAATATGGTTGCCAGATCATGTGACCCATCGATTATTCGTGAATACCCTGGTATTCCCATGGCTTGGGGAACATTTTTGTGAAGTTTCCCCTTGATCTGTCCAGCAGTTCAGGAGAATACTCTTATGGGGGTTTTAGGGTAAATACAAAATGGCTGCCAAACTATGTGACCTATGACGCATATGTGTGAAAGTTTTGTTCCTCATGTATAGGTGGTCATACGTGTAAAGTTTCCCCTCAATCTGTTCAGCTGTTTCAGAGAAGAAGGTTTTTGAAGGTTTTTATTTATTTATTTATTTATTTTAAACAATATGGCTACCAAACCACATGACCGATGATGTCATCACTTTTTTCTGTGGACCAATTTATCGCTAGATGACTCAAAATTTTTCATACCAATTGGATGTAGCATTCTATGTGTGTAATTATGACATCATAACGAAGGCACCTGTGATGTCATAAAAAAGTCACTTATTCCCCATGAGGAGTACTTGCCGTGTGCGAAGTTTCAATTTTTTTTCCTTGGTGTGGTTTCAGAGATACAGAGGTCCAAAGTTTTTTCCTTTTTTTCCAACATTGCTGCCACACCACATGACCTACGACGTCATAATTATCATTAGAACGTTCCACACGAGTAGTCATTCCTACGGTGAAAATTTTGGCTCAATCCGACCAACGGTTGCAGAGAAAAACATGAAAGTTCTGTGCGGACAAACAAACAAACAAACCAACAAATCCAAATGCAATACCTTCTCCTCTGATGAGAGTAATAAACACAGTGAACAATAAACAGGAACAGTTTTAAATGCTTATAACGTTTTTGGTTTTAGTCGAATTAAAAATACAGAACGATGAGTCTGGAATCTTTCGGAAGAGTAATTGAAAAAGGTTCTCATTGTTATGTTTTCTCTTCTCCAGGTCCATTGATCAATGTTCTTGATGGTTGATTGAAGTCTAAATAACCAGGTCTTGATCAGGTGACCCAACGAAAGGTGCACACGTTGATACCTCGCCCTGACTGCGAACACCTGGAGGGTTGAGATTAGATCTCAGACTAAATAGGTGAATGTGCACTCCTCGAGGATATCCTGCCAGGCACCAGCCCTACATGGTGAGGTACGCAGCTATTCCATGACACCACAAGTTACAGCAGAAGTTACAAAGTTTTGACAATAAAGTGATGATCATCTGGAAGAAACAGTGGCAGCAGAAATTAGTCGCTTGTTCTTGAGCAGTTAATCAATTAATCAATGCGACAACAATCTTGTGAAAAAAAAACTTGAAAATCTTGAACCACAAGAAACCAGGTCGACCCGATGCTCAGATATCTGATTGAAAAATTAGACGGAACTACAAAGTGGCTGAAGAGTAAGGTGTGCTCGGTCGGTTTTGAGGAGAGGAAGGGAGGGGTGTGCCTATTGTTCACACGGTCCTGCCACACCTGTTATGTGACCCAAAGATTTCCGGGGCAGATTCATTCCACCGCAAAAGAAAAAAAAAAACCCAGGAAACTCGAGGCTTATTACCCCAAGAGTGGAAAATAAATAAATTAATAATGTATATTTTATATTGAGAATCTTGAAAAGTACAGTTTGCAGAAATTGTCTTCTCACGACAATCAATTCCCCATTCACGTTCTTAAACGGGGTTATAAACCCCTCCACGTCAGTACCCTCCCCTACATCTCCTACAAACCCGCGTCCTTCAAACTCCACCTCTTCTATGTGTCACCCTCTTCAGCATCCCTCCGCTTCATGTCCCCCTCTTTATGCCTCTCACCGCCCCACCCTCTCAAGGCTTCCCCACCCCCCATCACCCCACTATTCAAAGCTTCCTGCTCACCCTACGATTCCCATTTCTCCTCCACCCTCCTCCTCCTCCGATCTTCCTCCTTCCCCCGCATCCTCCCAATCTCCCTACCCTTTCCCATCTTTTCTCTCATCCCACTGCCTCTCAGCTTCTCCTTCATCCTCCCAGTTAACCCCTGCCCCTACCAGCTCCCTCCTCCCCACACCCTCCCAGCTTCACCAACCACCCCCCACACCCTCCCAACTTCCCCCACCCCCACTCCTCTCAGACCCTCACAGCTTCCCCTTCTCCACACCAACTCCCCCTTCACTCACTGTCCCACGACCTCCCCTCCTCATCCTCCAATCATCCCTCCAAGCATCACGCCCCCCTCACACCCCACACACCCAGATCCCTGCCCCGCTGCCTCTACCAGCTCATTTCTTCTACTATCCCTGCTGGCAGACCTCTCTCAGCTTGGACGTGTTGCTGCATTTGAGCCTGGGGAGTATCTGCTGAAATCTATCTGTCCGGGTTCTTCCTGACATCTTTGTTCTTTGTTCTTTCACATTTCTTTCTAAAAAAAATTTCACAATTCCCTTTATTCATTCTTATTCTTGCTTTTTCTTCTTTTTCATCTCTTTTACTCTCTATTCCTCTCTTTCGTTTTCTGTCTCTCTAAGGAGAAGTGAATTCTTGCAGAATTTTTTTTTACTGTAAGGCTCACTTGGCTGTGCCTGGATGAGTTTGAGGGTTGTGGAGTAGTGGCTGAAACCCAAATCCTATCCAGGTTCCTCCTGATGACTCCATCTTTACTCTTTACTTCTTCGGGTTCCTTCTTGGTCTTCCGTTCCATTCCACATTCCAGCACCTGCCAACAGCGCCTCCTCCCCTGTCCCTAACTGTGTGGACCTCAAAAATCTGAGGCCTCTGCTCTAACCTGACAGATCTCTCAATCCAGGCTACTCCTGATAAAACTGGACATCATCTATTTTACAGAATCCTTCCCCACACAGGACTTCCTTGACCCCTTAGTGTCTCTTCCTCCTATTGTCTGATTCATGGATTTAGATTAATGGATTTATGAATCTAAATAAACAATGTATGGAGGCCCTCAATGTCAGACATTAGATCTGGGCCGTCACTTTAGACATATCTCGAGCCTTTGATACAGTCTGGCATCCTGCCTTACTCTACTCTCCCCGTCAAGGCTGGAGTGCCCCAAACAGTGTTCTGGGTCCAGTCCTATTCCTTATCTTAATAAATGATCTCTCTAAATCTCTAGGAAATCCCCTTTATCTATTTGCTGATGACTCTAACCTCTGCTGTGACATCCTTCAACCTTCAGACAGGCATGTAGATTGCAGCCACTTTCCTCTCTTCAGACTTTGACAAAATCACAAGTTGGTCAAACACTTGTAATATCTTTTCATCCTGACAAATCTCACACTCTCACTATGTCTCTCTGAAAGGACCATCTGGCAACCCCCACCCCCATTTACTTTCCGAACAATCCTCTTGAGGAAGTTCAATCATTCAAACTCCTGGCTCTCACCATTAGCCATGGCCTTTCTTGGGCAAACCACATTTCAAAGTTTGTGTTCAAAGCCAACTGGGCATTCTCAATCATACCAAGTCCTCCTTGGCACACCTGGGGTTTCACCCTTACAAGGCTTTCATCCACAGCCTGATGGAGTGGAGTACTGCTCTCCCCTCTGGGCTGGCTCCTCTGCCTCACACCTTGCTCAGCGTGACACCATGGAAATCAAGGCCTTCAAGATCATTGCAATCTTCCACGATGAAGCTCGGTCTATGAATCTATCACTTTGCCTTCACAGACAGGTCAGTGGTCTCTCCGTCTTCCACTGCCTCTTTCTGGTTTTACACCCTCTGCTCTTTCCATGCTTTGTCCTCTTCCCCCAACCCCCCAGGTTTCTGAAGGAACACTAGCAACCCCCCACCCATCTCCTCCCCCCCCCCAACCCGGTGAAACTCTCAAAACCTAGAATCATTGTTCACCTCAACTCTTTCGCTGATCCATTTTTACAACTGTGGAACCAACTTCCATGCTCTCTTCAATCTCATTCCTCCCTCCAGGTCTTCAAGGCAGCTCTTAACCACCGTCTCAGATCATCCCCCATCCCAAACCATGATCTTTTCTCCACCCAATAACTCTCTCCGAGCCCACCTCTTTTTTTTTTCCACTTTTTCTTTTCTGAAAGTTTGTTTCTGTTTCCATCCTGTCCACCCCATGCGTCCGACCCTACCCCTCATCCCTCGCCACATCCCTTATTTGTCCATGTCTCCATCTATGTTGTGCCTCATCCCTGCTGTTGGTGATTTCCCCTCCTCTCTTCCTGCTGTTCCTTTTGTTTTCTTACGTCCTGATCTGTTTGTCAAAGCTCCTCCATGCGCCTCGACATTGCATATATCTTTTTAAACGGTTTTACCGTCGAGGCTTTGCATCGGTACAGTCATGAACCTTGGCCGAGCGTGTTTACTCATCCAGAGTCTCTCAGCATGAAATCAATGGGGAATTCAAAGTTAGTGTAGATATACCTATTACCTCGACTGTGGGTGGCACTCAGGAAAACTCCAAATAAGGTTCAGGTGGAATCGGACTACCTGGGTGGAACTGTCAAAGGTTTTAACAACACTGGTATGTCTCATCAAAGATGCTATTTTAATACTCTGACCAATGCAATGATAATACATATCCATGTAATGTTACCTGTATATCCAAGCAACACCATATGTTGCTTTCGAGGGTGGTTGCTGTCCACTTCAGCGTTGTCACATGTGAACGGGCATCTTCGCCATCCCAGGTCGAAAAACCAGTTAAAACCAGTACACATTTTCAACTGGTCTCTATTGGTTCTAATTGGTCTTTAACTGGTCTCTATTGGTTTCAACTGGTACCAGTTAAATTCAGTCAGAATTCCAATTTCCCAGTTGAAAAAACCAGTAGCTCATATTTGTACCAGTTAAAGTTAGACTGGTCCCAGTTGATACCAGTTACAATGTACTGGTCCCAGTTGATATCAGTTACAATGTACTGGTCCCAGTTGATACCAGTTGCAATGTACTGGTCTCCCAGTTGATACCAGTTACAATGTACTGGTCCCAGTTGATACCAGTTAGTTAAATACAATTGTATTTCAACTGGTAATATATCACTCTATTCCAATTTCCATATTAAAACCAGTAAGAAACCAACTGGCTTTACTGGTACCAGTTGGCTACTGGTTTTCAACTGGTACCAGTTGACCAGTAAGCTACTGGTCTTTACTGGTTTTTTGACCTGGGATTGAAGGACAATTACCATGAGAAAGTTTTCTGGACTTTTCTCAAAAGCCTGCATTTTGTCCAAGAGTGTTTATTAACCCAACGTTTGGTGGGAAAGCAGACCATGTGATTTAAATTATATTCGCAGTCAGCTGCTGGGTTGAAAATTCTCCAGCATAATCTAATGAGGTTATAACTATAAGATAGTTATTTCGTTCGGATGCAGCACAAGTAAGGCTGCGGAGTGACATAATTGGCTGAGGGCATGGCTGTGCTGCTGATACAGTGCCCTCTCCTGGTTAGGGAAGGAATATGTAATTGATCATGGTGCCCACGATAGCTCGCCTACTCTTCGCAGAGGACACTTTTAACGTCAACCGATGAATGCTGGCAGACGGGATACCCGTTTAACGTCCATCCGAGAGACGGCACGCACATTGATGAACCACCCTCCCTGTGAAACACCAGGATGACAGTTTATAGCTGGGTCGGGATTCATACCTAGGTTAGACAGCTTGTAGGCTATCGTGCCAGCCCATAATCATGTCAGGAATACTAGCATATCCCTTGCAGCGAGGAGAACCGACATACTCACCAACTTCGTGAAATCACTCCTCTCTACCCATCACGTTAATTTACTCCCCCTCGAGATGCCAACATGGCCCCAGATGCGGTTGAGAAACTCAAATCAGATCCACATACCCCCCCCCCCCCGCGTGAGAAGTCAGAGATACAAACAGTCTCGTATTCCTTATCTGGTGAAACTGACCAATTCATAATGGAATAAGGGACACAATATTATTGTTTTGCCAGAAGCCCTCATTGTCTGCAATCTGCCCTGCATTGTCACACATCGCACATCTTTTCGGTGCAAGGAGGTCATGTTCTCACCCCTGCCTGTCTGTTTCTGTCTGTTTGTGTGCCTGATATCTCAGAAAGTGAAGGACGCATTCGGACGAAACTTGGTGGGCAGGTTGGGTGTGTGCCAATAATTAATTGATTCAATTTTGATGAAGATCCGAATTCGGATCCGTATCTGATGAATTTTTTGTAGTGATTCGTCACCATTGAGAGATAGGGCCAAAACGACATAGTGCTGTATAACATGGTATTTCAAAAATGTTTTGGGCCCGATATTTATTCTTGTATCAGGCATTACGTGGCGGAGCTATGCGCTCGACCGAGTGCCCTTCTCGTTATTATTATTCCTATTATATAACGAGCAAATACCACCCATCACTTCGATGAGGGGAGTACAAAATGGGAGACTGAGAAAAAGAGTGGGGAAGAGGGAGAGAGGGGTGGGGGAGAGAGAGCGGGAAGAGGGGAGAGGGAGAGTGGGGAGAGAGGAGAGAGGAGGGAGGGGAGTGATGAGGAGTGGGGGATAAAAGAGGGTTGGGGGAAGGGAAGACAGATGTAAGGAGGAGCGTTAATGACGGCCCAGACGTGTCCAGAAACAAATACCGCCCAGAAGGGTCGGGATCAAACATCGCCTGGACGAGTCAAGATCAAAATACCACCTGGACGCGACGAGATCAAAGACCATCCAGATGTATCCAGAGACAAACACCGCTTGGACATATCCGGAGATGAACTCCCGTCCAGACATAAACACCGCCCTAACACGTCCGGAGACAAACCCTGCCCAGAAACGTCTGGAGACAAACACCATCGAGACAGAGACAGAGAGCGAGAGACAGAGAGCGAGAGACAGAGAGCGAGAGACAGAGAGCGAGAGACAGAGACAGAGACAGAGACAGAGACAGAGACAGAGACAGAGACAGAGACAGAGACAGAGAGAGAGAGAGAGAGAGAGAGAGAGAGAGAGAGAGAGAGAGAGAGAGAGAGAGAGAGAGAGAGAGAGAGAGAGAGAGAGAGAGAGAGAGAGAGAGAGAGAGAGAGAGAGAGAGAGAGAGAGAGAAGCGATGAGGGTGGGGGATAGAGGAGGGGTGGGGGAAGCAAGACAGTGTGAGGTGAGAGAAAGGGAAGACAGACGTAAGGAGCATTAATGACCATCCAGACGCGTCCAGAGACAAACTACGCCCAAACATGTCCAGAGACAAACACCACCCAGACACGTCCAGAGACAAATACCGCCCGGAAGGGTCAGGATCAAACATCACCTGGACATGTCCAGATCAAACACCACCCAGACGCGTCCAGATCAAACACCACCCAGACGCGTCCAAATCAAACACCACCCGGACGTGTCCAGATCAAACACCACCCGGACGCGTCCAGATCAAACACCACCCGGACGTGTCCAGATCAAACACCACCCGGACGCGTCCAGATCAAACACCACCCGGACGCGTCCAGATCAAACACCACCCGGACGCGTCCAGATCAAACACCACCCGGACGCGTCCAAATCAAACACCACCCGGACGCGTCCAGATCAAACACCACCCGGACGCATCCAGATCAAACACCACCCGGACGCGTCCAGATCAAACACCACCCGGACGCGTCCAGATCAAACACCACCCGGACGCGTCCAGATCAAACACCACCCGGACGCGTCCAGATCAAACACCGCCCGGACACATCCGGAGATGAACTCCCGTCCAGACATAAACACCGCCCAAACACGTCCGGAGACAAACCCTGCCCAGAAACGTCCGGAGACAAACATCATCCAGACATGTCCAGAGACAGAGACAGAGAGTGAGAGAGAGAGAGCGAGGAGTAGCGATGAGGGGTGGGAGATAGAGGAGGGGTGGGAGATAGAGGAGGGGTGGGGGAAGCAAGACAGTGTAAGGTGAGAGAAAGGGAAGACAGACGTAAGGAGCATTAATGACCACCCAGACACGTCCAGAGACAAACTAGGCCCAAACACATCCAGAGACAAACACCACCCGGACACGTCCAGAGACAAATACCACCCGGAAGGGTCAGGGTCAAACATCACCTGGACAAGTCCAGAGCAAACACCACCCAGACGCGTCCAGATCAAACACCACCCGGACGCGTCCATATCAAACACCACCCGGATGCGTCTAGATCAAACACCACCCGGATGCGTCTAGATCAAACACCATCCGGATGCGTCCAGAGACAAACACCGCTTGGACACATCCGGAGATGAACTCCCGTCCAGACATAAACACCACCCGAACACGTCCGGAGACAAACCCTGCCCAGAAACGTCCAGAGACAAACACCATCCAGACATGTCCAGAGACAGAGAGAGCGAGAGAGAGAGAGAGAGCGAGAGAGAGAGAGAGAGATACTTTATGAAACACACACACACACACACACCTGATATTGCCAACAACCCAAAAACCATGAATAGCTTTCAATGAAAAACAACGTGACATTTATATAGACGTTTCAGGGATATGTTCACAAACATTAATCCTTCTGAACAGCTGCTGGTGATGGGTGGAAAAAATTTTTTAGCTTGGTCATTTAGAAAACACTTAATATGGCAAACGGTTCAGAAATTGGGTGTTATTATCACAATATCTCGCTTGGGGCGATGGAGCGTGAACCACTCGCTCGGGGCGACAGAGCACGAACCACTCGCTCTGGGTGACGGAGCGCGAACCACTTGTTAGGGGCGACGAAGGACGAACCACTCGCTTTGGGCGACAGAGCGCGAACCACTCGCTCAGGGTGAAAGAGCTCAAACCACCTGCTCGGGGTGATGGAGCACGAACCACTCGCTCGGGGTGATGGAGCACGAACCACTTGTTAGGGGCGACAGAGCACGAACCACTCGCTCTGGGTGACGGAGCGCGAACCACTTGTTAGGGGCGACGAAGGGCGAACCACTCGCTTTGGGCGACAGAGCGCGAAACACTCGCTCAGGGTGAAAGAGCTCAAACCACTCGCTCGGGGTGATGGAGCACGAACCACTTGTTAGGGGTGACGGAGGGCGAACCACTTGCTCGGGGGAAAGAGCAAGAACTACTCGCTCGGGGTGACGGAGCGCGAACCACTCGCTCGAGGCAACGGAGCGCGAGCCACTCGCTCGGGGCGACGTAGCGTGAACCACTTGCTCAGGGCAATGGAGCACGAACCACTCGCTCGGGGTGATGGAGCACAAACCACTTGTTAGGGGTGACGGAGCGCGAACCACTCGCTCGGGGCGACAGAGCACGAACCACTCGCTCTGGGTGACGGAGCGCGAACCACTTGTTAGGGGCGACGAAGGACGAACCACTCGCTTTGGGCGACAGAGCGCGAACCACTCGCTCAGGGTGAAAGAGCTCAAACCACCTGCTCGGGGTGATGGAGCACGAACCACTCGCTCGGGGTGATGGAGCACGAACCACTTGTTAGGGGCGACAGAGCACGAACCACTCGCTCTGGGTGACGGAGCGCGAACCACTTGTTAGGGGCGACGAAGGGCGAACCACTCGCTTTGGGCGACAGAGCGCGAAACACTCGCTCAGGGTGAAAGAGCTCAAACCACTCGCTCGGGGTGATGGAGCACGAACCACTTGTTAGGGGTGACGGAGGGCGAACCACTTGCTCGGGGGAAAGAGCAAGAACTACTCGCTCGGGGTGACGGAGCGCGAACCACTCGCTCGAGGCAACGGAGCGCGAGCCACTCGCTCGGGGCGACGTAGCGTGAACCACTTGCTCAGGGCAATGGAGCACGAACCACTCGCTCGGGGTGATGGAGCACAAACCACTTGTTAGGGGTGACGGAGCGCGAACCACTCGCTCGGGGCAACGGAGCGTGAACCACTTGCTCGGGGCGATGGAGCACGAACCACTCACTCGGGGCGATGGAGCGCGAACCACTCACTCGGGGCGACGGAACATGAGCCACTCGCTCTGAATGATGTGGCAGGCAAAAGCGTATACAGTGAGTGAACGATTCACGCAGAAGGTCGTAGCGCGGTACTGCTATCGACTGTCAGGTTTTCGGCAAGTGGCTTAAGTACTGTGTGTGTGTGGTCGTATGGCAGCTTACCTGCCAGCGTAGCTATCATTTCTTGAAGCGTGACTGTGTCGCTGATGCAGTGTCCCTCTACCAGTACACACACTGGAACTGGTACTCATTTTGCCAACCTCAGAAGGATGACAGGCTGAGTCAACCCCCTGGTGTATTAATTCAGTGGCTGACCGGGGCTTGAACTCAGAACCATAGGATCCCAAGCCACCACCCTAACCACTGAGCCAACACCAGGCTTCGGCTTAAGTACTCATGTAAGCAGTCCAATTTAATGGTTGATAAGGAACGGTTGGCCAGGCTGTCGCTGCATATCATATAGGATCCCTTTAACTTTGAAGCCGTTCTTCACCGCACACACAACAGTTCATGAAATAAAATGAATTTGTTCAAATAATGACTTTATCCACAAAACAGTTGCAGCGAATGCAGAACAACCCTGGAGACATCGCAAAGTTCAATCGCCTGTGAAATGAACATTGCATACAATCCGCCATATTTCCTGCTCGTCAGTGCACGCGTCACGTGGTAAATCAGTTCATGGCAAAATAAACCGCAAGCGTAATAACTTTTTTTGGAAAACATTCGTTTTTTTTTTTTTTACCAGATTTGCTTTGATTCCCTCTGGAGCACCTCGTGAAACCTCCAGAAATATGGACACAGATCTGGCAGACGCTATGGATAGGCAGTCCCTCTGGGGGACAGTGCATGAGGTCTAGCAGTGAGTGCATTAAATCATATTGCTCAATGAAGCTGGTTAATTTTGTCACTTTCCTAAATTTTTCGTTCACTCAATGTAATTCTCCAAAGAGTAGAAAAAGGTAAGTTTTATGCTTTGGAAATTTCACATTTTCTTGTGCGTCTACGGAGAAGGAGGGAACATAGCCTTGCTTGCTTAAAATAAATGGGTCGATTGCCTTATTGTTAAGACTCGTTATTTCTTTAAATTATCGGATTTCACAACAAATTGAAACTTATTTGGTACGGACGATATCCGATCCTCAAAACCGAAATAATATTTTGATGATATACTTGAATTAGTCCGTGAGAGTACATTGTGGAAAATCGCATCAGATAATGTATGAAATCGCTTCAAGCTCCCAATTTGAAAACAAAAGCACTTACAAAAGCGACGTATGGAACAATTCATAGCTTTGATGAACTGGCTTTCAATTATATGAGTGAGGAAAATGAAAAAAATCTTTATCGTTAAGAAATCGTTGCGGCCAGTTCCAAGTCAATCATGGTTGAGCAGGCCAAAAAATATGGCGGCTTCAGACTCCAGCGAGGTTACCCAGGAAACGCCTTAAGACACCAAACAGCGACGTGGCCGAAGATCACCTGATGAAGGCTATAATTAAATAAGGCCATTAATTATCTTCCAAAGTGGTGTTTTAATTAACCCAAACATCCAATTTTCACTCTTGCACTTCTTTGGAGTTTTCTTCATATATATGCAAAGTTTCAGGCTGTGAGGTTTTATAGTTTTGGAGTTATGGAAGGAAACACACTGACAGACACACAGACACACACATTGCCATTTTTTAGTGTAGAGTCGTAATCAGAGGCGAATGCAAATCCAGAGAAACATGAACGAACTGTACCAAGTCCATATAGAGATGAACCGGTTGGAGACATACGACATGAGAAAAGAGGCCATTATGAGGTGATATGATTACGATGTTTAACAATGCAGGCTCCACGTGGACGCCAATAACTCAACTGCGTGACCTAGGGTCCTCCTGTCTAGAATCAGGTTACCTAATTAACCACGCGATTTAACCACCGGGGAATCACGCCCTCGGTACTCCTTGTCCGAACCGGATCACTCTACCAACTACGGATCACCTTTCCGGATCAGATGCAGCTGAGCGGCACTGCCAAGGACGTACCGGCTAGAAGGAATGGATTGTTGGGAATAAAGACCCAGCTAAACTTAGAGCCGAACCATGCTGGAACAATGGAGGAAAAGACATAGGCGAGCTGGGAACATTTCTACAATTATTATTTATTTACAATAAGCGAGGAAAAGCATGTGGCACAACAAAAGGTTTATTGGGGATGTAATGCAGGGAAAGATGAGAGAGGTGTGGGGTGCGACAATTATACAAGCAACTTACAAAAGCAGACACAGTGCAGACTTGATGCGAGATTAATAAAAGCAACAATCACAACAATAAAAGATCTTATACAGGCTTACTTAACGGACAGGCACCCACACTCTCAGACACACACTCAGACAAAGTAAACCCAATTGTGAAAGGAACTTTTGCAGCCAGCAAGGGAGGGAGTTGAGGTTACAGTTTCTCGGTACCTGAGCGTTTCGGGGGGAGGGATGCTCCGTGGTGCGGCACCCGACAAAAGTTGTGTAGTTCGTTCCACAGCCGCACGAGTGGTAATCGTGTCTGTAGCAGGAGCCCGAGTGGAGAAGAGCGGAGTCCAAGGCCGAGAATGGAGCAGCAGACAGGATCAGGTAAGAGGCTTGGACGAGGTCGTGTCGGCGGGGACCAGTACAGTAGGCGGGCTGTCAAGGCGAGACGTAGGCAGAGCCAAGCCGCAGGAACACTTTCACAACACCTCCTTCAATTCTCCACTTTCCAACCGACTTCTCACGCCTTCGACTTTCAACCAACTCCCACCAACTTCTTCCTTTCAATCAACAACAACCGACTTCTTCCTTTCAATCAACAACAACCACCGAATTCTTCCTTTCGATCTACAACAACAACCCCCGACTTCTTCCTTTCGATCTACAACAACCCCTTCCTCTGAGGATTGCTCCGTACTTTATAGATCCCGGAGCTCGGGGAGGAGCCATGGCGAAACCGACGTGATTGTCTGATCCGAGCATCCTGATTGGACCAGCCCTTCATGTGGTCCGCCCGCCTTCCTGGGCGGTGTTTCAGCCAGATGCTAGTTTGGCCCACCCACGCCGCGCGTGTCTGGGTTTGGGAAGGTGGATGGTGGCGCAGCTTCCATAGCGAATGTCGGGATTTTGCCTCAGAAAACGAGACTTTGGATACAGCGGGTAGATGGTGGTACGCTTCGGCCAGCAAAACGAGGATAGCAAGCGAGATGAATTTACCTCAGAAAAAGGAGGGAATAAAATAAAAGGGGGAAAAATGACTTATTAATCCCAACTATAGCCCATCGCAACGCACTCCCTTGTCCTCCCACTAAACACAAGGAACGGATCTAACTACACTATATTAATGGAATAACTGACGCAGGACAACTATCTGTTGTATGCATACGGTTCCGAGGACCATAACAATATATTTGATAATCCTTGTTTTACACTGAAGGAAAAACTGAAACGGAAGGCATAACTATTGTGAATACTGTATAACGCTCCTGCAGATGGCTTGAGCCGACGAGGTTTGGTTTAATCCGAGATGCGCCCTTGGGTGGTGGAGGTCCCTGGGCATATGTTGGATGGTGGAGGCCCCAGGGCACGTGTCCTGGTTGCACTTTGGGTAAATCTGGCCCTGGTTGTCGGTAACAATTGAGTGTATACCAATGAGTGATTGTGATGCCTGTGCTGATTGTGATGTCTGTGAAAGGGTCTCATCCAGGGATCCTTTGAGGTCGATATTCAATATTGTATATTCTTCACCCTAAAATAATCTTCACCCACTACGTCTCCCCCCTCCTCCCCCAAAAAGACTTGATAAAACAATAAAATAAACAATTTTTTTTTCTCAATTTTTATTTTTAACTTCCTGGTGACATCCCTGAGCCTGCCAGATGGTTCTCACCCCCATTGTTCCCTTCATCACCCCCAATGAAGTTAAGTCGTTTTGATGGATTTATTTAATCTGGTGTTGGTGTAGCGTGGAGACATGATCTGGATCTGGACCCATTGACCTCCTCCTATGTCAAATTCCCTTATTATTCCTTGTCATACCAGTTCATGGTACTTACAGGAACCATTTATTAATCAGGATCTGAGCAGAATCGACATTGGACAAAAAGGAGAAGTGTCTGTGCACATCCACCGCTCCGGCTCCAAGAGTCTGGACTTGAAGAGGGCCTCAGGTGTTTGTGTGTCTGAAATGAAATACAGGTACCCCTCGTCGGGTAGAATATCGGATCGCTGCTCAGCTTGCGCCGAAGAAATAATTGTTTGGCTTATTTGTATACAAAGTCGAGGCTCGTGGAAGAGCTAGAACATAGAGCAGGGATGATGGACAACATAGACTCGTAGAGGGAGACTTGGACAAGTAAGGGATATGGGGAGGAATGAGGGAGGCTTCTTTCCAAGTTACCAGGAAAAACCGGAAACTTGGAAAGAAGTGGGATTGGGGATGGGGGGGGGGGTAATCGGAGTCGAAAATATCCTTGAATGCAGAACACTTCACGTGGTCCGAAAACTGATCAACTTGTCCTGGATCACCTGGAGAGGCTGGGTTCAACTTCGACAGTTACCTTGACGTGGGTACCGGTCATGTTGGATTACCTGTGAATGACATGGCTCATGATAAACTTGCCAAGCGAACTTTCTTCAACCTATAGATCATCTTTTTCCATCGACTACATATAGGGAGTAAAGTAGAGGAGAGTATAAAAGTAAATAAGAGGAATTTGCACTGTAGTAAAGCAGGATCACCTTTCAATCTGAGGAGTTGATGCATGGAATGGTCTCCCTGGAAAGGTGATGGGAACAAAAACACGAGTGGATTTATTTCAACTGAAATTGAAGATGTACCTTGAACCTTTGGGGTTTGACAGGACTGATCGCTACATTAGATGTGGATGGATAATAAACATACAAGCAGGTAGGCGACATGGGTGGTCGCTACATAATTGCATACTAGTCGTAGTTTTTGACGGATCGGGCTGAAATTTTTTTGAGAAACAGTGTGATTATAGTACGCATAAAAAAAAAGCCTGGAAGCCGATTTTTGATTTTCGAAAAAATAAATTTTTTATTATTTTTCAAAAAAATTCAAAGTCCAGTTGCTAGGCAACGGTGGTGTCCATAGCAACGGTGCTCAAAAGCGTACAACTAGATCCTGGTATGAACCTACCTGTCAAGTTTCATCAAAATCGGTTGACTCCTCTGGCCTCCAGAGCTGTCCATTACATACATACGGACAGACGGAAAAAGTGAAAATAAGGGTACTCAAGCGACCACCCCAAAACGCACGGTGGATAGAGCGCAGGCACGATGGGCCGAACGGCCTCCTCCCTTCCTTGCATATATCGCTGACGTAATGGGTTTAGCGATTCTGGGAAGTGGGACGTTTGCGCATGCGCACTCGCCACGGTTTCCTGAGGCCTTGGTGGCCTGGTGATAGTTTGGGGGTTTTTGTCGTGTTGCGATGATGGAACGAGAGTTTGACGAGATCGACCGGTGCGGCGGGTGGTTGTCCGCTTACCAGGCGAGTGCCTGTCCGTCGGTCCCTTTGCGCTCCCCCCCCCCCTTTTCTTTCCGAGCTGCCATGTGTTTCTGGTCCACTGTTTTTATTTTACACTCGAGTCACGGCGCGTGACACGAAGGATGAAGAAATATCCTCAGGTCGGGAATGGGATCCTTTATCAACCGACCCGATGACCCTGCGATTCCGAGGTTCCTCTGCATTGTCGGTGTATAAATAAACATGGACTCGAGTACAGAAGCTTCTAAACTGCTCCTCGAGTCTTGGTTATCCCATTTGGAGAAACTTAATCCGTTTTGTCTCGACTTGGTTAATCGCTTTTCATGATTGGTTGTTGATGTGAGCTTTTACAAACTCGTTTGCCATCTTCACCCTGCAGTGTAGGACATGTGGCCTTCGTTGTCACCTTTGGAAATACAATTTGGTATTTTGTGGAGTGTGTGCGACGGGTGTTGTAACCCACCTTTGTCTGGGGCTCAGTCACGATCCTGGAATGGGAATGAGTATGGGGATAGAGTTTGGGATGAGGATGGAGTTGGAGATGAGGATGAGGATGGAGTTGGAGATGAGGCTGATGGAATTGGGGATGTGGATGAATATGAGGATGGAGTTAGGGATGAGGATGAGGATGGAGTTGGAGATGAGGATGAGGATGAGGATGGAGTTGGAGATGAGGCTGATGGAATTGGGGATGTGGATGAATATGAGGATGGAATTAGGGATGAGGATGAGGATGAGGATGAGGATGGAGTTGGGGATGTGGATGAGGATGAGGATGGAGTTGGAGATGAGGCTGATGGAATTGGGGATGTGGATGAATATGAGGATGGAGTTAGGGATGAGGATGAGGATGAGGATGGAGTTGGGGATGTGGATGAGTATGAGGATGGAGTTGGGGATGTGGATGAGTATGAGGATGGAGTTGGGGATGTGGATGAATATGAGGATGGAGTTGGGGATGAGGATGATGATGGAGTTGGGGATGAGGATGAGGATTATGATGGAGTTGGGGATGAGGATGATGATGGAGTTGGGGATGAGGATGATGATGGAGTTGGGGATGAGGATGAGGATGATGATGGAGTTGGGGATATGGATGAATATGAGGATGCAGATCTGGTTGGGGATGAGGATGGGGTTGGGAATGTAGATGGGGCTGGGAATGAGGATGCAGATGGAGTATGGAATGGGGCTGGGAATGAGGATGCGGATGGAGTTGGGAATGAGGATGTGAATGGGAATGAAGTTGGGGATGGGGTTCAGGATGAGGATGGGGGTGAGGATGGAGATGGGGATGCAGTTGGGGATGAGGATGAAGATGGGGATCGGGATGAGGATGAGGAGGCTGGGGGTGGAGTTCGGGATGAGTACGAGGATGAAGTTGGGGATGAGGATGGAGACGGGGGGTGGAGTTTGGGATGGAGTTGGGGATGAGGATGAGGATGAGGTATAAGTTCAAGTTTCCTACCTGAACAGACTGTCCACCTTCCCCTTTCCTTGATCTCTTCCTTTCTAAACTGCTCCATTATGCACTGTCTTTACTTCTCACTGTTGTCTGTCTTTCTCGTTCCCCTTTCTTTCCCTCAGGACATAAAGTTGCTGAGTAAAGAATTTCCATTTCGCATGGCGAAGAAACCAGAGAACAGCACGCGGAACCGTTACCGTGATGTAAGCCCCTGTAAGTACTGTAAAGCTTTTGACTTCCCATACAGTGACACCCATAACACCCAAGCATGACTCGCTCACACTGATGGCTATTAACGTTCCCATCAAAATGGGATTCGAACCAATTTCATTACCTTTGACAGAACACTGCTGGAGGTCTTTATGGATGGTGCTCTCAACCATTGGCTCAGTTGTGGTTGTGACACCAAGGTAGTGGTTTTGTTCAGGACTATTGTCACCTTGGTGTAAGATAAATGGTTTGTGTTTCTTCTGGGAGCTTTTATTTTTAATTCCATAGCTTCCGAAATGCTCTTTTTCACATTCTGTGCAGAAGTTTGCATTGCCAGATGGTTTGTGTGCTTTTTCCAGCAAATCCAGTCTTTCTTTTTTTTGTTCCAACTTCAAAGTTCAAAAGAGTCCGACTACTACTTCTACTACTACTGCTACTACAGCAGCCCCAATTGTTCCCACCTTCTTGTGGGTAGGCCAGAGTTTTTGGTTCAAGTCTTTCATAAACCAGCTGGCCTGGCCTAATGTTTGATTGAGTCGCCTACTTTTCATGAACTATATTGTGGGATCTTTAATGGCCACCTTCTAATGCAAGCAGACGGGACAACCAGATGAACGTCCCGATGAGGGATCGGGTACTCATTGATGCCATGTCTTTCCTGCGAAGCAGAAGTCCAACAGTTTATAGTTGGGTCGGGAAACAAACCGAGATGAGTCTGCTCAAAGGTAAGTGCGCTACCTCCACACAATCCTGTCATACAAGCTCAAAGTTGAGTAAAATATGTAATTGAGTAATTTTAACCTTTCTTGTATCCTTGATGTCACTTTCTTCTGATTTAGTGACATTGCTGCCTAAAGTGAAATGGAAAACTACTCTGTCATGTAGGCTGTCAGCGGGCAGGTAGAACAATGGGTGGCATCGACCAAGCAGACATTTCACCTTGCAGAAGTATCAGTTGAATACACCTGCTGGCAGGTTATAAACAGTTGTTGCTAAAGGGAAGTGTGAATCTGGCGTTCGTTTTGAGGTCAAATCTACCGTGAAACTAGTGGAAGTGCCAAGAGGAATCGCAGATCGTTTGACACATTGCCAACCATTAACCAAAAACCATCATCTCATCCTGGTTTGGGGATATAATGTGACACCCCGGTTTATGGTGAGGATGAGTTCCTGAAAGATGAGACAAATGTCGAAATGACTTAAATCAAAGCAATTGTTCTCATAACAATTGATGGAGTAAATGGGATGTGTTCCTAAACTCGCTATTTCACCGATTTATATTTCGCTTTTTTTTGGTTAATGACAGTTACATTTGAATACACAAATAAATTGATCAATAATTGGCAGAAATATTTTTAAATGAGCCACTTTTAGAAGTGGTCAAACTTTGACCCCTGGTTCATGCCCCAGGGGGGTGGGGGTTTGGATCACAGGGGTCAAAACCAAAAAAAATGCTGAACTCAAAATTTGATATTGGGTCATTCCTGGTGGAACGTTTTGCCATCTTTCAACTCTGCTTAGGTGGGAAGCGTGGGGATTTGTGATGACGCGCCATCGACTTCACTCGAGTTCCTTGTAATTCAATCGAGCTTGACATACCACTGATGAACAAAACCGTTTGGCCAACCATGGCACCTTTTTACACGTAAAAGTAGGATTCAAAACGAATATTTACACAATGTAATACACCAATTCTTGGGTGTTTAGCATTCTAAATGATGACCAAAGTGGATTATTATTATCATTGTGATTATTATCTTGCCAAAACGAAGTTTTTGCAAGATATGTTAGTCAGCTTGTATGTTTTTTTTTGTTTCTTTTTTGTTTGTCTGTAATCACGTATAAAAAATTCTGCAGAGCACAGTTATCATTGGAAATTTTTGTAACTTCGCATATCAGAGGCCTATAGAGGTCCCTTTCAGCGCACAAAATGTTGAAGGTCAAGGTCAAAGGTCAAGATCACTTTGTCGCAAATCAGGGGAGTCGACGAAACCCTTATTTTTTGAGTAATTTTGATCGGATCGTCTTCAAACTTCATGGGAATATAGTTCATGGTCTGGCGCTCAGCTGATTAATTTTTGGTGGCGATTGGCCTTGACCTTCATATGTTTTTTTTTTTGTTTGTTTGTTTTGGTTTTTTTTGTCTGTAATCACGTATAAATCACTCTGCAGAGCACAGTTATCTTTGGAAATTTTTGTAACTTCGCATATCAGAGGCCTATAGAGGTCCCTTTCAGCGCATAAAATGTTGAAGGTCAAGGTCAAAGGTCAAGGTCACTTTGTCGCAAATCAGGGGAGTCGACGAAACCCTTATTTTTTGAGTAATTTTGATCGGATCGTCTTCAAACTTCATGGGAATATAGTTCATGGTCTGGCGCTCAGCTGATTAATTTTTGGTGGCGATTGGCCTTGACCTTCATATGTTTTTTTTTTTTGTTTGTTTGTTTTGTTTGTTTTTTTTGTCTGTAATCACGTATAAATCACTCTGCAGAGCACAGTTATCTTTGGAAATTTTTGTAACTTCGCATATCAGAGGCCTGTAGAGGTCCCTTTCAGCGCATAAAATTTTGAAGGTCAAAGGTCAAGGTCACTTTGTTGCAAATCAGGGGAGTCGACGAAACCCTTATTTTTTGAGTAATTTTAATCGAATCGTCTCCAAACTTTATGGGAATGTAGTATATGGTCTGGCGCTCAGCTGATTAGTTTTTCGTGGCGATTGGCCTTGACCTTCATGGTTAGCGCCTGAGGTCAAACATATTTGACCCCAAGGTCAAATTTTCAAGTTTTAGGAACCATATCGTGTAGTACCTCAAATTGAACACCTCAATGAGTGCTTTCTAGATATGTCAAGCTTGAGACATTATGACGTCATTTGGTGACGTTATGAGGCAAACACATATTTTTCATGGTTACTCTGTAGAACTATTCTCATCGGAATCTCTCGTAGGCAGATATTCCTCAAGGAGTTGCCCCTGGTGGATAGCAGCTCTGTTCACCTCAGTGTGACCTTAAAGAAGTCACACGTGGTCACCTTTTGGCAAGATACGGGTCACCCTGCGGGTGACATTGGTTTTATTTTAATTATTGTTCGTATTTTTTAGAAGATGAAAAGGTATAAGATTTTGTGTGAGGCAGTGTAGTATGGTTTAATCTGGCTATTAGCTGTGAGTTGTGATGTCATCGCTCAAGTTCTCCAGATATGTCTGCTGAACCACTCGGTGGACTCCAAGTGGTAGTTCTTCCAATTTTGGATGGAATAATGGGGAAAGCTTGTTTATGTGCCTTTTATATTGTTATGGATCTGGAAACCGTTTGCATTCAACATACAGGTCCCAAAAGTCAGTTATC
Organism: Eptatretus burgeri; assembly: GCF_056783735.1. Taxonomy (NCBI): domain Eukaryota; kingdom Metazoa; phylum Chordata; class Myxini; order Myxiniformes; family Myxinidae; genus Eptatretus; species Eptatretus burgeri. The sequence continues at coordinate 12,169,991 of NC_140975.1, read as the reverse complement.
CCGTTAAGTACATGTGTAGTCAGATCCCTTTCCTTTTGTCTAATGGGAGAATCAAAATTGTGCATTGTGACTTATTTTAGTTAGGTTATTAAATCTTTACATCTAACAACCAACAAGCCATCTGCATGACCCCTCAGCCCGTCACGATCCACCGCCAACCGGCTGCACCACCAACGTACCTTACAACGTTGATGCTGTTACTCATCGAGTGTGGGCCCGCGTGGAGGACTGGCTGGGGTTTCCCAGGAGGGGTCATTGCAGTGTTATAATGCTACTCATCAAGTTTGACCCCGCGTGGAAAGACCGGTGGGGTTTCGCAGCAGGGGCCAAGGCCCCGCCCCGGAAAGGTGGGCCGTAGGACCCTGTCCAATGAGGGGCGGACAGCGAGGCGTTTTTCGCCAAGAGCCCCTCCCCATGGTGGGAGGAGATATATTTCCGAGACTCTCTGAGTAAGGAGGAGTTTTCACGGTGGTTGGGTCAGGCAGTTTTTGTTCATGCTGGCTGTAAGCAGTCTGGTTCATTCTTCACGGTGGCTGTTACGGGGAGAGGATTTCTGTAGACCCCGACTATTCGCCACGCGAGCTCTGCCACGAGCCACGAGTCCCACACGTGCGACTGGGACCAAACCGACGACCTTTGGCAGGTGCCGCACTAGAGCATGCTTTCCCTCCGACGACCAGGTACCCCCCAACTCTGACCTCCAGCTTGTCTCTCTTCACGGCTGCGAGGGTCAAATAAAGACTGGGGTTTCTTTTCTTTTTGTGTGCGTGTCTGCGTGTGGGCCCATATTTAAGTAGAACTGATTAAGTGTTTTTGCTTATTGTAAATATTTCCCTGCTTGCATATTCGCTCCAAGTCTTGCCTTTGTCTTTATTTTACTGTTGATAAATTTATTAGAAATGTTCCCAGTCCGTTTCTGTCCCTTCTTACATTGGTCTAACATGGTCCGGGTCTGAGTATAAGCGGGGTTTCATCCCCGGTAATTGGTCTATCATAGCCGGACGTCCTGGGCAGGCCCCGCTCGACTGCAACGAGCCGGAAAGGTAGGTGGCAAAGTGGTAGTTGGTAGTGTAAATCTACCGCTGCCGGTAGAGTAAATGCGGTTCGACCAGGCGTTCCGAGGGCGTAGCTTCCCCGGTAGTTTAAATCGCTTCGCTACTTAGGTAAATTGGTTTTAGACAACCAGACCCAATGCTACGCTGTTGAGATATTGGCATCCACGGTCGGTTCAGCGACCCGCCAGCTCACAAAATTATCCGGAGCGACGGCCTACAATTCCGGGGAGATTGGTGGGAGACAACGTAGCTTTCCCCACCTAGTGGTCGTTCTCGCCACTCACCTCCGGCCCACAACAATGTTCATTTATTTTGTCTTGAATTGGGGGTCTTGTATCAAACTAGTCCCTCAGTTTCATATATCTTGACGGGGTGGAGTGAGATGAAGAAGTTGAAACTGATGTGCGCACACCACTTATGTGCCCTGCCCTATATCCCATGCCTTTGTGACAGACGACCATAGCCGTGTACGACTGCACCGAGGTGACAATGATTATATCAACGCCAGCTTGGTGCCCGTGGCGGACGCCGGACGCAGATACATCCTTACGCAGGTAATGCTACATCACATTGCCCACAGCCCTGGTCATCCCCCATGCCAAGACTCATCACCTGACGGACAAAACTACATTTCTCAGAATTATTTTCCACTTGTGTCAGCCCTTCCTCTCATGCACGGTCCGTTTCCCTTGCTGACTTGACAATGCATTTTTCTTTCCTTCCTCCTCCAATCAGGGCCCACTCCCTGGTACTTGTGGCCACTTCTGGCAGATGGTCTGGGAACAAGAGTCCCGAGCCATCATTATGCTGAACCGTACTGTTGAAAAAGGATCGGTATGTTGATAAGATGGCTCTGCTTGCTGAGCTAATCTGGTGGTTTACTTTTTGGGTCAAGTTCTGCTTCCAGTTCCCAAATTGCAAGCTTTTTGTTTCCTCCATTTAATTTTCTGCATGATGTAAATGGATAGGTTGTCATTTTGTGTTTCGGTCCAATGGAATAGGAGCCTATACACAAGGAAATTAGATGCAGGAGGAGGCCATTCGGCCCATCATGCCTGTACCACATCAACACCAGACCAAAAATTAAAATTAAAAAATTACCCCCGTGTGGGGGTGACGGTCATCTCTATAATACCACAAGTTCTCAATGTTCAGTTATGACTGAAGACTACTGCGCAGTTCTACTGCGCAGCTTGAACTGCGCAGTTTGGTTAAAGATGACTCGGCATTTTGGCGCACACGCACGAAATTATATTTTGAAAATAAATGTCGACGTTTACATTTCGGGTTTTTAAACTTTTGCACCTTCGGCGGAAAATGTACAAATGTATAAAAAAGTGTTGCGGTGTTCCGAACGAGAGCCGAATAGGGTCTATTTCCTGACTAAAGCTGCTGTCACACCTTGATGATTTAGCCAGCGTATGCCGATTTATGAAAAATTTGTCTGAAACGCTGGCACACGTCAAATTCGTTATGGGTACGTTTTGTATACGTTAAGACCACGCTGAAAAACACTCCCATAAGTCGTAGTACGCTGGCTTTAAACGTTGTACTTTTGGGTTGTCCTCAAATTTTTGCATGCTTGAAATTTTACGACGTATGCCGGCGTATGACTCACACGTTCCGCTATGCTGGCCATAAGTTGTAGGCACGTTATGCGATCGTCGACACACGTTACTTGTAAGTTACTCATAAGTCGAAACACGTCGAGCTAATGTTTAGCGTACCCAAAACTTATTTCTAACCTATGAATAACGTTTTGTAAGCACGCTACACGAACGTTGTTCACACTTCGCAACACGTTACTTGAAAAAGAGGTAGACGTATTTGACGTCTTCAGGACGACAACAGAACTTGATGAACGCGTTTCTAACTTACAGATACCGTATAGTGGCGTATTGGCAGCGATTAGGGGAATTGGTATATAAAAAGGGCTTCGCAGGAGGAAGCCGTCTTTTTTTTTTTTTTTTTTTTTTTTTTATAGACTTCGTGGTGAGTACATGTCCATGTCATTCCGAGAGATGGAGGATACGGCAACGCTGAGACGACAATACCTACCTGTCCTCGAACATCAACATGACCTCATCGAGTTGACACTGCACCAGTTGCGTGCCAATAGAGCCGGGAGAAGAAGACGTGAACGGAGGAGAAGGAACTGGGTGAGACCATGGATTGGGAGGCGATTCCATTACGGCATATATGACTAGCTCATGGTGGAACTCCGGAACGAGGACCATGCATCCTTCATCAACTTCCTGCGAATGCCCCCAGCGATGTTCGACAAGCTGCTAGCCAGAGTGGGTCCAAGGATAACCAAGAATTATTATTAAATCATTTCAATAGTCCAGTGGAAGCGATTTAACTCATTCAATGGAAACGATTTCAATTGCCAAGCACCAGCGTCCAAAAACAATGGGCGAGTGACAGCCATTTATTAAAAGTGAAGTTGCAGCCTATGAATAGAAAACCTCATGTAATCGTCGACGATACGCTGCCACGCTATGCATACGTTAGACTATCGTTGGGCATAGGTTGTGGACGTCTAAAACGCGCTAATCAATCGTTGGTATAACTTATGTCTAAGTTATCGAAGCGTTCTGTGTTCATTACTAGTACATTATGCATTTGTCTAAGTCGTTTTGAATACCTTTAAAACTGAAACAAAAAAATAGTTCATCGTGGGAATGAGAAAAAAAATTAGCCAAAAAGAACATCGAACAATGGTGCAAAGTAGTCTCCTATTCGTGGACGCAACGAGGATCCATCATCACCCACACCCTCCCCATCACGATCACCTACTACTACTGACATGGACATACTACTACTACCAATACTACTACTACTACTACTACTACTACTACTGATACTACTGACATTGACATCTACTCAACATGGAGTCTGGAACACTGATGGGTTCCTTTTGTGAAGCCCATTTGTATATACCAATTCCCCTAAACGCTGCCAATACGCCATTATACGGTAGATGTAAGTTAGAAACACGTTCAGTAAGTTCTGTGGTCTTCCGGAAGATGTCAATCAAATTCGTCTACATACGACAATGTGCGTTTGAGATACGTTACACATAGGTTCAAAGCACGCTACACATAGGTTCAAAGCACGTTACTCATAGGTTAAAAATTAAGTTTCGGGTATGCTAAACATTACCTCGACGTGTTTCGACTTATGAGTAACTTGCAAGTAACATGTGTCAACGATCGCGGAGCGTAAAGAGAACTTATGCTAGCGTATGCGGAACTTGTGAGCCATACGTCGAGTACATCGTAAAATTTTCAGCATGCTTGAAATTTCACGACGTACTAGACTTACCACGGAATATGACAGCGTACTTCATTGTTTTTCAGCGTGCTCCTAACGTATACACAACTTACCCATACCGTATTTGACGTGTGCCAGCGTTTTACACACATTTTTCATAGGTCGGCATACGCTGGCTAAATCGTCAAGGTGTGACTGCGTGATTGACACTTTCAATTTTCAGGCGGTTATGATTTAAATCGGCGTGCGGCAGCCTTTTAACAGGCTACGCCACGAGTTCGTCGGCGATACGTGCAGCGCGCTATGCCTAAGTTAAACTATCGTTTGGCATAGGTTGTGAACGCCGACAACAGGCTAAGCATTCGTTGGTATAAGTTATCTATAACACAATGAAACATTCTGTGCCCATTACTAATATGTTATGCATACGACCAAAACTTCAAAAAAAACCTCAAAACTTCAGCGTACGCCAACGTTTTACATACATTTTTATACGTTGCCATTGCTGGCTAAAACGTCAAGGTGTGACAGCGACTTTACTACACAGCTGTAGCTATCTACTGGACACCAATCACCAAATTTATATACTATACTCTCCTCTGCACTAATGCCAACGAGTCCGTCAAATAATGTCCAGTAGGTAGATGGCCAAGAGTCCGTAGAAGTAGGTGGTATAATCACTATCACTCTATGTAGTACAGTAGCAAATGGCAGACAGACAACTACGACACAAACCAGTCAGTCAGTGGATTTGATGGGTAGATACGTAGGCCTAGCCTTTTTGTTTTCCAATCTCTTATAAAAAGTGCAACAACAACACTGACGACACCACACTACTCACTCTTACGATCCACAGTTCTGTTCGTTCAGTTCTGAATATTCCAGTGGACTCCACTGGACCAACCGATGACTAAGACAACCGATGACTGTGCACTATATGCAGGAATAATGTTTATATGTGTACGACATAAGATAAACGCGGAAGGAAACCGGAAATATCACAATCGCACATGGCGATTATTTGACGAAGCAGTGCTAAACACCGGAATTATCAAAAACACAACAACACCGTAAAAACTTCATATGACTGGACACCTGTCCCATCGTGTCGGCTGCCGATCAATATTCGTGTCAAAAGAAGGATGGCGTATATCAAAGTGCTGGAAAACAATGGAGATCTCTCTATTGTTTTCCAGCACTTTGACGTATATTAAACACATAACGATATGCCATCCGATATTTTTCAATTCTGATAGCTTCCGTGACCTAGGCCTATGGCGATTTTGCCGATTTGGTGGGGACATCCGGCTATGAATGGGGGTACCTAAAAAGCTATGCTATGGGCAGGCGGGCCGCGGGCGGGCAGGCAGGCAGATTATATAATAGGAGCCACAAACCGAGAGTTAACGAATACCAAGCACGAAAACGACCTTTACAAGCATGAGTTCCTGTTACTAGGGTGTAGTGTTCTCGGGTCAGGAGGGATTTTTGGCCAACTTTGAAATCACGTGATGCGAAAACGAAAGCGAATATCGAAAATCCGGCCTGACAAAATCTAGATATTGTCCCATAGATTCATATGCCACAATCAAATTCAAGATAACTTAAGAAATGTAGGAGATTGATTTTGAAAATCGTCATTTTGCAACTACATGAAGCAGTTTTCGCAAAATTCAAAGTCACGTGACGTGTACGTATTCGAAGATATCGCTATTCTTTCGAATGGACATGAAAGACAAGGTCAGCTGATATGCAATGACACCATTCACTAACTTTTACCATGCCTAGTAGAGAATATATAGCCTCCTGAAGGGCAGTTTTTGCAAACTTTGAAGTCACTTGACGCAAAAACTAAAGCGAAATTCGAAAATCTGTCCCGACCAAATTTAGATATTGTCCCACAGATTCATATGCCACAATCAAATTCAAGATCGCTTGAGAAATGTAGGAGATAAATTTTGAAAATCGTCATTTTCGCATTTTTTGACAACTTTGAAGTCGCATAACACGAAAACGAAAGCGAATATCGAAAATCCGGCCCGAACAAATTTAGATATTGTTCCATAAATTCATTTGCTACAATCAAATTCAAGATCGCTTGAGAAATGGCGGAGGAGATAGAATTTGAAAATCATCATTTTCGCAACTTCAAAGGCCTCGTGACCTTGACCTTGACCTTCGGTGACCTTGAAAGTCATACCATCGTGTATGTCTCATCGACCTCTATCAGGATCACTAATGACCAGATCTCCTGCTTCAAATTCATTGTGAACGGACGGATGGATCGAAGGACATCGACACCCATATTATTAGGTCATGCTCGAAGAGATGACCTAAAAAGGAAAATGTCAAGGCCATCGGTTTGCATCAACAGGCAACTGATTTTCTCAACCTAAAGTTAACTTCTTCTTTTTTTTTTGACGGAGCTAGTATTCAAAACATCAGCCACCTCTCGTTTCCCATGGTGATAAATGTACTCTAATAGACTTTACGTTGATCGAATCAGTTGTGTGCAGGTGCCCTCTTTTCTTCCCCCAGATTTCACTTGTGATCTCTGTAGTTGGCAGGAGCTTTTGCCATTTATACCCGAGTTGTTTCTGCCTCTACAGGTTGTTTGGCCGGTTTGAAAGCATCATGGTAATGAGGAAAACCTTTCTCACGTTCTCGTCCACTTGGTGTGGCAGGTGAAGTGTGCGCAGTACTGGCCAGCAGGGCGTGATAGCGACATGTGCTTTATGGATACGGGGTTCCGTGTGACCCTGGCATCCGAGGAGCAAACGGCATCTTACACCTTGCGCAAACTGGATCTTGAGAATACAACGGTGTGCTTTTTAGCTCGTTGATTATTGCGTTACATTTTTTGGTGCCATGAGTTGTGTTGCATTCCACTTTTGGGTAGTTTCGATTTTTGTGTGCACACGTACACTACCGAATCTTCTATGCAACAGTTGAATGAAAAGAAGGAAATCTTGCATTTCCACTACACTGCATGGCCAGACTTTGGCGTTCCCGAGTCTCCCGCCGCATTCCTGTGTTTTCTCTTCCGGGTGTGCGAGTCTGGGTCACTGAGAGCTCGACATGGCCCAGCTGTTGTGCACTGCAGTGCTGGCATAGGTCGCTCTGGCACTTTCGCCCTCGTCGACTCGTGCCTTGTGTTGGTGGGTTTTATGTTCTTTTGTTGAGTGATGATGTCTGCTGGCGGTGCCTTTGCCTGAATAATGTGGTAAATCCACATGGTCTGCAATTGGCAGATGGAGCTTGGTTTGGAGGGAGATGACCTGGACGTGCGGCAGGTGCTGTTGGCTATGCGAAAACATCGCATGGGCCTCATCCAAACGGCTGACCAGCTCCGCTTCTCCTTCTTGGCCATACGAGAGGGCCGCAAGCTCATCCTGGGCCTGAGACCCAAAGAGGTTGGCAATGTACTTGGGCTTTGAATCATTGGCGTCAAGGCGATATTCAAGGAAGTTTGATCTCATTAGCTGTTGTGATTTGTTAACTAGGGTTATGGTAAGTGGTTACCGATGATGATGATTGATTGACATTTGTCAAAGTGAAAGGTGAATTTTAAATTTGGATTGTGATATGACAAATTTGGGAATTTTTTTTCTTTTCTTGATCTGACGGTCCTAATCTGGCACTTTTGTTTGTTTTGTTTATTGTACATGCTCTGGCACGATCGCCTCGAGGCCTATGCACTTGCCTGCGAGAAGTCGAACCTGGGAATTTAATGCCAGCTATAAACTGCCATCCTAGTGTTTCGCAGGCATGGTGATTCTTCATCAATATGTGTGCCGTCCCTCGGATGGACGTTAAACTGGGCATCTCCATCTGCCAGCATTAGTTGATGGACGTAAGAGATCCCACTGTCCTTCGTGAAGAGTAGTTGACCTCTTGCCGGCACCCTGAACAAAATACAACTTCCTGCAAACAGTCAACATCCCATGTCAGAGTGGTACCCCATCAGGGATTGCAACCCCTAGCCAATGAAACTTCCTCAGCAGCCTTGTGCACAGCCTTGTGAGGAGGATAAGCAAGCAAACTATCCAACAAAACAAACATTCTAACACTTCATTGTGGATCATATGCTATCGATTAACACTCTTTGCTGTTTCTCCGATGCCCGTTTGGTGGTGAAGCAGAACGAATCTATTCAAGGAACAGACGTTGGGAACAAGGTGCGGGTGGATGATGTCATCGAGCCGTCTGAGCCTCCACCTTGTCCTGCCAAGCGCTTGCCAGACTACCCCGTATGTCGCATGAGGGAGCAAGAATGCCACGCTGTCAAGTCAAACGGAGGCGATGAGCAGTTGGAGAGAAAAACCTTAACCACAGAGGGCTTGGTGAATGTTGATGACCATGAGTGTCGGTAAGAAATGGTAGGGAGCATGAAATGTGGGGAACAAGGTTGAGGTGATGGGAGGGGGCGTGGGCACTAGTGGTTTTAACCAAGTTCCTGGAATGCACTGTCTATGAACTTCTCTCTTGAATTTAATTTGTACGTCTTTTTCTCTTTGTGAGTACGTGTTCGGGTAATTGTAATCTTTTTCAAAGTTGTGTACTTTAACAAAAACTTTTTCTTGCATGTTTTCATTCTTTGCTCCTTGTTCTCTCCTCGACTTGTTCTAAATTTCTGCCCACTTGCATAAAAGTACGGACTCGGAACTAGGCACGTGCACATCTTCAACATTTTCTGTCGTGAAAATCAAGATGCCATTGATTGGTCTTGCATATGAATCGTTCATGCGTTTATGCACAAAGTTCGGGAAGATGGATAATGGAGTGACATTTGTAACAAGGTCAAAGAGAAAGGTTCTTGGCACAACGTGATTGTGTAATGCACTGACCGTCAGGTTTTGTATTCTGCCTGATGTGCCGCCCCCTGACTCTTTGTTAAACCAGGTCTTCAACTTTGTACTATCAACTAAACATCACCTCTTGACCATGCATAATCCTGACATTTCTCTTTCCACTGATTTTTTTTTTTCTCCCACAGTGGGACAACACTTCGGCCTAGTCTGTCTGAGGCCGCCGCCCTGCGTCGCCGTGCCCGCCAGCAACGCGTGGCGGCCACGGCAGAGCGCGTTGCTGCCATGAAGCGCCGACAGGTGGAGGCTGAGCGGGCCGCAGAGGCCGGATGGCGAGGGCTTTGGGGTCCGCCTTTGATCAGGGTGTCCCTCATAATGGCGATAGCTGCGGGCCTGTTTGTTGGATACCGAATGTTTGCTTCCAACGCTGAACCGAAGAATTTCCAGTGAAGTGTGAGCCATGACTTTTGGGGAGATGTGCATGTGGATATGGCACTACCAGTATGGAAGTTATTCCCCCCTCCTCTTTCGTTTGTGATATTTTTTACTTTTAAGACCATGAGGTTCAACCCAGGTTGTCTTGTTACATTGGAGAACCTTCAGCACTTTGAGCGCAAGGAAAATGAACCTCCACACCAGCCTCAAGATGTCACCATTCGCAAAGGGTGTGACATGTACCACGTGTTAAGATTGAGTGATGATCAAAACTGCAATAGATTACTTTGTACTTGTAAATTATAGAGGAAAGTGAGTGGAGTGGAGGGGTGGGGGGAGGGAGTGCGCTGCTATGATTGGTCAAATTGCATGTCGGTCCATCACTAGTCCTGGCTTGGGGTGTCATAGCGGTGCTGCCGTTCCCCACCTAACCCATCTTAACAGCGTGATTATTTGTTATTACCTCTGCCACCAAAGGTTGACGGAGATTATGTTTTCGCCCATGTCTGTCTGTCTGTGTCTGTGAGTAGGATATCTAAAAACATTGAGGATGGATTCGGATGAAACTTGTTTGACAGATTACTTTGTGTGATAAGGACGAATTCGATTTTGGTGAAGATCTGGATCTGGATACGAGAATTTTAAAGTGATTCTTCACCATGAGAGATAGGGCCAAAAAATGATATAAAGCACGATATGTCAAAAGGTTGTGGAAGGATTCGGATGAAACTTGGTGGACAGGTTGGGTGTATGACAAATAATTGTTTTGTTTTTTTTCGATTTTGGATCAGGATCAGGATCCGAATACAATATATTTTTTTTGTTTTTCTTCACCTGATTCTACATAATTGAGAGAGAGGGCAAAAACGACATATAGCATGATATTTGAAAACGTTGTGGATGAGTTGGGTAGGTGACGAGAGCAAGCCGATTAGATTTTGGAGGTCCTGATCCAGATTCGGCCGATCAGTGTGATACAAAACATAAACTGTTTCGCCTGTCGGAGGTATGCACTCTACTGAGTGCCATTCTAGTTCTTTATTTCTCTGTCCTCTGATACTGCTCTTAGGCAATAGGTAAGTTGTACATTGTGATGTCAAGTCTTGTCATGTCATTTGTTGGGCAGCGGCACAAAAAAAAACCCCAAGACGATTGGCTGTTTCTTGGAAAGACCTCTTCATGAGCAGAAGCACGAGGAACCAATCAAATGGTTTTATTTGAGTCATTTTGAAGGCTGTTAAAAAGTTTCTATGAATGATATGCCCATAATAATCCCCAGACACAATGTTTTATTTTCATTTTATGATTATAAACATACCAGTGGGTGCTCTTCTTGGCCCACTGGTCTGCCACAATTGAGAAATCGGGGGGGGGGGGGGAGGGGTGGACTGCACGAACCACGAACCTAACAAATTCAAACAAGATGTTGGAAATCTTAAAAAACAATTACATTTTTTGAAAAATATATGGAAGAAAACCTAAGTCAGGACCTTCTGTGTATACCCTGAAAATTTGGTGTCGATCAGCCCAAGGGTCTTGGAGTACCAGACAGCCAAACATACGTACAGACACCGCTCTCTTTCTATATCTATATATATATATATATATATATATATATATATATATATATATATATATATATATATATATATATATATATATATATATATATATATACACTAGCGAGCACCCTCCGCTCTCTGGGAGGGTATACCCTTCTCAGCCTACCCTCTGAGCAATGTTCTGTGGCACACTTGGAAATGCACTCTAATTTTTGTCATTTTTTTTAGAAAATTTTTATTGATCTTTTGTATGCATCCTATGGCTCCTGGTTGCATCATTTTCTGGAAGTGTGGCTGTGCTCCTGATGCAGTGCCCCTGCTACCAGTAAGCTGGTACTCATTTTGCCGACCTCGGAAGGACGACAGGCCGAGTCAACCCACTTGGTGTTGGTTCAATGGCTTTTACACACTTAAACTCGAGACTAAGATGTTAAGCCAACACCAGGCTGTTTTATTGATCATAACAAATAGTACTCCAAATCACACGATAAAGGAAGATCAGATTAAGGAATTGATACCGGCTACCACCAAAGATGGCACTATTTCCGACATTTCAATTTTGGAGTTTCGTGACATCCACGTTTGCTCCATTATAGAAGGATTAGATGAGATTTAGCATGGCTCAAAAGTTTGTTTACCAAGATTAAGTGAAACCTATTGTCATTATCATGTACCATGCCCTATGGCAGAGCGTTGGTGCTGCCGAAGCAGTCGGTCCTGGATGGGTCGCCACTCCGACTCAGGAACTCAGGGCAGGAATTTGTAGTTTGTTCAGGGTGTTGGCGATAGCTCGCCCACTCTTCGTGAAGGTCATCATGGTATATTTAAAGCCACCAACTTATGCCGGCAGACGAGACGTGCAGTTTAATGTCCATCCGAGGGACTGCTCACACACTCATGAACTGCAAATGGAACTCATTCTTTCAATACAAGTTGTTCATTTCTTTCAATGAGTTACTAATCCAAAAAATTTAATTGATTTATTTGGCATCTTGAACTGACGTCAAGTATCTCATTCATAGAACTTTGTGAATGCTCCATGTATATGTACTGTACGTTCAACCTCCTCAGATTCATATTCTGCAGACGGCCTCAGTCCACGTGTCCTAAAAACCTGCTCCTCTGTTCTTGCTCACCCTCTCTGTTCTATTCACCCTCTCATTTGCTCAAGGTCATCTGCCATCTGCTTGGAAATCAGCAAACATTACTGCTCTGCATAAGAAAAGTGCAAAAATAGATCCCTGCAACAACAGACCCATCAGCCTTCTCCCAATCATCAGAAAGGTTATGGAATCCATCATCGCTTCAGATATTAAATCCTTCCTCTTCTCCAATGGCTTGATTTCCGATCATCAATTTGGATTCAGACCATGTCACTCTACACTGAATATGCTGCTTCTGCTCTCCCAACAATGGATGGAAGTCCTCAATGCCAGACATTAAATCGGATCCATATCTCCAGACATATCGCGTGCTTTTGATACGGTCTGGCACCCTGCCCTGCTCACCAAACTCTTACTATGGTATCCAAGGCCATCTCCACTCATGGCTCGCAGACTTCCCCTCCTGTCACACCCAACGTGTGGCCCTAAATGGAGTTCTCTCATCCCCTCTTCCTGTCCAGGCTGGAGTTCCTCAAAGTAGTGTTCTGGGCCCTGTTCTTTTTCTGTTTTTTATCGATGATCTCTCCGACTCTCTGGAAAATCCTCTATATCTCTTTGCTGATGACTCCACCCTCTGCCGTATCATCAGTCATCTCTCAGACCGGCAAGCAGCAGCTTCTTCGCTCTTGGCAGATCTGGATAAAATCACAAACTGGTCCAACACGTGGAACATGTCTTTCAATCCTGACAAATCTCACTCTCACGATGTCTCTCCGAAAGGACCCTCTGTAACCCCCCCCCCCCGCCCCTCTGCCCCCCTACTTTTTCAACAATCCTCTTGAAGAGGTCCTTTCATTCAAGGTTCTGGGTCTCACTATTTGCCATGATCTTTCCTGGGAAAGCCACATTTCCAAGCTGGCCTCCAAAGCCAGTCGCCGACTGGGCATCCTCCGTCGTGCAGAGTCCTTCCTTGGCACACCTGAGCTCATGACCACATACAAAGCTTTAATCTGCAGCGTGATGGAGTACTGCTCTCCCCTCTGGGGTGGTGCTCCTGCCTTTCACTTTTCTTGGCTTCACGCTGTGGAAACGAAGGCATTTAGGAGAATTGGTATCTCCCGCGATGAGGCAGAATCTTTGGGTTGTCTTTTTCTCACCGCAGGCAGGTTGGTGGTCTTTCTGTCTTCTACTCCCTCCTCTCCAGCCTCCCCCCGGGTCTGTCTGAGATCTATCTTCCCCATATATCCACAGGGTGCTCAAGGTCCACCAGTAACCCTCTTCTGTTAAAACTACCAAAATCAAGAATCGCTGCTCACTTTCACTCATTCATTCCTCTTCCCCCCCCCCCCACCTTTGGAACACGCTCCCACACTCTCTCCAATCCCACTCTTCCCTCTATGTTTTCAAAACAGCTGTTCACCACCATTTCTTATCTTCTCCCATCCAAAACCACGATCTTTTCTACCCCCACTAATCCACCTCAAACCCATCTCCTTCAAATTCCCTGCTTTCTTTGCTGAAAGTCCCTGTCTTGTAAGTACCTGAAAGTCCATGTAGTGTCCCTCTTGATTACCCTGTGTACCCCACCCCATCCCTCTCCCTTCCACAGATCTCCTCATGTCTGTCCCACACTGTTTTTTTTTTTTTCCTTCCCTCTCCCGCCCCTCTTGTCTCCTGCTCCCCTTGCTGTACGTTCTGTGTGTTAGCTCTCATACGAGCCTCGACAGTGTATACAAAAATACAAACCTATTTTCCATACGATTTTGATTGAAATGTATTCATCCTTTAAACTGATGTTGTTGGATTTGTGATTTTGTGATGGGCATTTGGTCAAATCATTGGAGCAAGCTTAGAGAATGTTGGTTGGAATATGGACAGCTTCGTTGTTCATTGGATACCTTTTGACAATTTTCATCCGCACAATTTGTGCAAAATCAGTTATGATGATGTTGTTGTTGTTGTTGTAATAATAATAACATTGTCGTCGATATGATTTGGGGCTTAACCTTGTGGAGTTAGTAAATCACAGCGGCAAAATACTCCATGCTTGGCTCCCAAATCCACAAATTGTCAAATGTATGAAATGTCTTCTTCTTCTTCTACTTCTTTCTGAGGACTTTGCTTTTATGCACTATTTCATTACGTTGTTGGTTGGGGGGGTATGCAGTCACTGTGGTTAGTAATTAACTGTGGAACAGTGCTGCCTTCCAAGCGGTTTAATTTTATAGGTTGGAAATGTGTGCACTGCTTATGGAATTCTCATCATGCCAACACAACCACCAGCAGTCGACCTCTCCATTACACTCACTCGGGATGATCTTCAATGCACCGGCGTTGACCCCACCCCCCCCCCACCCCTAATATGTCTCGTAATATTTACGTGCCACGGTTGAGAAATCCCCGAGTACGAGTAGAAATGGCTATGTATGTCTCTTTCTACATGTTATCGGCATTACCGCTTTCCCTTTAGCTTTATCTCCATCTTTCCTCTTGGTAGTCACGTGTTCTCTTCGCTTTTATGAAGATGAAACATTTTTTTCCTGTTTTGTATTCAATGTAAATATTGGCTTTTGAATTTCAATATTTCAAGAACCTCACATTGCATTTGCAATGATTCTCAAATATGTTGACTCACTGTTTATTTATGAATTTATTTATTTGTTTTTACTTTGGAATGACTTGGACGACGTCGTCTCTACAAACTGTATGCTGATGGTGTTTCGAAAGTTTCTCGTTGACGATCTTCATTTTGCTGACGAAAGCATTTTGAGGCTAAACTATACACTGACCTGGACTCGTGTTTATGTGAACGTGCGAAAGTCTTGTGACCATTGCAAATTGGTCCTTTGTGTGGGGGGATCTGTGGCAATGTCCTGTATCGTCTCTCTCTCACACATGATGGCAGCTCCGGTCAACAAGTCTCACTTATTGATCGCAGCTGTGTTTGCACCAGGAAATAAAGGTAAGTTTACCTGACAGTTTCTAAAGTTAGCTTTTCAAACTGGCCATGAAACTTGGTAATAGTTTTCTTCACCTCGAGGGCTCGAGAGCTCAGTGCAAGGTGGAAAGCGTCCCCGGATAACGGACCGGCGATTGGCCAAATTCAAGGCCGCCCTTGGGAATGTAACACAACAGTAATGTAATGACGTTATTCGACCAAGGCCGAGCAACGCGGGGTCGAGGCAGTTCATTCCCGATGTGTGAAACACCCTGCAACCCATGTCTACAGAAAACGGACTTTTTGGAACGTCGGCCACATTTCTCATCCAATCGTCCTGCAATCATTTCGTCATAGCCATCTACGCTCAAAAGACAGAATACCTGAATTCTATGTTTGCTTCCAAATCTTTTGTCCCCAACCCCTCACTCTTGGTACCCATCCTTCCCTGTCATACTCAACTGATTCTGAACTCTGTGTTTGTTGCACCTGAGAAGGTGGAGAGGTTCTTTCAACCCTCTACTGGACCGGACGACATCGGCTCACGTGTCCTAAAAATCTGCTCCGCTGCTCTTGCACTTCCTCTGTCTGCCCTTTTCACTTTGTCATTTGCTCTCGGTCATCTTCGATATGCTTGGAAATCCACCAACATCACAGCATTACATTAAAAAGGAGCAACAACTGATCCCCTCAACTACAAGACCTATTGGCTTGCTTCCAATCATCGGCAACATCATGGAATCCATCATTGCAGTTGATATGATATCCTTCCTTTTCTCCAACAACCTCATCTCAGATCACCTATTTGTATTCAGACCAGGTCACTCCACTTTGGACATGCTGCTTCTACTCACCCAACAATGGATGGAGACCCTCGATGTTAGACATGAGTTCAGGGCCATCTCTGGACATATCTTTTGCTTTTGATATAGTCTGGCATCCTGCCTTACTCTCCATACTGTCTGTCTATGGCAACCAAGGCCAACTCCACACATGGCTTTCTAACTTCCTATGCTCTCGTAGTCAATGTGTGGCACTCAACAGAATCCTTTCATCTCCTCTCCATGCCAAGGCAGTGTTCTGGGCCAGTCCTTTTCCTGATCTTCATCAATGATCTTTGACTCTGGAAAATCCTCTTTATCGCTTTGCTGATGACTCCACCCACTGCAGTAGCAGCCTCTTCACTCTCTTCAGACCTTGGGGAAAAAAAAAAAAAAAAAAAAAATCACAAGATTGTCATACACTTGGAATATATCTTTCAATCCCAACAAATCTCACACTCACTATCTCTCTCTGAAAAGACCATCTGGCAAATCTTCCTTTCTAATTTTCATTATCACAAACACAAAAATAATAATTCTTCTTTTAACTTCTCAAGTTACACCTCCCATAACCATGTGATTTCTCTACTCCCTTCTTCCTGTAACTTTCGTCGTCCTACCAGGTTCTTTCTGCGTTTGCCGATCCAAATTCACCAAACACCTTCACGATTTTTCTTCAAACTTTCCTTCACCTAATTGTACGTGATCTTTATAATTTAAAAAAAAATAAGTTTTCTTAAAATGTTTCAACTTCCTCCTTCACGCGTGTGGTTCTCAGTATTGTATCATAATTCACTACTCTTCTTCAAAAGGCTGTTTTCAATTTGACCTTTCCTTCATCCCGTGTCTAAAACATCCCTCTGTTACGTTTCTTTTCTCCATTCTCTTAATTATCCTTTATTGCATCCCTCACATTGTCTTCAATCGCATCTCTGAATGTAAACATTTGTAAATCCCGGTTTGCAATGTATGTTCATGTTCCATCAATCATCCTTTTCATTTTTTATTTTTATTTTTTGTTCCCAACTTCAGTGCCAATTCACGCCACCTTCTTACATCTACCTCCTAACCCCTCATCCTACCTCCGCTCTTAGCACCAATTCACTGTCTTCTGCTTCAGTATCAGCTCCTCCTCTGTTGTCCCAAAGTGTGTGTTCTTCCAACATCTGTGGGCTCCATGCTAACCACACAGATGTTTCTCTTTCTCTTTCTCTTTCTCTTTTTCTCTTTCTCTTTCTCTTTCTCTTTCTCTTTCTCTTTCTCTTTCTCTTTGAACACTCCTCATCACCACAAACGTGCTCCTTCCTTCCTCTCAGTATACCTCCCCATCTTCCCAACCCCTCATATCTTGTACCTCCCCCTGCCCAGTCGCTTCTTGAAGCCCAGTCGCTTCTTCACCATACCACTACCAAGTCTCATCCTTCCCCTTTCCACACCTCTCCCATCGCCTGCCTGCTCTTATTGTCTCCCCTCCCTCTCAAAGCAACCTTCACACTCTTTCCCCCTCCAAGCTTCCCTCTCACCTTTCTCAAAAACTCCCCACTCACCTTTCTCCTGCCAATCCCCCCCCCCTCACTCTGCTTTCTCAAAGTTGCCCCCCCCACATCCACAAAGCTGCCTCCTTCCCCTGCCCTCTCTCTTCCATCTCATCACTCCACCTCCTCCAATGTTCAACTGCCCTCTGCCCTCTCTTATTACTCTCCACTGTACCTCAACCCATCACCACCAATCCTTTCCTCCTCCTCATCCACCCCTCTCCCCTAGCTTTTCTGTAATCCCCCACACTCTTTCAACAACTCTCCTTACCTCTCCCCTCCCTTGCACCCAAAGCCTCCTCCCTCCATCTTCCTTAACAGGTAGACCTCAAATATTCGGGACCTTCGCTCAAACCTGACGGATCTTTCCATACAGGTTGCCACTGACAAACCAGACATAATCTGCCTAACAAACTTTCCTCCCTCAAGACGTTTCTGACTCCCAAGTATCTGTCCCTGGTTTCTCCCTCCTCTGGTTTGACAGACCTGAGACTCGTCCTAGTGGAGGAGTTGCTCTCTTCATCAGACTCTATTCCTCACTCTCCATGCACTGCTCTCACTCCCCCACACCCCCAGGAATACCTCTGGCTATGGCTTCCCCTGCACTCCCACCTCATGTTTATATGTGTACTGTACCGTCCACCGAACAGTGATGAATCCATCTACACCTCACTATCGGAAAACATGGACCAACTTTTATCTGCTCATCCGAACTCTCTCTTCCTCATATGTGGCGACTTCAATTGTCATCATGCCAGTTGGCTAGGTGTGGGTACCTCTCTCACCTGTCATGGCACTTCAGCAAAAGACTTCTGCGACTCATTGGCACTGACTCAATCGGTCAACTTCCCGACCCGGATCTCAACCAATGGTACTCCATCTCTTCTGGATCTGATTTTGACAAATTTCCCTGACAATATCTGCTGCTCTTCCTCCTCTCCAATGGGTTCTTCTGACCACGTCCTTGTCAAAGTGGACATCTCTCTGGCTATTATCAGAGAACCACCTTGGAGCAGAGGTATTTTCATTCCTGACTCGTGCGCACCCCAGACGTCCATTTATGGGCAGATGCACATCCGTGGGGATAGCCTGACAGGTGTCCTTCACTAAACTCGATTCATGTACGTAGGAAATTGATCGTGATCTTGATTTTAAAAAGGTCCTCTTGTGCAAACGTGGCAGCACAAGGATGAGCAACTACTGGGACTCTGAGATAAAGGTAGAAAAAGTAGACTTCTGCTTCAGCAGCACCTCTGGTACTTCAAACAGCAATTTGTAACTTGCTTAGGATG
Source organism: Eptatretus burgeri (assembly GCF_056783735.1). Taxonomy (NCBI): domain Eukaryota; kingdom Metazoa; phylum Chordata; class Myxini; order Myxiniformes; family Myxinidae; genus Eptatretus; species Eptatretus burgeri. Next base: position 12,151,166 of record NC_140975.1, on the reverse strand, counting down.
CCGGTGATAGCTCCCCTCTTCATACAGGATCGAAAAATGTGGACATTCAAATTCGTGTGGATGGGACACCAGCTTGAGTGGGAATGGAACCCAGAGTGGACAGCTCAAGAGGTTGCTACCTCTGACATCATAAACAATCTTTAAATCACACTCTCCGTAAGCGAAGAACGAGGAGAAAATAAACCCATCAGTTAATAACGAGAAATACAAAAATAATGAATGTTTAAATCTGTTTGATTGAACTCGCTGAACTGCGATGGAACTATCCGTCAATACACCGCTTCACTTCCCAAATCGTTAAAGAGCAATGTGAATTCAAAACCGACGAGAGATTATTAAATAAACAATTGCGAAGAGATCGATTCTTATTGTTTAACAGCTCACAAAATAGAATGTGTCACGAAAAGCGAAGATTTTTTAACGAGGCGACTCTGATTGGTGGATTACAACAAACAGCACCGTCACCCTCCCTCGCCACGCCCCCACTCTCCCTCGCCACGCCCCCACTCTCCCTCGCCACGCCCCCACTCTCCCTCGCCACGCCCCCACTCTCCCTCGCCACGCCCCTTTTGAGCACGCGCCACAAAAAAAACAGGAAACTTGAATCGACTCGTTTTGTTTTTCTCTTTTCCGTTGTCATTCATTCTTTATTCATTCCAAAGGGCTCTTGCTCACTGAATCTCCTCCTCATTCCCCTCCCCCGGCACCGTTAATATACCGGAATGGACACATAGCGTTTATCTGTTTCTCACCATCGGCGCATCACCAGGTTCGAGTCCTCATCGCCGAGTCCTCGCTTCATGGCTTCTCTTTGTTCCCGCCTGGCTGCCGCAAGGTAAACCATCCGACCACCTCTTCCGATCTCGTCCTAATTCACACCGTCTCTGCGACTCACACTCTCTCTCACTCTCATATCACACTGTCTCTCACACTCACACTCTCACACTCACACTCTCTCTCACACTCTCTCTCACACTCTCTCTCACACTCTCTCTCACACTCTCTCTCACACTCTCTCTCACACTCACTCACTCTCACTCACTCTCTCTCACTCTCATATCACACTGTCTCTCACACTCACACTCTCTCACACTCTCTCTCACACTCTCTCTCACACTCTCTCTCACACTCACTCACTCTCACTCACTCTCTCACACTCTCTCTCACTCTCTCTCACTCTCTCTCACTCTCTCTCACTCTTTCTCACTGTCTCTCACTCTCTCTCACTCTCTCTCACTGTCTCTCTCTCTCTCTCACTCTCTCTCTCTCACTCTCTCTCACTCTCTCTCACTCTCTCTCACTCTCTCTCACTCTCTCTCACTCTCTCTCACTCTCTCTCACTCTCTCTCACTCTCTCTCACTCTCTCTCACTCTCTCTCACTCTCTCTCACTCTCTCTCACTCTCCCTCTCACTCTCTCTCACTCTCTCTCCCTCTCACTCTCCCTCTCACTCTCACTCTCACTCTCACTCTCACTCTCACTCTCACTCTCTCTCACTCTCACTCCACACTGTCTCACTCTCACTCCACACTGTCTCACTCTCTCACTCACTCTCACTCTCTCCCCTCGACACGGCACGTGTACCGCAAGTTGACTCGGACCCCCTGTGTGTACAACATGATTTGTTTGTTTTGTTTTTTTTCCTCATCGCAGGTTCCAACACCGAGGGTTCCCTTTTTATTTCATGTGTTTTTATTTCATGTTTCGTGTTCCTGCGATCATTAGATGGTGAACTCGCACGGCGATCCTCGGGATTCCGATCAATACTTCTTCACACTTGGTGTGTGTGTACGAAGGGACGGTGTACCTGGTACCACAAAGGTGTGTGTGTGTGTGTGTGTGTCTCTGTATGATGGGTGGTGGTGGTGGTGGTGGTGGTGGTGGTGGTGGTGATCCCATGACGATACAAATCATGCTTGAGCGGCGTTTCTATGGACAAATGGACCCCATGGCACCACGGCACGTGAATGGATATCGCGAGATTCAATATTAAGAATTCCCTCCGTTGGTTGCATCATTACTGAGCAGCCGCTGATCCCCTCAAACGATGCCCCACGCACATTTGAGCACAATTTTGGAATTTGATCGGGGTGCGGCACACAGGGGCCTGCTCCATAAAATATACCGTGGGGTCTTCAACGTCCTCAGCAAACAACATCAGAAGGAACATGCACGGTGTACACGCTCTTGTCAGTGAGGAGCACGGTGTACACTCTCTTGTCATTGAATACCATGGTGTACACTCTCTTGTCAGTGAGTAGCACGGTGTACACTCTCTTGTCATTGAATACCATGGTGTACACTCTCTTGTCAGTGAGTAGCACGGTGTACACGCTCTTGTAAGTGAATACCATGGTGTACGCGCTCTTGTCAGTGAGGAGCACGGTGTACACGCTCTTTTCAGTGAGGAGCACGGTGTACACGCTCTTGTCATTGAATACCATGGTGTACACTCTCTTGTCAGTGAGTAGCACGGTGTACACGCTCTTGTAAGTGAATACCATGGTGTACGCGCTCTTGTCAGTGAGTAGCACGGTGTACACGCTCTTTTCAGTGAGGAGCATGGTGTACACTCTCTTGTCAGTGAGGAGCACGGTGTACACGCTCTTGTCAGTGAGGAGCACGGTGTACACTCTCTTGTCAGTGAGGAGCACAGTGTACACTCTCTTGTCAGTGAGGAGCACGGTGTACACTCTCTTGTCAGTGAGGAGCACGGTGTACACGCTCTTTTCAGTGAGGAGCACGGTGTACACGCTCTTTTCAGTGAGGAGCACGGTGTACACGCTCTTGTCAGTGAGGAGCACGGTGTACACTCTCTTGTCAGTGAGGAGCACGGTGTACACTCTCTTGTCAGTGAGGAGCACGGTGTACACTCTCTTGTCAGTGAGGAGCACGGTGTACACGCTCTTTTCAGTGAGTAGCACGGTGTACACGCTCTTGTCAGTGAGGAGCACGGTGTACACTCTCTTGTCATTGAATACCATGGTGTACACTCTCTTGTCAGTGAGTAGCACGGTGTACACTCTCTTGTCATTGAATACCATGGTGTACACTCTCTTGTCAGTGAGTAGCACGGTGTACACGCTCTTGTAAGTGAATACCATGGTGTACGCGCTCTTGTCAGTGAGGAGCACGGTGTACACGCTCTTTTCAGTGAGGAGCACGGTGTACACGCTCTTGTCATTGAATACCATGGTGTACACTCTCTTGTCAGTGAGTAGCACGGTGTACACGCTCTTGTAAGTGAATACCATGGTGTACGCGCTCTTGTCAGTGAGTAGCACGGTGTACACGCTCTTTTCAGTGAGGAGCATGGTGTACACTCTCTTGTCAGTGAGGAGCACGGTGTACACGCTCTTGTCAGTGAGGAGCACGGTGTACACTCTCTTGTCAGTGAGGAGCACGGTGTACACTCTCTTGTCAGTGAGGAGCACGGTGTACACTCTCTTGTCAGTGAGGAGCACGGTGTACACGCTCTTTTCAGTGAGGAGCACGGTGTACACGCTCTTTTCAGTGAGGAGCACGGTGTACACGCTCTTGTCAGTGAGGAGCACGGTGTACACTCTCTTGTCAGTGAGGAGCACGGTGTACACTCTCTTGTCAGTGAGGAGCACGGTGTACACTCTCTTGTCAGTGAGGAGCACGGTGTACACGCTCTTTTCAGTGAGTAGCACGGTGTACACGCTCTTGTCAGTGAGGAGCACGGTGTACACTCTCTTGTCATTGAATACCATGGTGTACACTCTCTTGTCAGTGAGTAGCACGGTGTACACTCTCTTGTCATTGAATACCATGGTGTACACTCTCTTGTCAGTGAGTAGCACGGTGTACACTCTCTTGTCATTGAATACCATGGTGTACACTCTCTTGTCAGTGAGGAGCACGGTGTACACGCTCTTTTCAGTGAGGAGCACGGTGTACACGCTCTTGTCATTGAATACCATGGTGTACACTCTCTTGTCAGTGAGTAGCACGGTGTACACGCTCTTTTCAGTGAGGAGCATGGTGTACACTCTCTTGTCAGTGAGGAGCACGGTGTACACGCTCTTGTCAGTGAGGAGCACGGTGTACACTCTCTTGTCAGTGAGGAGCACGGTGTACACTCTCTTGTCAGTGAGGAGCACGGTGTACACTCTCTTGTCAGTGAGGAGCACGGTGTACACGCTCTTTTCAGTGAGGAGCACGGTGTACACGCTCTTTTCAGTGAGGAGCACGGTGTACACGCTCTTGTCAGTGAGGAGCACGGTGTACACTCTCTTGTCAGTGAGGAGCACGGTGTACACGCTCTTTTCAGTGAGGAGCACGGTGTACACGCTCTTTTCAGTGAGGAGCACGGTGTACACGCTCTTTTCAGTGAGGAGCACGGTGTACACTCTCTTGTCAGTGAGGAGCACGGTGTACACGCTCTTTTCAGTGAGTAGCACGGTGTACACGCTCTTGTCAGTGAGTAGCACGGTGTACACGCTCTTGTAAGTGAATACCATGGTGTACGCGCTCTTGTCAGTGAGTAGCACGGTGTACACTCTCTTGTCAGTGAGGAGCACGGTGTACACGCTCTTTTCAGTGAGGAGCACGGTGTACACGCTCTTTTCAGTGAGGAGCACGGTGTACACGCTCTTGTCAGTGAGGAGCACGGTGTACACTCTCTTGTCAGTGAGGAGCACGGTGTACACGCTCTTTTCAGTGAGGAGCACGGTGTACACGCTCTTTTCAGTGAGGAGCACGGTGTACACGCTCTTTTCAGTGAGGAGCACGGTGTACACTCTCTTGTCAGTGAGGAGCACGGTGTACACGCTCTTTTCAGTGAGTAGCACGGTGTACACGCTCTTGTCAGTGAGTAGCACGGTGTACACGCTCTTGTAAGTGAATACCATGGTGTACGCGCTCTTGTCAGTGAGTAGCACGGTGTACACGCTCTTTTCAGTGAGGAGCATGGTGTACACTCTCTTGTCAGTGAGGAGCACGGTGTACACTCTCTTGTCAGTGAGGAGCACGGTGTACACTCTCTTGTCAGTGAGGAGCACGGTGTACACTCTCGTCAGTGAGGAGCACGGTGTACACGCTCTTTTCAGTGAGGAGCACGGTGTACACGCTCTTTTCAGTGAGGAGCACGGTGTACACGCTCTTTTCAGTGAGGAGCACGGTGTACACGCTCTTTTCAGTGAGGAGCACGGTGTACACGCTCTTTTCAGTGAGGAGCACGGTGTACACGCTCTTTTCATTGAATACCATGGTGTACACTCTCTTGTCAGTGAGTAGCACGGTGTACACTCTCTTGTCAGTGAGGAGCACGGTGTACACGCTCTTTTCAGTGAGGAGCACGGTGTACACGCTCTTGTCAGTGAGGAGCACGGTGTACACGCTCTTGTCAGTGAGGAGCACGGTGTACACGCACTTGTAAGTGAATACCATGGTGTACACTCTCTTGTCAGTGAGTAGCACGGTGTACACGCTCTTGTAAGTGAATACCATGGTGTACGCGCTCTTGTCAGTGAGTAGCACGGTGTACACGCTCTTTTCAGTGAGGAGCATGGTGTACACTCTCTTGTCAGTGAGGAGCACGGTGTACACGCTCTTGTCAGTGAGGAGCACGGTGTACACGCTCTTGTCAGTGAGGAGCACGGTGTACACGCACTTGTCAGTGAGTAGCACGGTGGACACGCACTTGTCAGTGAGTAGCACGGTGGACACGCACTTGTCAGTGAGTAGCACGGTGGACACGCACTTGTCAGTGAGTAGCACGGTGGACACGCACTTGTCAGTGAGGAGCACGGTGGACACGCACTTGTCAGTGAGTAGCACGGTGGACACGCACTTGTCAGTGAGGAGCACGGTGTACACGCACTTGTCAGTGAGTAGCACGGTGTACACGCTCTTGTCTGTGAGGAGCACGGTGTACACGCACTTGTCAGTGAGTAGCACGGTGTACACGCTCTTGTCAGTGAGTAGCACGGTGTACACGCTCTTGTCAGTGAGGAGCACGGTGTACACGCACTTGTCAGTGAGGAGCACGGTGTACACGCTCTTGTCAGTGAGTAGCACGGTGGACACGCACTTGTCGGTGAGTAGCACGGTGTACACGCTCTTGTCTGTGAGGAGCACGGTGTACACGCACTTGTCAGTGAGTAGCACGGTGTACACGCTCTTGTCAGTGAGTAGCACGGTGTACACGCTCTTGTCAGTGAGGAGCACGGTGTACACGCACTTGTCAGTGAGGAGCACGGTGTACACGCACTTGTCAGTGAGTAGCACGGTGTACACGCTCTTGTCAGTGAGGAGCACGGTGTACAAGCTCTTGTCAGTGAGTAGCACGGTGTACACGCTCTTGTCAGTGAGGAGCACGGTGTACACGCTCTTGTCAGTGAGGAGCACGGTGTACACGCTCTTGTCAGTGAGTAGCACGGTGTACACGCTCTTGTCAGTGAGTAGCACGGTGTACACTCTCTTGTCAGTGAGGAGCACGGTGTACACGCTCTTTTCAGTGAGGAGCACGGTGTACACGCTCTTGTCAGTGAGTAGCACGGTGGACACGCACTTGTCAGTGAGTAGCACGGTGTACACGCTCTTGTCAGTGAGTAGCACGGTGTACACGCTCTTGTCAGTGAGGAGCACGGTGTACACGCACTTGTCAGTGAGTAGCACGGTGTACACGCTCTTGTCAGTGAGGAGCACGGTGTACACGCACTTGTCAGTGAGTAGCACGGTGTACACGCTCTTGTCAGTGAGGAGCACGGTGTACACGCTCTTGTCAGTGAGTAGCACGGTGTACACGCTCTTGTCAGTGAGGAGCACGGTGTACACGCTCTTGTCAGTGAGTAGCATGGTGTACACGCTCTTGTCAGTGAGGAGCACGGTGTACACGCTCTTGTCAGTGAGGAGCACGGTGTACACGCTCTTGTCAGTGAGTAGCATGGTGTACACGCTCTTGTCAGTGAGGAGCACGGTGTACACGCTCTTGTCAGTGAGGAGCACGGTGTACACGCTCTTGTCAGTGAGTAGCACGGTGTACACGCTCTTGTCAGTGAGGAGCACGGTGTACACGCTCTTGTCAGTGAGTAGCATGGTGTACACGCTCTTGTCAGTGAGGAGCACGGTGTACACGCTCTTGTCAGTGAGGAGCACGGTGTACACGCTCTTGTCAGTGAGTAGCACGGTGTACACGCTCTTGTCAGTGAGTAGCACGGTGTACACTCTCTTGTCAGTGAGGAGCACGGTGTACACGCTCTTTTCAGTGAGGAGCACGGTGTACACGCTCTTGTCATTGAATACCATGGTGTACACTCTCTTGTCAGTGAGTAGCACGGTGTACACGCTCTTGTAAGTGAATACCATGGTGTACGCGCTCTTGTCAGTGAGTAGCACGGTGTACACGCTCTTTTCAGTGAGGAGCACGGTGTACACTCTCTTGTCAGTGAGGAGCACGGTGTACACGCTCTTGTCAGTGAGGAGCACGGTGTACACGCTCTTGTCAGTGAGGAGCACGGTGTACACGCTCTTGTCAGTGAGGAGCACGGTGTACACGCTCTTGTCAGTGAGTAGCACGGTGGACACGCACTTGTCAGTGAGGAGCACGGTGTACACGCTCTTGTCAGTGAGGATGACGGTGGACACGCACTTGTCAGTGAGTAGCACGGTGGACACGCACTTGTCAGTGAGTAGCACGGTGGACACGCACTTGTCAGTGAGGAGCACGGTGGACACGCACTTGTCAGTGAGTAGCACGGTGGACACGCACTTGTCAGTGAGGAGCACGGTGTACACGCTCTTGTCAGTGAGTAGCACGGTGTACACGCTCTTGTAAGTGAATACCATGGTGTACGCGCTCTTGTCAGTGAGTAGCACGGTGTACACGCTCTTTTCAGTGAGGAGCATGGTGTACACTCTCTTGTCAGTGAGGAGCACGGTGTACACGCTCTTGTCAGTGAGGAGCACGGTGTACACGCTCTTGTCAGTGAGGAGCACGGTGTACACGCTCTTGTCAGTGAGTAGCACGGTGGACACGCACTTGTCAGTGAGTAGCACGGTGTACACGCTCTTGTCAGTGAGGATGACGGTGGACACGCACTTGTCAGTGAGTAGCACGGTGGACACGCACTTGTCAGTGAGTAGCACGGTGGACACGCACTTGTCAGTGAGGAGCACGGTGTACACGCTCTTGTCAGTGAGGATGACGGTGGACACGCACTTGTCAGTGAGTAGCACGGTGGACACGCACTTGTCAGTGAGTAGCACGGTGGACACGCACTTGTCAGTGAGGAGCACGGTGGACACGCACTTGTCAGTGAGTAGCACGGTGGACACGCACTTGTCAGTGAGTAGCACGGTGTACACGCTCTTGTCAGTGAGTAGCACGGTGTACACGCTCTTGTCAGTGAGGAGCACGGTGTACACGCACTTGTCAGTGAGTAGCACGGTGTGCACGCTCTTGTCAGTGAGGAGCACGGTGTGCACGCTCTTGTCAGTGAGGAGCACGGTGTGCACGCTCTTGTCAGTGAGGAGCACGGTGTGCACGCTCTTGTCAGTGAGGAGCACGGTGGACACGCACTTGTCAGTGAGGAGCACGGTGTACACGCTCTTGTCAGTGAGTAGCACGGTGGACACGCACTTGTCAGTGAGTAGCACGGTGGACACGCACTTGTCAGTGAGGAGCACGGTGTACACGCTCTTGTCAGTGAGTAGCACGGTGGACACGCACTTGTCAGTGAGTAGCACGGTGTACACGCTCTTGTCAGTGAGTAGCACGGTGTACACGCTCTTGTCAGTGAGGAGCACGGTGTACACGCACTTGTCAGTGAGTAGCACGGTGTACACGCTCTTGTCAGTGAGGAGCACGGTGTACACGCACTTGTCAGTGAGTAGCATGGTGTACACGCTCTTGTCAGTGAGTAGCATGGTGTACACGCACTTGTCAGTGAGTAGCACGGTGTACACGCTCTTGTCAGTGAGGAGCACGGTGTACACGCTCTTGTCAGTGAGGAGCACGGTGTACACGCTCTTGTCAGTGAGGAGCACGGTGTACACGCTCTTGTCAGTGAGTAGCACGGTGTACACGCTCTTGTCAGTGAGGAGCACGGTGTACACGCTCTTGTCAGTGAGGAGCACGGTGTACACGCTCTTGTCAGTGAGTAGCATGGTGTACACGCTCTTGTCAGTGAGGAGCACGGTGTACACGCTCTTGTCGGTGAGGAGCACGGTGTACACGCTCTTGTCGGTGAGTAGCACGGTGTACACGCTCTTGTCAGTGAGGAGCACGGTGTACACTCTCTTGTCAGTGAGGAGCACGGTGTACACGCTCTTTTCAGTGAGGAGCACGGTGTACACGCTCTTGTCATTGAATACCATGGTGTACACTCTCTTGTCAGTGAGTAGCACGGTGTACACGCTCTTGTAAGTGAATACCATGGTGTACGCGCTCTTGTCAGTGAGTAGCACGGTGTACACGCTCTTTTCAGTGAGGAGCACGGTGTACACTCTCTTGTCAGTGAGGAGCACGGTGTACACGCTCTTGTCAGTGAGGAGCACGGTGTACACGCACTTGTCAGTGAGTAGCACGGTGTACACGCTCTTGTCAGTGAGGATGACGGTGGACACGCACTTGTCAGTGAGTAGCACGGTGGACACGCACTTGTCAGTGAGTAGCACGGTGGACACGCACTTGTCAGTGAGGAGCACGGTGTACACGCTCTTGTCAGTGAGGATGACGGTGGACACGCACTTGTCAGTGAGTAGCACGGTGGACACGCACTTGTCAGTGAGTAGCACGGTGGACACGCACTTGTCAGTGAGGAGCACGGTGGACACGCACTTGTCAGTGAGTAGCACGGTGGACACGCACTTGTCAGTGAGGAGCACGGTGTACACGCTCTTGTCAGTGAGTAGCACGGTGGACACGCACTTGTCAGTGAGTAGCACGGTGTACACGCTCTTGTCAGTGAGTAGCACGGTGTACACGCTCTTGTCAGTGAGGAGCACGGTGTACACGCACTTGTCAGTGAGTAGCACGGTGTACACGCTCTTGTCAGTGAGGAGCACGGTGTGCACGCTCTTGTCAGTGAGGAGCACGGTGTACACGCTCTTGTCATTGAATACCATGGTGTACACTCTCTTGTCAGTGAGTAGCACGGTGTACACGCTCTTGTAAGTGAATACCATGGTGTACGCGCTCTTGTCAGTGAGTAGCACGGTGTACACGCTCTTTTCAGTGAGGAGCATGGTGTACACTCTCTTGTCAGTGAGGAGCACGGTGTACACGCTCTTGTCAGTGAGGAGCACGGTGTACACGCTCTTGTCAGTGAGGAGCACGGTGTACACGCTCTTGTCAGTGAGGAGCACGGTGTACACGCACTTGTCAGTGAGTAGCACGGTGGACACGCACTTGTCAGTGAGTAGCACGGTGGACACGCACTTGTCAGTGAGGAGCACGGTGGACACGCACTTGTCAGTGAGTAGCACGGTGGACACGCACTTGTCAGTGAGGAGCACGGTGTACACGCTCTTGTCAGTGAGTAGCACGGTGTACACGCTCTTGTCAGTGAGGAGCACGGTGTACACGCACTTGTCAGTGAGTAGCACGGTGTACACGCTCTTGTCAGTGAGGAGCACGGTGTGCACGCTCTTGTCAGTGAGGAGCACGGTGTGCACGCTCTTGTCAGTGAGGAGCACGGTGTGCACGCTCTTGTCAGTGAGGAGCACGGTGTGCACGCTCTTGTCAGTGAGGAGCACGGTGGACACGCACTTGTCAGTGAGGAGCACGGTGTACACGCTCTTGTCAGTGAGTAGCACGGTGGACACGCACTTGTCAGTGAGTAGCACGGTGGACACGCACTTGTCAGTGAGGAGCACGGTGTACACGCTCTTGTCAGTGAGTAGCACGGTGGACACGCACTTGTCAGTGAGTAGCACGGTGTACACGCTCTTGTCAGTGAGTAGCACGGTGTACACGCTCTTGTCAGTGAGGAGCACGGTGTACACGCTCTTGTCAGTGAGGAGCACGGTGTACACGCACTTGTCAGTGAGTAGCACGGTGTACACGCTCTTGTCAGTGAGTAGCATGGTGTACACGCACTTGTCAGTGAGGAGCACGGTGTACACGCTCTTTTCAGTGAGGAGCACGGTGTACACGCTCTTGTCATTGAATACCATGGTGTACACTCTCTTGTCAGTGAGTAGCACGGTGTACACGCTCTTGTAAGTGAATACCATGGTGTACGCGCTCTTGTCAGTGAGTAGCACGGTGTACACGCTCTTTTCAGTGAGGAGCACGGTGTACACTCTCTTGTCAGTGAGGAGCACGGTGTACACGCTCTTGTCAGTGAGGAGCACGGTGTACACGCTCTTGTCAGTGAGGAGCACGGTGTACACGCTCTTGTCAGTGAGGAGCACGGTGTACACGCTCTTGTCAGTGAGTAGCACGGTGGACACGCACTTGTCAGTGAGTAGCACGGTGTACACGCTCTTGTCAGTGAGGATGACGGTGGACACGCACTTGTCAGTGAGTAGCACGGTGGACACGCACTTGTCAGTGAGTAGCACGGTGGACACGCACTTGTCAGTGAGTAGCACGGTGGACACGCACTTGTCAGTGAGTAGCACGGTGGACACGCACTTGTCAGTGAGGAGCACGGTGTACACGCTCTTGTCAGTGAGGATGACGGTGGACACGCACTTGTCAGTGAGTAGCACGGTGGACACGCACTTGTCAGTGAGTAGCACGGTGGACACGCACTTGTCAGTGAGGAGCACGGTGGACACGCACTTGTCAGTGAGTAGCACGGTGGACACGCACTTGTCAGTGAGGAGCACGGTGTACACGCTCTTGTCAGTGAGTAGCACGGTGGACACGCACTTGTCAGTGAGTAGCACGGTGTACACGCTCTTGTCAGTGAGTAGCACGGTGTACACGCTCTTGTCAGTGAGGAGCACGGTGTACACGCACTTGTCAGTGAGTAGCACGGTGTACACGCTCTTGTCAGTGAGGAGCACGGTGTGCACGCTCTTGTCAGTGAGGAGCACGGTGTACACGCTCTTGTCATTGAATACCATGGTGTACACTCTCTTGTCAGTGAGGAGCACGGTGTACACGCTCTTGTCAGTGAGGAGCACGGTGTACACGCTCTTGTCAGTGAGTAGCACGGTGGACACGCACTTGTCAGTGAGTAGCACGGTGTACACGCTCTTGTCAGTGAGGATGACGGTGGACACGCACTTGTCAGTGAGTAGCACGGTGGACACGCACTTGTCAGTGAGTAGCACGGTGGACACGCACTTGTCAGTGAGGAGCACGGTGTACACGCTCTTGTCAGTGAGGATGACGGTGGACACGCACTTGTCAGTGAGTAGCACGGTGGACACGCACTTGTCAGTGAGGAGCACGGTGGACACGCACTTGTCAGTGAGTAGCACGGTGGACACGCACTTGTCAGTGAGGAGCACGGTGTACACGCTCTTGTCAGTGAGTAGCACGGTGTACACGCTCTTGTCAGTGAGTAGCACGGTGTACACGCTCTTGTCAGTGAGGAGCACGGTGTACACGCACTTGTCAGTGAGTAGCACGGTGTACACGCTCTTGTCAGTGAGGAGCATGGTGTACACGCTCTTGTCAGTGAGGAGCATGGTGTACACGCTCTTGTCAGTGAGGAGCATGGTGTACACGCTCTTGTCAGTGAGGAGCATGGTGTACACGCTCTTGTCAGTGAGTAGCACGGTGTACACGCTCTTGTCAGTGAGGAGCACGGTGTACACGCTCTTGTCAGTGAGTAGCATGGTGTACACGCTCTTGTCAGTGAGGAGCACGGTGTACACGCTCTTGTCAGTGAGGAGCACGGTGTACACGCTCTTGTCAGTGAGTAGCATGGTGTACACGCTCTTGTCAGTGAGGAGCACGGTGTACACGCTCTTGTCAGTGAGGAGCATGGTGTACACGCTCTTGTCAGTGAGGAGCATGGTGTACACGCTCTTGTCAGTGAGGAGCATGGTGTACACGCTCTTGTCAGTGAGGAGCATGGTGTACACGCTCTTGTCAGTGAGGAGCATGGTGTACACGCTCTTGTCAGTGAGTAGCACGGTGTACACGCTCTTGTCAGTGAGGAGCATGGTGTACACGCTCTTGTCAGTGAGGGACGTGGATGGTGTACACGTGCTCTTGTCAGTGAGGGACGTGGATGGTGTACACGCTCTTGTCAGTGAGTAGCACGGTGTACACGCTCTTGTCAGTGAGGAGATGGTGTACACGCTCTTGTCAGGTGAAGTGAGGGACGGTGGTGTACACGCTCTTGTCAGTGAGTAGCACGGTGTACACGCTCTTGTCAGTGAGGAGCATGGTGTACACGCTCTTGTCAGTGAGTAGCACGGTGTACACGCTCTTGTCAGTGAGTAGCACGGTGTACACGCTCTTGTCAGTGAGGAGCACGGTGTACACGCTCTTGTCAGTGAGTAGCACGGTGTACACGCTCTTGTCAGTGAGGAGCATGGTGTACACGCTCTTGTCAGTGAGTAGCACGGTGTACACGCTCTTGTCAGTGAGGAGCACGGTGTACCTGCTTATGTAAATGGTGTAAGTGAGGGACGTGGATGGTGTACACGCTCTTGTCAGTGAGTAGCACGGTGTACACGCTCTTGTCAGTGAGGAGCACGGTGTACACGCTCTTGTCAGTGAGGAGCACGGTGTACACGCTCTTGTCAGTGAGGAGCACGGTGTACACGCTCTTGTCAGTGAGGAGCACGGTGTACACGCTCTTGTCAGTGAGGAGCACGGTGTACACGCTCTTGTCAGTGAGTAGCACGGTGTACACGCTCTTGTCAGTGAGGGACACAGCGTTGGCGCTCTTGTAAGTGAGGGACACAGCGTTGGCGCTCTTGTAAGTGAGGGACACAGCGTTGGCGCTCTTGTAAGTGAGGGACGTGGATGGTGTACCTGCTTTTGTAAATGAGAGTTGTGAATGGTGTAAGTGAGGGACGTGGATGCTGTACGCGCTTTTGTAAGTGAGGGACGTGAATGGTGTAAGTGAGGGACGTGGATGGTGTACCTGCTTATGTGAATGGTGTAAGTGAGGGACGTGGATGGTGTACCTGCTTATGTGAATGGTGTAAGTGAGGGACGTGGATGGTGTACCTGCTTTTGTAAATGAGAGTTGTGAATGGTGTAAGTGAGGGACGTGGATGGTGTACGTGCTTTTGTAAGTGAGGGACGTGGATGGTGTAAGTGAGGGACGTGGATGGTGTACGTGGTTTTGTAAGTGAGGGACATGGTTACTGCTTGTGTGATGTTGGAGGATGAAGCCTTGAAAATCGTGAAATTCCCTTTTATTGAAGCAATATAAACATTTGAAATGACTTTTGATCTGGTTCAAAGTTCCAGTGTAAAATGTGAGTGTACCGACTGGTGGACGACCCGCTTGTTCACGTGAGCGAGGGAGATGTGGGCGCAAAGATTAATTTTGCAAAACATTGTACCTTCAAATAGAAAAGAAAGATTCAATAACAGATTTGTTGCTGATGCAACAGTAAACTGACTTGCTGAGTCCTCCCCTCCTCCTCCCCATCCTCCTCCTCCCCACCCTCCAAGCCCCCTGTGGTTGAGGGTTGGGAGGGGGGTAAGAGGGAGGTCGTTGCCCAGCTTTATTGCAGAAAACGTGGCCAATTACATCCCACGAAATGTTGTTGTGAAGATTGTTTGTTCTGCGAGTTGTGTTTTTCTAGTGTTCGAAGTTGCAGTGTTGTTTGATTACCGATTAATCAAATCCAAAAGGTTCTGCCTCTCGCCAAGTGGTCGATAGGTACATCTATGTTTGGGGGACGTGTCGTCTCCCACCTTGAGAGGGGTGTTTAATCGGATGACGACCCAAAAGATTTGGCATTTCTTGGGGGACACGTTCTTTAAGTCGCCTCGTGTGTATTTCAGCGGCCACAATTATTCCCACATTTTTGTGGGGTTGTCCGAGAGAAGCTTGGCCCAAGTCTTTCATGAACTGGCTGACCAGGACCGACGTTCGACTCGGGTTCGGGCAGCAATTTGTAATTTGTTCATGGTGCCGGCGATAGCTCGCATACTCTTTGCGAAGGACACCGTGGCATCTTTAACTCCCACCAAGTAATTCCGGCAGACATGACCCCAGTTTAACATCCGTCCGAGGGACGGCACACATTGATTAATCATCCTGCCTGTGAAACGCTAGTTTATGGCGTGGCCGAGATTCAAACCCAGGCTTGACGAGTGTGCGTACCTCTAGTGTTGGCTGTGCTCGCAGCTCAGGGACACGTTCTATAAGTCTGCCTTTTACATTAGGGGTAAATGTGTCATGCTAATCCCTCCCTGACCCACAACCACAATCCTCCCTTCAACTCACACTTTTTGGTTCGCGAAAAAGTAAGTGACCCACTATATTCGTTATTGGTGTGTGTGTGTCTGTCTGTCTGTCTGTCGGTCTGTCTGTCCCGAGCATAGCTCCGTGGGTTTTGATCTGATCTGGATAAAATTTTGGTGGGAGGTTTATATCATGATCTAGTTGTGTTTTCCTGAAAATGGGCATGGTGCGTCCATTACGGGCAGAGCCACGCCCAAAAAATGTGTTTTTAGGGGGTAGCCGATTTCAAGTGACATCTTCTCCAAGGGTGTTTGTCGAATCTGGCAGGAGTTTTGGTATTTGGTTAGCCCAATGGCAACTGCATAGCACCACGGTGCTCGTTTTTTTAATTTTTTAATTTTTTTCATTTTCGTCCCAAGGTCATGAACTTAGAAAATTGTGAATTTTGACATAAAAATCATACGACCGCCCAAACTTTGAGAGCGAGGATGACAATTTTTTATGCATAATCTTGAGGTCATTCCCCACCTAAAGTCTTGAAACCATTTTGCTCCATCTCGAACACCTTGCCCGTGACGCCTCCTTCAAGTTTGTTTGTACGCTGATTTCATCAAAGTATGGATAATCCGAGGAGTGCGAAATGCCATAAAGCCTATATGGCGTTATATTGTTCCTGCAATGTTCCAGAAGAAGTTTTGCACCAAAGGTCATAATCCTTGACCTTTGACCTTTAAAGTTCACAAAGGTCAAATTTTCAAAGTTGTGGGGATCAAACCGGGTTTTCGACCTTCTTCGACAAACTAACTCCAATAAGCTGTAGCACGTATCCTGTTTCCTTATTTTAATGTCCACAACATTGTTTTGTGACCTTTAAAGGTTATGCAAAGGTCAAATTTTGAAAGTTGTTCAACGAAACCGGGTTTTGGACATTTTGTAGCTATTAACCTGTCACCCGCACCACATCATGTTGATCATTTTTATAACTTGGTCAAAAATTATCGCATTGTCTCATCCTTGACTTCTGAAACAATCTACATCGTCAAATACCACTAGTGAACCATCGTCATCTTCAGACTTGTTATATTTAATTCCTTTTATTTATTTTACTTTGTACCTCCACCACCAAAGGTGGATGGAGGTTATGTTTGTTTGTCTGATTGTATGTGAGCAGGATATCTCAAAATGTGGAAGAGTTTTGACCAAACTAGACCTGCATGAGCTGGTTCGGTGACAAAAACAAGCCAATGAGATTTTGCTTCAGATCCTGATCCAGATCCAGCCTGTCTGGATGCAAAATATCACCTGTTCAGCATAGCGGAGGTGTGCGCTCTACCGAGTGCCGTTCTCGTTCCGTGCTTGATTAACGGTTGGTGTCTTTGGAGCCATCTGTCTGTACAGAGTGTAATAGGTAAACTACAGATAAAACATCATGACCAATGGACCACAATCACGATGAGGCTCTCCACCCATCCCATCTTGTTTGTCTTGATTGGAATTCAGATAAAAGTCTCACTCCCTTCTTCGGCTAGCGTTGTTCCATTTGCTGCCAGGGACGAGCCTGCTATGAACAATAAACTATGTCGTTGGCCTCCTGCAGTAACACGACCCCCTGCGAAGCTGAAGCAGATACATTCTGGATCATTCTCATTGCGAAAGTGTTTTGAGCCACATTTGTTTCTCACTTGGATCTGGTACCATCATATCAGGCTGTTTGTTTCTCCGAAATGGATGATCTTTTATCTTTTGTTTTTTTTTTATTGTGGAGGAGGGGAAGGAGTCTCATGGAACCTTAGTTCGAAGCTCTTCCAAAGCCAATTGATGGTAAGATATCTTGCAACTAGGAAAAGCTAAACATTAAAACTGGGTCATCCATCAGGGATTAAATAGTAAGCTCTTCATATTCTGTTGAGGTGTTTTCAGCTTTAACCCTATCTTTTGGTTTTTACTATAACTTTGGGGTTGCAGGTCCATTGATGTTGAGTAATCAACTGTTGTAGATCGGTGACCGGGGTTGTGGATCCTCTGTTTGGAGATGTTCTGGGTTGAAAGGATCGAAACCTCGATGAAAAACGGTGATCAGGTGATGATCCAGGCAGTTGAGAAATCAGTAAATTGCTTATAAGTGAACGTTATAACTTCAAATATAATTGTGTGTGTGATGTCTGGCTTCCTTGGGACCACGGTGCAGTAATTGGTCTATTTTGATTTGTCTCCAACCGCACCACCACCATGCACATACGTTGTTCTACTTGGTGGTTCGTCGTTGTGGTTATGGTGCAAGTTGAACCTCACTGGAGATTGATCCATCAATAACATCTAGAATTCCAAGTCGGTGAAGCCTGCGACCTATTTGGTTTCCTTCTCACCCCACCTCCCTCGACACCTCTTCCCACCCCCTACTCCCCACCTCTGAGGATAGGTATAGTATAAACCTACTTACTGATGTACTTGGTGTTCGCTTCCCAGCCTGACGCACTGATTCTAGTCGCAGGGGGCAGCAGTGACCGACTTCTTTAATTTGGATCAATGTAAGGGATGCCAATAGGACAAGATGAGTTAAGATCCATCTGTTGGTCGACCCCAACATCTGATCACAGCAGGTACTGAAAACCAAAGGGGTCATCTCGCAGCACCATGGCACCGTGTCTTCCATTGACCCTTTAGTTTTGGAAATTGCAAGAGCTTCGACCACATTTCACAGGCATTAAAGCCCTTTTTTAAAATGTTATTGTGTGCAAGAGAAAGAAAAAAAAAAAAAAAGTTACGGTTGGGGAGGATGAGTGAGCCCTGCAGTCAGAATAGCATGCCTGCTGTTTCAACTCGAGCCCTGCAATGATAGCTTCCTGTTTGTGAGGGGCGTTGTTTGGTGGGGGTGTGTTAAGGGGAGGGAAAAGACAAATGAGGACAGACAGTAGGGTAAAGGTGAAGGCAGCACATCCATGACCAAACAGAGCCTGCACAATGTACAAGGTTTGCTGATATTTCTGAAGCCTCCCTACATTTGTGAACTTTCGCCATGGTTGATGTCAATTTTTCATTATCTCCGGCCAGCTGCGGCTTGCGGGTCAGGGTTGATTTTGTGACCCGAACTTGGCAACCGCTGTTGTTTTTCACTGCAACTCGATGGATGGTTTTGAAAACCAACAAATAACTTTTTTGCTTCTTCTTGTTGTTATTGTTCTTGTTCTTCTTGTTCTTCTGTCCAAGTTGATCAGGAGACATCAAATGGTGCTGCCATACAAAGTTTTAAATGTAAAAACGGCCTCTGAATTAATTATTTTTTCTGTCGTAGCCTTTGCGAGCATACTTAACCATCAGGACAACCGGTTTAAAAGATTTGAACCCGCGAATCCCAGTATCGGGCGACGTGTTCGTACACCACACTGCCACTCATGGCATCCTTCTTCCTTTTGAAGTTTAAATTGTTTTTTTTTTATTTTAATTTTTTTAAAACCAGTTCTGGTTTCAAGGAAAGACTTGGAATGATGGAGGATGGCAAGCCTGTGGCTGGCTTTCTGAACCAGCTTTGTTTTGTGAGCAACACTGAAGAAAGAGGTCTTCACTCATGGTGAGGCCTAATGGTTCAAGAGATTGAATGTCCTCTCGTGGCTCATTATGGAAATAGATGTGTTAGAGTGATGATCTTTTGTGAGCGACAAGGTGAGACTGAGAGATTTTCTAGGATTGATCGACAGGTCACATTTATCAGACCAATATCTAATCGATTCCATATCAGCAGAGAGTGATGCAGCTGCTGTCTACCTGTTGGTGGAATAGGGGATCATCATCTGCAAAAAAAGAAGAGTTTTTCCGGAGCATCGGAGAGGTGGTTTTGATAGATTAGAAATAACACTGGGCCCAACACATTATCTTGGGGACCTCCAACCTCTACTTGGGAGAGGACAGGGTTTCATTGATGGCAACGTGCTGACTGTGCGGAGGGAGGAAGTCACAAATCCAGTAATGAACGTGGCCTGGTGTGCCCCAGGCAGAGTGTTTGGAAGGCGGAGCGAGATCCCAGACTATTCCTCGTGGAAAAGCCATTCATCACCACATAGCCTGAAGCTGATGCCATTGCCTCACTTCTTTTTCCTGAAGAGTAGAGTAGGGGGGGGGGTTGGGTAAGGAGGTAGGGTGTGGATTAAGAAGCTTCTCTTGGCAAAAGAAGAAAAATTCTAAATTCTCGATATACTCTTATCAGAATAAAGAAAAAACTTCTATCACTGTCACCTCAACCTTTCTGCCTTGCTTATCTCCTTTCTCCCCCCCCCCACCTCTTTTCTGTCCCACCTTCCTGGATTAGGCGATGCGGAGGCTTGGTAGTACCACGGCGGGGCCTGCAAAACGTGCTCTCCTCGAGACTGCCCAACTTGGAGCTGGCCGAGTTTGTGGCGGCCAGCACACGACTCTGTCGCCCAGATTCTGTGCATGTGTGCAATGGCTCTGAAAGTGAGAATGCTACCCTGCTGGCGCTGATGCAGGAACAGGGTGTGCTCAGGCCTCTAAAAAAGTACCATAACTGGTAACTATCCACCCATGACCTCTTTCATTTCATTCCTTGCATGATGCACTGAGCTGTTCTTGCTTTCATTGGTTTTACTTAACCCAATAAACTATTCAATGTTTCATCACTTTTGTAATTGGTAGTTGGTTGGCACGGACGGACCCACGAGACGTTGCGAGGGTGGAAAGCCGTACTGTTCTGGTGACAGCGAGTGAGCAGGACGCTGTACCTCAGACAAGTACCGGTGTTCCGAGCCAACTCGGCCGATGGATGTCGGAGAGCGACTTTGAAAAGGCTTTTCAGGACCGCTTTCCTGGATGCATGGAAGGTCAGAGTGAATAAGCTTCCATAAAGTGAAAAGCTGTCCCCTGATCCTTTATCATTTTGTCCTCTTAAATATATCCTCCTCCCTTCCTTCCTTTTGTCAATACTCACTGTATTCCCAGGACGCACCATGTATGTGATCCCTTTCAGCATGGGTCCTCTACGCTCGCCCCTGGCTCGCTTTGGGGTGCAGCTCACTGACTCGCCGTACGTGGTCGCCAGCATGCGCACCATGACCCGTATGGGAACGGCTGTATTGGACGCCCTTGCGGGCAAGCCATTCGTCAAGTGCCTGCACTCTGTGGGACAGCCTTTACCACTCACTGGTCAGCCTCGGTGTTTCAAATTTCGCATCACGTCGATCTTTTATTTTGACGATTGAAATGTAAACAAAACGTTTTTGTGCTGAATGTGAACCCTGACCTTGCAGAGCCACTGGTCAATGGCTGGGCCTGCGACCCTGAAAGGACGCTAATCGCACACCTCCCGGCCCGGCGTGAAATTGTGTCCTTTGGCAGTGGCTACGGTGGGAACTCCCTCCTTGGCAAGAAATGCTTCGCACTGCGCATTGCATCTCGCATCGCTCGTGACGAAGGCTGGCTGGCTGAGCATATGCTGGTAGTTTTCCTGGATCCCCATCCACCCTTCCCGTTTTTTATTGTCTGCCTGTCTGCCTGTCTGCAATTGAAACAAAATTGAAAATAATTTCAAACAGGAAACTTACTGTTTTTAGGGATGTCATAAAGGACACAAACAACAGGCACAAATAACTAATGTAACGTGTTGGATAACATGGTGTAAAAGAAGGTGCATCAACAGCGGGAAACTATCGAAAAATGTAATTAATTTATTTATTTTATTAATACAACCTTTAAAATCTTTATTTATTTTCATTGGTTTATATACCTGAACACTGCACAACACAAATCACCTCCTTGGCACTTTCTAAAACCTTGCGTTTAGCAGTACTTGGACAAAATTTTCCGCTCGTGCTCTCCAAGTTTGGGAATAACGAGATTCAGACAAAATGGCGAATCTTAGGAAATACAGATCGTTCTCGGAAATGCAAAGCAAGAGTTGAAAAGACCCTTCCTGCCGCGTCCTTTTTCTCGAGACTGCGTGGGGCAGAGTGTTTTATGAACTTTCTAGTTACCTCTGCCATCGAAGTGGACAGAGGTTATGTTTTCACCCATGTCTGTTTGTCTGTCTGTGAGCAGGGTATCTCAAAAAGTTGTGGACTGATTCGGACGAAACTTGGTGGACAGGTTGGGTGTGTGACGAGGAAGAATTTGTTCAATTTTTGGTGAAGATCCAGATCTGGATACGATATGTTATTCTTTACTGTGATTCTTCACCATTAAGACGGGGCCAAAAATGATATCTAGCATATTTCAAAAAGTTGTGGATGAGTTATGACAAAACTAGGCAGATAGGTTGGGTATGTGACAAGAACAAGCCAATTAGATCCTGGTTCAGGTCCGTATGCAGATCCGGTGTATCAGTGGGATAGAAAATGTAAACTGTACACCCTGATGGAGGTATGTGCTCCAATTATTTGCGAGGTAGCCGTGCTCTGCGTGGGTGGGAGCCCAGAATCTCAAAAAAAAAATAAAGTTCAGAGAAATTTTATGAAAAGCCCCACCCACTTGAGGACTCGTGAGGCTGGCCTGGATTTAGACACTCGAGGGTCATGGACACTACATCTGTAAAGGCCCCCCTTCTCCATTCCCCCCTTCTCTTGACAAAATAATTCCTAATTTCAAATAAAAGCCAAATCTATTGAAATACCGATTACATTAGGTGGTGGTTCATCATTTCTGTGATAAATCCTGTCAGAAGTTTGTATGTTGTTGGTAGACATGTTATCGGATGATATTTGAGGGGAAGTTGGGTTTCTTCTGCCGTTGGAATTAATACGAGGAAGGTGTTACATTCTATGGATGGGACAGACATCCTGATCCATCCATAGTTAAAAACAACCTCTCTGGGATGTCATGACAACAAACTGGGAAATAATTACACAATAAAATGGACATAATTCATGATGAAATCTCAAGTTCTAGATATTAAAATAACTACATGCTTGTTTAGTGACAAAGTATACCCGTTTCAGCTGGACGATGTAAAACGTTTGTAAAAGTAAAAGCAATTGGTTGTAAAGATGACGTCGATTTGCCAACATCAGGGCAGCGTTTGCAATTGCTTGTTGGCCCATGCTCACGAAGCAATCGGTCACGTACGTGGAACGTAGAACATATGTACGTACGTACGTACGTATATGCCTGCATTTTGTGAAGGGAGTACATCGAAAACTGTTCAACGGAGGACATTTAAACCACATGTTACATGACCATTTGATATCGAGCGTACAAAGGAAATTTTGAAGGTATGTTTTGGACACATTTACCCGAGGACGTGTAGATCGGTGTAATTACAAATTTGCTGCCAGAAGAGTTGGCTCGTGCCCCAGGGCTGCCAGGAGCCAGAATGGTCCCCGAGGCAATACTAAGTGTAGTGCCCCTTTCATCCAGACCTCTTCAAAGTTGTTATTTATTTATTTATTTTTATCTACTAGTGCGTGGCCATACGTGCAAAAAAAAACAAAAAAAAAACAAAAAAAATAAACTTTCAGACCACGAGCCAGAAACAACAACCACACAGGTCGTTCCTTCGCTCTTGTGTGCCCGTACGTGCGTGCCCGTATGTGCAACCCCCCCGCCCCCCCCAAAAAAAACTTTCAAACCACCAGCCAGAAACAATTACATAGGCCGTTCCTTCGCTCTCGTAAACGAAGACTGGATTAGGGCATTGTGTTTATCTATAAATGCGCATAAGAAATCGAGAAATTATTAGAATACAGTAAGTCATCACTATCCGGAAGTAGCCTGGTGTTTGTGTAGTGGTTAGGGTAGTGGCTTGGGATCCAAAAGGTCCTGAGTTCAAACCCCGTTGGCCGCTTGAATCAATACACACCAGGAGGTTGACTCAGCCTGTCATCCTTCCGAGGTCGGTGAAGTGAGTACCAGTGTACTGGGCCGGTGTATGCCCCGGTTAGAATAGGTGTACCATATCCATGTGTCATAAGAGGCGACTAGGGTTTCCTCTTGGAAGGGCATTCGGCGTAAAACCTGTGCCAAATCATTATGCGGATCATAACGGATGATCCGCTGTGGCGACCCCTAACGGGAGCAGCCGAAAGAAGAAGATCACTATCTGGAAGTGGTGCGTGCCCGTACAGAATGTTCACATGCATTCCACGAATTATCACTTGCATTGAAGTAACAACTGCTGTGATACTTACACACACAGAGTTAATTAAAATCAAGTTTACCTCCCTGTTTTTGCTTGCCATAACATTCGCTGCCATTGACCATTGCCACTCGTACGCTACGGTAACTAAGGCACCGATCGATCCACATCGTAACCGGCACGGCACATGACGTCATCGTCGGCCGGCCGCGTACCAGCCTATGCAGCAACGTGTCCTTTCCTTGGTTGGTAAATAAATGGCCATAACTTGGGAACCACTTGTCCGATTAATATCAAACCTTAAAAGGTACATCCTCAGGTCCCCAGCAATATACCTGGCAAGTTTCAATTAGATCGGACCAGTGGTTGTCGAGAAACAGCGGTCTCAGACACACACACACACACACACACACCACACACACCGCTGTAATTATAGATAGATACGGAGGTTTCCGTATTTTTGTCAACCACATGCTGTACTTAAGGGAAATTGGGATGTTATTCACTTAATCCGAGATGCAGTTTCGTTGACCACACTTCATCCGGATGGGGTATGGCCAACACTCCTGTGTTCATTTACGTCATTTTGTAAATTTTTCCCACAGTAGTTTATTTTACCAGGGAGGGTGTCACTGTACATGGCAACATGGCATGTCGGGGAATCACCCCAAGTGGCTTGGAGGGAGACACAAAATGAAGTTACCCCTGATGTTTCATCAACACAATCGTTATGTGAAACCAGAAAAAAATTGAGGGAATGATTATGAGCCCCAATTATCCTGAGCCCTGGGGTAGTTACCCCACCTGCCCCACACCTTCCCTCTCGGCATCCCTGCTCACACCAAGTCCTACTCAAGACTGCGCAGGGTAAATATTCGATGAGTACCATCTAGTTTGCTAAAAGCGATGACGTCACTAGCAGATGGTGGGACGTCGGCCCGCCGGACAAAATCGAGTCGGCCTCACGTTGGTGCTGACATTGGCCCAAAGTTGGTGTGTTCGGCGTTAGCTGGGTTATCACACATTTAGTACTTCCCTATATTATGAGGGCTACTGCTCATTGTGAAGGAGTCAGTAAAAACTGAAAATGGGTGGGGGGGGGAGGGGAAGAGGGGAAGGATGAGGAATGATGGAACTCTCCAGAGATTGGGGACGATGCGACAAGTGGGAGAGCGAAGTTGTTTTGTGAATGAAACTTCAGTCCTTCAACACCTTAATGGTGCTCATCAGTAACATTGTTGTGGATCTCCACCACTCTGGCATGCGGCCGACCGCTTTTAGCTAATTCGCGGCCGCATGCGCCCACCGACCGTGGCAATCCTAGTTGCAGCTTTCGGATCAACGCCGAAATCCAGCTTCGGATGTGCTTTTAAGCACACCACAACCTTATCAATACTCTACCTGTGCTACAGGGTCCGATTGCCGAATGGTCGATTTACCTAATTATTCACGCGAACAGACGACTGAGAGATTGTACCTCAACGGGACCTGCTTGGAAACGAGCCGCTTAAGCAGCTCGCACCGTTTGCGATTTGCCGAGCGGTGTATTATCGCCAAGCCCCGTTGGACCCGATTAGCTTATCGGTATTAACAACCAGCTATTTATTCTGAACGCAATTACGGCAGCTCAATGGAGGAAGAGGACGCAACGAGCAGGTGAACATTCTAACAATGACATTTATTTGTCACGTATGCAGTCGATGAAGCAATGCAGATATGTACAAGCGCGTATGCAATGTAATGAATGCAACGAATGGGGGTAGGGACAAGACACGAGCAAACCAAAGACCTGCAGCCGTATCTATTTATTATGTACACAATCACTTAACCACAATCCGACTTATGGACAAGGTGCCACCACTTTCTTGAAAACCCCAGGAAAGGAAAGGGTAAGAACAGGGCCCGTAGGCCTTTAATGTTCACGGAACTGTGGAGACCGAAGGAGCTCCGTGAGACTGTGCTGGTTACTTGCCACCCTCGTGGTGACTCGCTGGGCGACCCTCGATGTTCCGTCAACACGGCAGTTGGTATAACCGTGACTCGGTTGGCCCAGGCCCTGCCGTGCGGCCTGGTCGATCGGGCCTATCCGACGACGCCTCAGAGGAACGAACGGGCCTTTTCTCTTTCAAGAGTTGATGCTCTTTTACGAGCCCGCCCGTTCCTCGGCGTTTGCTCAGACCATTCTGTAGCTGCCTGGTGACTTCTCTCCGGCCGTCTCCACCGACCCACAGTTCGGCACGGTACTGCAGGCTTGGCTGCGCTCCAGGCTTCGCTGCACTCCGACGACCCCGACTGCCCTCCATTGGACTCAAACCTTGGCGCTCTCCACCCCGACTCCAGCTCGACTCCAGACAGACTGCCCGCTTGGCGTTCCAGCGTGCCTTTTTATGGAGTCCGGGGGGTGAGTTTGCTCTTTTACCTTCAACCTTTCACCCCCCCCCCCCGCTGGCTTGCCCCTTCTGGCATTTTGATCCGACCTCGTCATGAAACGCGAACGTGCGCGGACGTTGTGGAAATCATCGGCTCCCGCCCCAACAAGGGAGTCCCCGCGTCTGTCACGGAGATGCTGTTCGTTGGGATTCGCCGTGGTTGGCGAAAAGATGGCGGCGCAATGGAGATGAAGGTGAGGCGATGTTGTTCGTTTGAGGAGATGTCGTGGTTGGCGCTGTGGTGGGGATGGCGTGGTTGTTGAGATGCGGTTGTGGTTGTTGAGATGCGGATGCGGTTGTTCAAAAATAAAGATAGCAAAAGAATAATCCTACTTCAAAGATCACAGCCCGGTTACACGAATAATCCCCTTTAGACATCGGTGGGGAAATCTAATCTGAACACTCGCTTATCGACATAACTGATCTCTGGGAAACCTGAATGGTGTTCTGTGAATTTCCACAACCATAACAATATTAACCACCGATGGCGAGGAAATGCTTCACTATACAATCTACATTTAACAAATGCAGTGCATGCTCAGAGGCCATCCAATTATCACGTACACAAATAGGGCGGAAATACAAAGGTATTTCCATGAAATGTCGCCAGCTTAAGGTTGCTAACGTACTTCTAGCATTACAGTTAGCTGATAAATGGTGAATAAAGCTAAAGTTTGAGCCCTCCCCCCTCCTCAAGATGAAGGGCCCCCAGCCTGAAATCCTCGGGCACCGATGTTAATCGAGGCGTGATGCGCAGGGACCTCAGAAGTGCATGGGAAATCTGGTTCGGCTGGCCCCAAAACTATGGAAGTAATACCGTGTAAAATCAATGCATCTTTGATGACGATTATGAGTCTGATTACAATGACGATTGTTTACTGAACCAGCGAATGTTTCCACATGTGGTAAATGCTGAACCGGTGAATGTGTTGACATGTATGTTGAGAGGCAGAGGCTGAGACGTTGGTCTTGTACAGGTGGAAACTCAAAATCATCATTGCATTGAGAAATTTATGAAACCACCTGGCCACCTGCGGGGACACCTGCGGGGACCCCAAATAGTTCCACAGAAAGTTTGGCGGGGCTTGCCCCAAAACTGAGGGAGTAGTTCGGGGACAGACATATAGAGACAAATGGATACTCCTGCTTTATTATAAAGATAATCATCATCTTATTGTGCTGCCCTTTACTCGTTCATCTCCACGAATGCCCCCCCCCCATCCACCCATCTATTAATTTAATAGCTGTTTATCCACCATCACATTGTCGTACATACTTAACAGACGTACTCGCATTGTATTACTTGTTCGACATACTCTTGCTGTCGTGCGTACAGTACTTGATAGATTTATTATTCTCCCCATTTCCCCTCCATCCTCCCTTACTTGAGTTATTTTTTTTTTCCATTGCAACCCCGAATGTAATCACTACCCCTCTCCCTGTTCAGATCGTGGGTGTTACAAACCCTGTTGGCCGGAAGAAGTACATGGCAGCCGCGTTCCCCAGCGCCTGTGGGAAAACCAACCTAGCCATGATGACTCCATCACTGCCTGGTTGGAAGATCGAGTGCGTTGGTGATGACATTGCGTGGATGAGGTTTGATGATGAGGGTGCGTAATTGTTGAGTGGGTGTTGCTGCTGTTTGTTACTTGGATTTAGGCAAATGGTTGTTCCGTTTTTATTTTTCTCAATCAAAATTTCCCCACATTTCCTCCCTTTTTCTCTGGGGATTCCTTAGGCCGCCTTCGTGCAATCAATCCCGAGGCAGGATTCTTTGGTGTTGCACCGGGCACCTCCTTAAAGACCAACCCCAATGCAATGCGCACTATCCACACCAATACCTTGTTCACCAACGTGGCAGAGAGGAGTGATGGAGGAGTATATTGGGAGGGCATCGGAGAGGATGTGCCCCCTGAAGTCTCCATCACATCGTGGCTCAATGAACCGTGGTCACCTGGTACTCTTCCTATTGTTGTTTTCTGTCTCCTGACCTTGGGGTCTTCTTTTTGTTTGACCTCTTTCATCTCCTCTTTCTCTTCCTCCACTATGAAGATCATCCCCAAGAACTCGTCACAATTGCTTCTTTCATCAATCGACTCCAACCTTTGCTCTCCTAAATCCTTGACTCGATCTATGGCCTGAATCCCTGTTCCTTCCCTACCCAAGGAGACAAAACTCCAGCAGCTCACCCAAACTCTCGCTTCTGCGTACCAGCCTCGCAATGCCCCTCGATAGACCCTCAGTGGGAGAGTGCGCGTGGCGTTCCTATTGATGCCATAATCTTCGGGGGGCGTCGACCTCATGGTGAATCCAATTTTTAATCGGTCTTGCCTTCCTGCTGAACATGCTTTGCAGTCACCAAAGACTTGATGGATTTGAGTTTTCGACAATACTTCAAAGCAATCCTAATGACTTCATTTGTTGTTTATCATTTCTCTTCTCCAGGTGTGCCCCTAGTGTACCAGTCATACGACTGGCAGCACGGCGTTTTCATTGGTGCTGGAATGCGCTCGGAGTCTACGGCAGCTGCGGAACACAAGGGTACGCCTGTTCACTCCCACCCTTTGCTGTGTGTCCAAGACAGATGCCGAATATGTAGGGGTTGCATTACTTCCCCTTATGGGTTGTTGTGTGGAAGCTTAGTGAGACCCCTCTCTCTCTGTCTTTCATTCCCTTCCTATGCAGGTAAGCAGGTTATGCATGACCCTTTTGCAATGCGCCCCTTCTTCGGTTACAACTTTGGGGATTACCTGTCCCACTGGCTCTCCATGTCTCGACGCACACCTGCTCAACTGCCAAAGATCTTTCATGTCAACTGGTTCCGACGTGACGGTCAGGGGAACTTTCTTTGGCCGGGCTTCGGAGAGAACTCGCGCGTACTCGAATGGATCTTCAATCGATCAGACGAGGTCGACGATGAAGAGGATGGTGTAATTGCAACTCCTGTGGGCTACGTCCCCTTGCCCGATGCCATCAACCTGTCTGGCCTAAGTGTCCCACCAGATATGCCCCAGCTCCTCTCGATACCAAAGGATTTCTGGCGTCAGGAAGTCGAGGATCTAGGTACTTACCTGACCCAGCAGGTGAATAAGGACTTGCCTCAAGAAATCTCACGTCAACTTGCAGCTCTTCGTGGGAGGATTGAGCAAATATAGAATTGGCATTATGATTCTTCCCCCCCTCTTCTTCTTATTCTTATTCTTATTCTTATTCTTATTCTTATTCTTATTCTTATTCTTATTCTTCTTCGTATTCTTCTTCTTCTTCTTCTTCTTCTTTGCCCTGGCCTACTCACACCCCTCTTCCCTTTCTTTCAATTGCAATAGTTCTTATTTTTTTTTCAACAGCTGCTCTTTTCTTTCATTTGCCACTGTCAGACCAATTGCCTTGCAAGCCGACTGTCTTCATCTCATCCATGATCCTTCCATGCTTTGGAACCTTAACAAAAAGCGACACAGATCAAGCCTGACCCACTCGTGGGACCGCTTCCTCGGCTTTGACCTCATGACTACAATGCTAAAATGATGTATTTAAAATTTGGTTCTTACCATCGTATTTCCTTTAAAAATAAATATTTACAACAGACATGGGATAGGTTTTTTTTTTTTCATCTTCCGATACTCAGCAGTGTTGAACGTACATCTTCACCAGTCAATGCAAGCATGGGGGGGGGGGGTCTGTGTGACATCCTGTTACTCGGTGACTCTCCTCCTGCCTCCTTGCATCCTCACACTGTGAAAAATCACCAAAACTTGAATCCTCTAGTGTTCCACTAACGTGTCGGTTGTTCCGATCCTGGCGGTGCAGGCTGAGTGGCTGTGCGTGTTTCTGCCACACCGATGTGCAATTTTGATATCAAATCGTGGTTGATTTAAATTTTAAAGCGTTGCTGTGAATGTATCAACAATGCAGTTTTATTAGGATGCGTGTTGAGACGATTTTTCCACACCGTGATGCATTTTGATCTCGCTTTGCTGTACCTTGTGCCCAACAGTGGGGCACCGTGGCACAGTTTTAAACTAATGAGTAACTCTATTTGTTAAAGGATGAAATGTTTTGATCTTTCTCTTGCTGTTTTATTTCATTTTGGGAATATGTAATAAACTGATTTGCTTGTTCCTCTTTACTGACCTCATTAAAGATGAGAGTAAAATGTGAAGGTTCATGGGTCACGGTGTGACCGCCATGTGAATCTAGTCCTCCGATGTGCCACTGTTAGAGTCGATGCCTCAAAGATTCATGGTGGAGAATGCATTGGGTGTTTTTTTGTTTTGTTTGTTTGTTTTTGTCCATTGCCTCACCTGAGGGGAGGGGGAGGGGGGTCTGGATTTGAACCTTCACATGATGTTGCAAGTGCAAGTTTCAAATCAGTTGGTTAAGCAGATCCAGAGAAAGCATTATTTAATATTTTTCTGAAATCCAATATGGTTTCTAAACCATGTGACATATCAATTATTCTTGAACAACCCTGTACACGCATGCCTTGGGGAATATTTGTGTGAAATTTCCCCTCGATCTGTCCAGCCATTTTGGAGAAGAAGATTTTTCTATGTTTCAGGGTAAATCCAATGTGGCTGCCAAACTATGTGAGCTATGACGACATATTTGTGAACCTGTTCCTTATGGAGAGGCAGTCGTATGTGTAAAGTTTTGCCTCGATCTGTTCAGGCATTCAAAGAAGATTTTTGAAGTTTAAATTTTTTTTAAAAAACAAAACAATATGGATCTCTCGAACTCTCTGGAAAATCCTATTTATCTCTTTGTTGATGACTCCACCCTCTACCTTACCGTCTGTCTTCGCTCACTGCAGATCTGGGTAAAATCACAAACTGGTCCAACACGTGGAACATGTCTTTCAATCCAGACAAATCTTACACTCTCACTATGTCTCTCCGAAAGGACTGTTTTAAAAAAACCCTTACCCCCCCCCCCCCCCACAATCCACTTTCTCAACAATCCTCTGGAAGAAGTCCTTTCATTCAAGCTTCTGGGTCTCACTATCTGCCATGATCTTTCCTGGGAAAGCCACATTTCACACCTCGCCTCCAAAGCCAGTCGCAGACTGGGAATCCTCCGTCGTGCAAAGTCCTTCCTTAAACCTGAGCTCCTGTCCGCAGCCTGATGGAGTACTGCTCTCCCCTCTGGGTTCGTGCTCCTGCCTCCCACCTTTCTCAGCTTCACGCTGTGGAAACCAGGGCATTTCGATCATTGTTATCTTCCATGATGAGGCTGAATCTTTGGGCCTCTCACTCTCTCACCGCAGGCAGATCGGTGGTCTTTCTGTCTTCTACCGTCTCCTCTCCAGTCTCGCCCCCCCTGCTCTGTCTGTGATTTGTCCCCACCATATTTCCGCAGGGCGCTCAAGATCCACCAACAACCCTCTTGTGGTAAAACTACCAAAATCACTGCTCACCTTCACTCTTTCATCCCTCTTTTTTCCCACCTTTGGAATAAACTCCCTCACTCTCTTCAATCCCATTATTCCCTCCAGGCCTTCAAAACAGCTGTTCACCACCTCCTCTTATCATCCTCAATCTTTTCTACCCCAGTTAATCCACCCCAAACCCAGCTCCTTCAATTTCCCTGCCTTCCTTCTTGAAAGTCCCTGTAGTGTCCATCTTGTATTCCCCATATTCCCCGCCCCATCCCTCTCCCTTTCCCAGATCTCCTAATGTCTCTGTTCCCCACTGTTTTGTCCTTTCCATGCCCCTCTTATCTCATGCCCCCTTGCTGTGCGTTGTGTGTTGTCTCTCATATGAGCCTCGACCTGGTATACAAAAAAAAAACCTCAAAAACCATTGGCTATTTGAAATCAGAGACCTGATATGTAAATCCTCTTCGAATTTCAAGTCGATCGGATAAAAATTGAGGATTTTAGAAATACCACCTTAGTTGTTGACCTTTTGACCCGAAAAACAACAGGCTTCTTGCTTGTGATAAACTTATTCACCAAGTGGTGAAGAAGCTTCGTGAAGATCGATTTAAAATTGTGACCTGAAGGTGATTAACAGACAAACCCACACACAATGCCTTCTCCTTCGGCGAGGGTAACTAGATTACCTCCACCAAGGTGATTCGTTTAGGTTTTGTTTCCCACCGAAAGGCCGGATCTGGATTCGGACCTGAACTAAAATTGAATCGGCTTGTTCTTGTAGCTTAACCAACTCGTCCAGATAACTTTTTGAGATGTGTGCTGCTCACAGACAAACAGATAGCGTGTGGCAAACATAACCTCCGTTCACCAGTGTTCGGTGGCGAAGGTACTTAAACCCCCTTAACACAACATTCAACTCATTTACACTTGTGATTTACGACTGCACAATGTCAAGCGATTCACGTGGAGCCCCCTGATGTGGAGCCACCCTGGAACCGACGATGAATAAGAGGAGTACGCAGTTGGTGTCGGCCATGATGGAGTAGTTCGTGATAGAGTCAGAGATTTGGAAATTTTTTTATTTTTTTTTCCACCTCTTCCTCCGCTGTTTGTACAACTATAATTGTGACCCTCAAGGGACAGTACGAGGGAGATAATGAAGAAGGTAAAAAGGGATGAGTTGTAAAAAAATAAAATAAAAAGTGAGGTCATTTCTGTGTGGTGAAAACATGGAGCCGCCAAAGATTGAGCATCTCGTGCTGGACACCGGGGCTTTTTTGAAAAACGCTCCCGTGCAGGTACTGTACTGTAGTGCACTGTACTGTACTGTACTGTTGTGCACTGTACCGCTGATGCTTGGAGCGAGTGAGGACCCCTGAACCCCCGAGTTAGCGTTTCTCCATGACAATGGCGCCGACGGGGCCCGGTCACGTTTTCTGTGCTTCGTCTGGTTGCGGTTCCCACACGTTGTTGCCGTCCAGCTCTTGCGTCGCTTTGTCTCTCTCTCTCTCTCTCTCTCTCTCTCTTCTTGTCGGCACTAGACCATGGCTCGAGACCTGTACACGTTACGTTCGGTCATCTCCGAGGTCCGTGATAAGGAGACCCGCCGGGCGATGTCCATGCTGTTCTACAGTTTGAAACTCCAGGAACCCTCGGCCAAGTCCGTCGCCCTGGGTGAGTGTTTGGTTGTTATTGAACTTGCTTCGCGGAGGAGCCGTTTGCCATGTTCCTGTGCACGTGTCGGTCGACCTGACCTTCCCAGGACCGGTGTTCTGGATCCACAGACTCGGAATTTTCTCCTCCTGGGTGTGCTCTGGGTGTGCTCTGGGTGTGCTGTGGCTTTCAAAAGGAATTAGCCACTGTGGCTAATCCAGGTTTAGAATGATTAGCCACAGGAGAAAGGAGTTAGCCACATATTTTATTCAAAAGTTGTTTTTTTTTTTTAGCAATATGAAATAATAAGTTAATTTGAATGTGGATGTGTGAGGTTGATGGGTGAGTTGGATTGTTCAGATTGGTTGGTTGGATGAGTGAGTTTGACGTGTGAGATTGGTTAAATGAACGACCATCAGGGGAGGTGGTGATTGTGAGGGATGGTGGTGGTGGTGGTGATGGTGTGGGGGGGGGGTATGGTCGTTGTGCCTTTAGTCGGTGGTACTGGGGGATGGGGGTGGTTGTGGACTAGGATTGGACCACCCTCATGCCAGTCAAACTCACTGATCCAACCAAGCTCACCCAACAACTTTACTCATCCAACCAATCTCACCCAACAACTTCACTCATCCAACCAATCTCACCCAACAACTTCACTCATCCAACCAATCTCACCCAACAACTTCACTCATCCAACCAATCTCACCCAACAACTTCACTCATCCAACCAATGTCACACATCAAACTCACTCATCCAACCAATCTCACACATCAAACTCACTCATCCAACCAATGTCACACATCAAACTCACTCATCCAACCAATCTCACACATCAAACTCACTCATCCAACCAATCTCACACATCAAACTCACTCATCCAACCAATCTCACACATCAAACTCAATCATCCAACCAATCTCACACATCAAACTCACTCATCCAACCAATCTCACACATCAAACTCACTCATCCAACCAATCTCACACATCAAACTCACTCATCCAACCAATCTCACACATCAAACTCACTCATCCAACCAATCTCACCCAACAACTTCACTCATCCAACCAATCTCACACATCAAACTCACTCATCCAACCAATCTCACACATCAAACTCACTCATCCAACCAATCTCACACATCAAACTCATCCAACCAATCTCACACATCAAACTCACTCATCCAACCAATCTCACACATCAAACTCACTCATCCAACCAATCTCACACATCAAACTCACTCATCCAACCAATCTCACACAACAACTTCACTCATCCAACCAATCTCACACATCAAACTCACTCATCCAACCAATCTCACACATCAAACTCACTCATCCAACCAATCTCACACATCAAACTCACTCATCCAACCAATCTCACACATCAAACTCACTCATCCAACCAATCTCACACATCAAACACACTCATCCAACCAATCTCTCCCATCAAACACACTCATCCAACCAATCTCACACATCAAACTCACTCATCCAACCAATCTCACACATCAAACTCACTCATCCAACCAATCTCACACATCAAACTCACTCATCCAACCAATCTCACCCAACAACTTCACTCATCCAACCAATCTCACCCAACAACTTCACTCATCCAACCAATCTCGCACATCAAACTCTCATCCAACCAATCTCACCCAACAACTTCACTCATCCAACCAATCTCACACATCAAACTCACTCATCCAACCAATCTCACCCAACCAATCTCACCCAACACCTTCACTCATCCAACCAATCTCGCCCAACACCTTCACTCATCCAACCAATCTCGCCCAACAACTTCACTCATCCAACCAATCTCACACATCAAACTCACTCATCCAACCAATCTCACCCAACCAATCTCACCCAACACCTTCACTCATCCAACCAATCTCGCCCAACAACTTCACTTATCCAACCAATCTCACACATCAACTTCACTCATCCAACCAACCAAAGTCACCCATCAAACTCATTCATCCAACCAATCTCACACATCAAACTCACTCGTACAACCAATCTCACCCAACAACTTCACTCATCCAACCAATCTCACACATCAAACTCACTCATCCTACCAATCTCGCCCAACAACTTCATTCATCCAACCAACCAAAGTCACCCATCAAACTCACTCATCCAAACAAACTTGTCCTACTTCAGGTACTACTTGATTGTGTCAAAACTCACCTGGCAACCACTGACCCAACGAAGCATGTAATGCCGAGTAGCGCCAAATCATTCCGGAAAAAAAAAGATGAAAATAAAATTTTGAGACGAGAATCATGGGAATCATGCGTAATTTCGGTCGATTTTATTTTATTTTTTTTTAATTTTTATTTTTTTTACTAGAAACTAGTTTAAAACTACTAAAGTTAGTATATATATATAAGCTTGTACGAAACCACGCGTGATTCCCATAATCAAAACATACAAAATGGCAGCCGTCCCGACCGTCTCAACGAAGGTTGAATCCTGTGCTAAAATCACCCAAAATTCGTCTAAAACTGGTAAAAAAAAAACCACTAAAACATGGATTGGCCACAGTGGCTAATGGGTGGTTTAAAATATTAGCCACAGGTAAGGGGGATTCGCCCTGTGGCGCCGTGGCGAGCGGAACCCAGTCATCGTAGACCAACGTCTTCAAGTGACCCCGGATATAACTATGAGAGCACTGGGTAGAGCACACACCTCCACCACACAATGCCTGATCCATGACAACATATCAGGCCAAATACATTTTTGAGATATCTTGCTGTATGTATGTCGTTTTTGGCCCCTATCTGTCAATGGTGAAGAATCTATATATTATTTCTGTTTACGTCTGCGTGTAATTTGACGTATCTCCTCCAAAACTGCCGGACAGATTGTCGCCACTTTCGGCATGCGGGTGGGTGCTCTGTCGTCTAATGAACAGCATGGGCTATGTGAGATCGTGCCACATGGACAGGTTTGGGAATTTTGGGTGATTTTCTAATTTTTACATTCGTTTGCATGGCGACGTGTGACGTCACCGCTGAGAGGCGTAATTCCGTCATGACATCATTGGTCATTCGCTGACGTCATTACGTCTGTCATCGACAGACCGTCATCTGCAATGGAAAACCCTCTTCTGCACATGCTGACTACCTCAGAAGGTGAATTTGACACAAAAAATGTCACAAGAAACATTGAATTTAAAGTAAAGATTTATTTAATAAAATATATTATTTCTGTTAACGTCTGCGCGTAATTTGCCGTTTCTCCTCCGAAACCGCCGGCAGGAATGTGCTCATTTCCCATATACTGGGGTTTCTTAATGTGACGAAGACGATGCGCTAAATTTCTAAGCTGGAATTGGATGACAACGTGGCTACAACAAGATTTTCAACCCATCGACGGCCGCATTTATTCCCATTCGGTCACCATCACTGAACTGCTGTCCGGTAAGTGCTGCCATCTATCCAAATAATATGAACTCGAGTAAGGAAGTCCTCATTGCATCAAAGATTGAACATAAACATAACTGATAATAAATAGTATAGCTCAGAACATCAGCAATGGTTGTCATGTTTTAAAAATCAGCGTGGAAGGAGGGGAACGATGAGCGCCAGCTCTGCCAACATGATGTACGATTGGTTCTTTCCCGGACTGAACACGCCCTCTTGGACTGTCAATTTTATCTGAAATCCAACGTACTTCCTGGACTGAACACGCCCTCTTAGACTGTCAATTAGTGTCTGAAATCCAACGTACTTCCCGGACTGAACACGCCCTCTTCGACTGTCAATTTGTGTCTTAAATCCAACATACTTCTCAGACTGAACACACCCTCTTCGACTGTTAATTTGTGTCTGAAATCAAACGTACATATTAAAAATACCCGAAAATAAGTTGCAATGTACCTCCGTCCAGATAACATCAAAGGCTATAATCTGAAGGTCGGGGGGACCAGGGAACGGGTATGAGGTCATCCCTTCATTGCCTGTATTCTCTTCTTTTTATTTGTTCTTCGAAAGCGCGGTGTCCGACAATAGATTCTGTACCTTGAATGCGTGCGTGTTAACTGTTCACATTAAAGAGGTGTTCGATTGTTGGATGCACCCAAACAACTGCCGTTCATTACATTAATTGTCAATATCAACCGCCATCGTTACCTGTGTTGTGTCTTGCATGTGTGATCTTCAAATTAAAGCGTCCAAGCGGTGTTCGATCGTCGGATGTGCGCCAAAAAGTGGCGTTCATTGAAATTTGCATTCTGATTCTCGGTCACCCTCCACTGCTCCTGTTCAGTCTCGGGCTAGGCCTATATCATGTTAACCTTGCCCCATCAGACGCCAACCTTCCAGTCACACTGCAGAGGATGCAATTTCCAGTCAGACTCACATACTCGATGACCATAAACAAATCCCAGGACCAAACATTTGATAAACTCGGAATATACCTCCCAGCCCCCGTGTTCTCCCATGGCCAACTATATGTTGCATTTTCACGTGCAAGAGGGTACTCCTATATATTTATCAAAGTGGACAATAATTCCTCACAAGGACTATTCAGCAACAAGACACTCACCCAAAATGTCATCTACAGAGAGGTCCTTTAGAAAACTAAGGACAGGTAGCCATAGTGCATCACATCCCTAATGACACCCTCCCCAGCTTCCCATAACATCAACTATTATGCTTCATCCACCCGTTCAACTCCGTGCGGAGCACGGGTATATGCTAGTAACTTTAAAAATACAGCCTGGTGTTGACTCGTTGGTTAGGGTGGTGCCTAGGGTCCTGAGTTCAAGCCCCGTCGGCCGCTGAATTAATACACCAGGGGGGTTGACTCAGCCTGTCATCTTTCCGAGGTCGGCAAAATGAGTACCAGTCCAGTGTGTGTACCGGTAGAGGGGCACTGCATCAGCGACAGTCACCCTTCAAGAAATGATAGCTACCCCGGCAGCGAAGCTGCCGTATGACCACCACCACTTTAAAAATTATAGTAGTTGGATCCGGATCTTCACCAAAATCTAATCGGTTCGTCCTTTTCACACACCGAACCTGTCCACAAAATTTAATCTGGGTCCGTCCACAACTTTTTGAGATAAACCTGCACACAGACAGAGAGGGGTGAAAACATAACCTCCTTCACCCTCGGTGGTGGAGGAGGTAACAATCCAACGGGGTGAGATGGGGGCTCCTCACAGGCCACTCCTCAGGGCCCTATCCAATGACCAGGGAATTTCAGGTGCAGCCAAGCCACTTTCTTCTGCGGATGCTGTAATGGGCAGGAGCGCCATCCTGCTGGAAGCATGTTGGGAAATCCCCATCTGGGTTCCAGACATTGGGGAATGTTTCCTCGTCGAGCATACCTAAGTTGGCGTCTCCTGTGACTGTCTTTTCAAAAACAAGTGGTGCCAGGCACAACAAATCCCGCCCATTTATTGACGAAGTTATGAGCGAAAAACGATTTTCACCTTTTCGTGACCTGACTTTGACCTTTGACCTAATTGGACCCAAAAGTTAATGGGGTCGTCCGAGGTTCATTACCCACCTGTGGATACAATTTGACAGTGTTTGAGCCAGCCGTTTTCCCGTAAAGTTTTAGTTTTAATGGAAAATTTGTTATTTTGACCCGATTACCATGACCCCCAAAACTTCGGACCCTACTGATCTTCACAAATATGCATTTTTCACTATAGGAATGGGTGGGATTATAAGTGACAAATAAAATAAGGTTCACTATAAGCTTAGTTTGAAGTAAATCATATCATTTTTGACGAAATTATGAGCGAAAAACAATTTTGATCTTTTCATGACCTTGACCTTTGATCCAATTGGACCCAAAAGTTAATGGGGTCGTCCAAGGTTCATTGCCCACCTATGGATTAAATTTGATAGTGTTTGCTAAAGC
Organism: Eptatretus burgeri; assembly: GCF_056783735.1. Taxonomy (NCBI): domain Eukaryota; kingdom Metazoa; phylum Chordata; class Myxini; order Myxiniformes; family Myxinidae; genus Eptatretus; species Eptatretus burgeri. The sequence continues at coordinate 12,112,442 of NC_140975.1, read as the reverse complement.
CGTTTTGCCATAAACTTGCTAACAGACAGACAGACAAACAAACAAACCGGACGATTACAATATCCCGCTCCCTCCCTCCGGGGGCGCGGGGGGTCGCATAATAAAGTATCTATGATGCGGTCTTTCAAAAATGCCACACCATCACACGATCGACACCATGTTCCTTTGATGCAGTAAACCAGTGAGGGTTGTCTTGTGACAAGTAGCAGGTGTTCTGGCGGTTCACCTCACCATCTGCGTAAAAATAAAAATAAAAACAGTTTCATCACTGAATACAATGGTGGACGGGAAGTTGGCATTGTGAGCACATTTTTCTGTCTCTGATTCACAAAATTCCATTCGTCGGTCCGGATCATCGGCTCTTAATCTCTGCAGGACTTGAAGCTTGTAAGGATGCAATTTGTGTGTTTGAAGAATGCGGTGGATGCTGCTTTAACACTCCCGTCTCAGTGGAAATCTGCCGAAGAGACACTTTGGGGCTTTTCGTGAAATGAGCGAGGATGGTCGTGGCTGTGTTGTCATCTGTGGATGTCCACTGCGTGGTTTATTTCTTATGGATCCTGTTTCTCTAAACTTTGCCCCCAGTTTGCTGGCACAGGTGTGTGCTATCGGCGTACTGTCCGGATTCAATCTGTTAAATTCCTCAGCGACCTCCCGACTCCGATTTTCTTACGAGCAGAATAACCTGGATGCATTCTTCCTTACTCAGCGATATCATGGGCATCTACAATAAACAAACAAAACAAAAAAAATAATAAATTACTTATTTTACCCTATTGTTCCAGACTTGAGGGACACCCTCCATAAGTAGACCTTTTGGGTCCATTTTGGTGATGTACATGGATTCCACGATGAGGGGTTGTACTTGCACGGTGATCGCCGTGTGTATTTGTGTTTGTTTTGACACTGACTTGCTTATGCTTGTCGGGCACTTTTAACCTGCCGTTGATGGCGATCAGCATCTTGAGGAGATGGGTTGGCCCAGGCATTTGCCTGGGGATGGCCAGACGGAGGCCCCTAGTGTACCGGCGGCGCGCTAATCCGGCGCATGCTCCCATACCTGACCTGACCTGACCTGTTGCTAGCTCAAAATCTGTCATTCAAATCATCTTTTAAACATACACGAAACAGTGACAATTTCAGGATGGTGGACCATAATTATTGTTCCTAAATACAAACCAGACTCGTGGAAATAGAGGACAAATATCCGTTTGAGAGGTGTGGAGTTCGTACCATTTGTTGTTGGTACAAGTAAGCAGCGGCAGTGTATCACACTCACACACACACCCCTTTGCAATAGATGCAAAAATCGTGCATAATTTCTCTGCTGGCCCCAGAACCAAACAAAAAATACATTTATAGTAGCTCTCCCCACTCCCAACATTAATGGTAAATACAGTATCATCATTTTAAACACTCTGCATGTGCACAAGCCCCAGATATGTCCTTCCCATTGGTGTTCAGAAGGACCTAATCCAGATACAGTCCATTCACCGGTCACGATCCGTCGGGGTGGGGGTGTTGTATAACAAACGCCTGTCCACTCTGGCTTTGTACCAGCCCACGTGCTCGGAATTTTGCAGTCCGAGCAGCTTCTAAGCTGAAGAAGTTCTCCAAGTCTTTCATTGTACAGGTGCATAACCATTTCTCTCAGGTACTTTTCCAAGTTATTAATTTTTTTTTGACTGATTTTAAAGCTTTGTGAGCTATTTTAGGTTACCTTATCGCAGGCACATGATGCACCTTGTTTCGCCCCCAAACACACACATTTCCTGCGCATGAGCAGCGAGCATCCTGGGGTGGATTACGTCCTTTTGAAAGTCGCGTATTGCATGGAGGTTAAAATGATGTCACCGGTGCTTTATGAATACGAGAGTCCACACAGAAGTCTCTACCAGCAGACAAGTCGCTGTTGTCGAAATAGAGGGGTGGGGGAGAGGGTTGGAGGAGTTCTGGTTAATTTTTTTTCTTCACCTGTATTCAGGTGGTTTTGCTGTGAGTGTGTTAACAAACCAGTCATGCTTTGTGCCAATGGAATGAATGCCCTCCTTCCACCAGTGACCGAATTTTCGAAGAAGACCGGCGACTTCCCAAGTCTCTCCGCTACCGACCTGCGTGTCTTAGCACTAACCTACGAGCTGGAGGCCAAACACGTGGGCCTGGCGCACATTTGCAAAGAGCCAAAACACTCGGTGAGCCGCCAATAGATTATCGCGTCGTCTTTTTCAGGCAAGGTTGCATCATGGGTAAAAAGTCGAAAGGTGAGGTCGCTTGTTCCAGCATCGTCTTGTTCAACAGCCTTTGTTACATTTTGGTGTGATTTTGATGGAACTCTGGAATCTCGTCGAGTGATTCGTGTTTTTGTGCTGCATTTGTGTGTCCTTGTCCCGACTCTTTTAGGCCTCGTTCCACTCTGTTTTCCTTGTTTCCTTCCCCTTGCTCTTCTCCTGTTCATTCATTCCCTTGCTCGTTGCCCTGCTGTCGTCGTGTTGCCTTTTTCTACTCATGTTTGATCACTCTTCCATAGGCCTAATTTCGGACGAAAATGTTGATGAATAATCTGTCTATATAATAAAGCAGGAGTGTGTGTCTGTTTATCCCCAAACTACTCACTCTGTTTTGGAGGTTGCCCCACCAAACTTTCTGGGGAATCTTTTGGGGTCCCAGCGAGTGTCCAAATGTGTGCGGCAGATTTCATAAATTTCTCAGTGTACTTATGATTTTGAGTGGTTGACCGATATATCGGCCGATATGACATTTTCAGGTCATCGTCTGATGATGGCAGTACCGGGCGTAGTGGCGTGCACCTGTAATCCGGCTACTTGGAGGCTTGGGTTGGAGGATCGCTTGAGGACGGGGGCTCTGCGCTGGGCCGTGCTATGAGAGGGTGTAGGGCAGCCCGGAATCATGGCGAAACCCAATCCTCATCCCTGTGTCGTAAGAGGTGACCAGGGTTGCGTCAGGAAGGGCATCCGGCGTAAAACCTATACCAAATCAGGATGCGGATCATAACGGATGATCCGCTGTGGCGACCCCCAACGGGAGCAGCCGAAAGACGAACAACGTCTGATGATGGCACTGATGTGGCATTAAATATATATATATATACAATTTTTTTTTTTAATATTTACTTTTTGTGATTAGAAGGCAACTAGAGCTCCCCCTTGTGTCAATTTGGCGTCTGGTGGTCACTGTAGAATGTTGGAGCTTCCTGGCAGCACGAGATAGGCTGAAGAGGAAAAGGTGAGACCATTCACTGGTAGCGATCTCTCTTTTAACCTACCGTTGCTGGTGATCAGGATCACAAATATTCCGAGTATTCGCCGCCCCCACTGTTCTTACTTTGGCCGGGCTGTAAAATATGAGGGCATCACCGTTGTAGATGTCTCACATAAACGGGCAGCCTTTTACATGCCAATTCTCACACCGTGAGACTTTCTCAAACCACTTACGCAGATGGGCCATCTCGCACCCTTTCACGCTCTCACACTGTGGACCTTTCACACACTCACAAGCCGCCTTCTGACAATTCGCATACAGGACGTCTCTCAGAGGCCCCGCAGCCGAATCTACCATTCGTGCCGCACCGCACCCTAGTTCCCATGGGAAAATTTTAATCTGTATTTGTGTATCCATGCTCACTAAATATTGGATATGCAACATGGCTTGTTTGAGTTTACACCGACTCTGTGTCCTTTAAGATAAGCATCTCAAACACAGCTGGCCATCACTCCACGTTGACCAAACTAACTAGAGATGGGCAGTGGGATGCTGGGTGGTGTGTGGGTACACTGAAAGTCTAAACCTCCACCAAACTTGTTGCGTTATATCTTGTGCACTCTTCAACACCATGATTGGGAAGGGATCAATGAGTGATGCGAGTGCCTCTGTGCCGAAGAGTGAAATTAGAAAGATCGAGTGAGTGGAGCAATGAACATCTACCGTCTCCTCTCCGGCCTCGCCGCACCCCCCACCCCCCCCTGCTCTGTCTGCGATATGTCTCCACCCCAATATTTCCGCATGGCACTCAAGGTCTATTCGCAGCCCCCTTCTGGTAAAACTACCAAAATTAAGAATCACTGCTCAACTTCACTCTTTCATTCCTCTTTTTTTTTCCCCCACCTTTGGAACAAACTCCCAAACTCTCTTCAATCCTCCAAGTCTTCAAAACAGCTGTTCACCACCATCTCTTATCTTCCCCCAGTCATTCCGTGTCATTTCAGCCGGGGGTTGCGGTGACCCCCTCAGATTTTTCTGAAAAAATTCTCAAAGCTGCCTTAACTTATATGAGGAAGGTTTACCAAGTTATAGCTCAATTCCAAGTTGTGTCTGAGATATGGCCCGCCAAACACCCTTGGGGTGTTTCAATTCTGGCAGTCGTGAGTTGCAGATTTGTATCTGAAGCCTTTTTGGAGGGCTCTAAATTCCAGAGTTTTAGAGTTCTGAAAATTCACACAAATGGTGTCTATTAGTGAGGCTTTCAGAATCTAACATAAAAAATGTTCCACTTAAAATACTTTTTAAGATAAGTACTCTCAAAAGTAGTGATTTGTAACATGCAGTCAAAAAAATTTGAGATTTCAAATTGCTGCCAACAGTCAGTTTATTCATCATGAAGAATTTTGTTGCCTGATTTACATAATCTCGTGACTGGATCATTTACACAAGAAAACTGAAACCTTTTGGAGCAAAATCTTGGGTGCTATAGGTGTCTGAACTTTGTTCCAGACTCAACGACACTGAAATTTACCCCGGTTTTACCCCAAGTTTTCACCATGTTGACAGTTACACAGCTCTTTTAAATTTTTGTCACTTAAAGACGCATACATAGGCAAACTGTGGTAGAAAATTCAAGAGTTGTTCTCAATCACTTCTATTTTTAAACGATTTTTATAAAGGCACACTATTTTAAAAAAACATGTTCGATGAAAGATGTAGAATAAAAGCAATAGGTGTGCTTTTGAAGTGGAAGCCATGTCAAGAATTCCTAAGCTGACATCACAATGAGCATGCAGTAGTGTTTCATGGTCAGAATAACTTTGTGGTTAATTTACTTTGGCTCAAAAATGTATTTTTCCAATTAAAAATGAGATGCTAACACTTATCTCAATCATGAAAAAAGGCACAATGTAAAATGGTGCATTTTGTATGATATAAAGTAATAAATATTTATAACATTATTAATCTCATATCATAGAATTAAATTTGCACATAAACATCAAATTTATACCAAGTAAATACTTGTGTCAACCTTTATATTCATGTAAAATATCATAAATGTGGGGTTTGAAGTAATTTACAAAAAATGCATCAATTTCTAATGATTCTGCAGTCCCAAAAGCTACTTTTTTTAAAATAATTTTTTCACTAACAAACATATAGAAAAATTAAAGATATTGTAAGGAAGTATGACTTAAGTGGAATCTAACAATATATATAATAAATCAGTTTAGTAAAGCTTAAAGAAGGGTACCAAAATCATTTCCAAAGTTAGGCATGAAGCACAACTCAATCTTATTTAGGCTTTAACCTAATACACAGCCCTGTAGTAACTGCCAATGCTCATTGTTACATTTTATTATATCCTGGCAATTATAAAACTAATCACTGTTCACTTTGTACAATGGATCCAAGTACATTTGTCCAAACAATTTGGTTTGAAATTATGAAAAAAAAAAGTTGAATCAGATATTGTACCAACATTTACAAATGGATGTAGACTTTCGTACAATCTACACTAAGTATATAAACTATTAGATATGCAAATGAATATTTATAATGGTGATTATTATGATCACATCATGTGTCTTAATTTGTAGTTGAGATTGGCAGCGGCCTTAAACTAAAATATCCTTTTTTTTAAAATGTGAGCCAAATTAAAGTAACCACATACTTGTTCTGACCAAATAACACAACAATTTCACCATTGTGGTGCCAACTTATGAATGTTTGGCATGGCTTCCACTTCAAAAGCACACCTATTGCTTTTATTCAACATCTTTCATCAATCATGTTTTTAGCAGCGTCTCACGTAGCGAACGCTGCTCTAAGAACGCTCGGCGTTGTTGTTGTTGTTGTTGTTGTTCTTGTGAAGACAAAATCTTTATATTTGGACTCGGCTCTTTTATATACACGATCCGGATCTCCTTAAATACTAAGCACTTGTACACATCCTCGCATTGAGGGTGCCTTTTGAGATCGTCTATCATGAACTTTTAAATATATTCGGACATTTTCTTTAAAGTTTCAAAAAGTTCACGTTACTATTTCATGATTATTCCGTTTAATGTATTTTAAATTCGTAAATACATCATTTATTTCGTAAATACGTAAATGCACTATGACAGGTCTCGCTATTGGCTTAATCAAGGCATGTGACAAAATATCGGAAATTGTTGTTTTGGTTGTTGTGTTTTTTTTTGTTGTTTTTTTTAGCTGACAAAACCTTTAGGACGCTGCTCTTGAACACATTTGTCATTGTTTTTAAATAGTGGGCCTATATGAAAAATTGTTCAAAAATAGAAGGGATTGAGAACAACTCTTGAATTTTCTACCACAGTTTGCCTATTATATGTATGTGTCTTTAAGTGACAAAAATTTAAAAGAGCTGTGTAACTGTTAACATGGTGAACACTTGGGGTAAAACCGGGGTAAATTTCAGTGTCGTTGAGTCTGGAGCAAAGTTCAGACACCTATAGCACCCAAGATTTTGCTCCAAAAGGTTTCAGCTTTCTTGTGTAAATGATCCAGTCACTAGATTATGTAAATCAGGCAACAAAATTCTTCATGATGAATAAACTGGCTGTTGGTAGCAATTTGAAAACTTTTTTTTTTTGACTATGTTACACATCACTACATTTGAGAGTACTTATCTTAAAAAGTATTTTAAGTAGAACATTTTTGATGTCAGATTCTGAAAGCCTCACTAATAGACCCCATTTGTATGAATTTTCACAACTCTGTAAAACTCTGGAATTTAGAGCCCTCCAAAAATGCTTCAGATACAAATCTGCAACTCGCGACTGCCAGAATTGAAACACCCCTAGGGTGTTTGTAGGGCCATATCTCGGACACTACTTGGAATTTTGAGCTATAACTTGGCAAACCTTCCTCATATATGTTAAGGCAGCTTTAAGAATTTTTTCAGGAAAATCTGAGGGGGTCACCGCAGAATTTCATGTTTTTGGCTGATTTGACACCGAATGACCCCCCCATCCAAAACCACGATCTTTTATGCCCCCGTTAATCCACCCCAAACCCACCTCCTTCAAATTCCCTGCTTTCCTTCCTGAAAGTCCCTGTCGTGTAAGGACCTAAAAGTGCCTGTCGTGTCCATCTTGTATACCCCGTGCTCCCTGCCCCATCTCTCTCCCTTCCACAGATCTCATGTCTCTGTTCCCCACTGTTTTGTCCTTCCCTCTCCCACCCCTCTTGTCTCTTGCTCCCCTTGTATGTTCTGTGTTAGCTCTCATACGAGCCTCGACATTGTATACAAAAAAAAATCTGGCCTATCCATAAGTGTGCGTGCGTGCATGTACACCTGTTGTAGCATAAGTTAGACTGTATCAGGATAACTCTGCACTGTTTTCTTTTGTAACGATGCTTGCCTTTTGCTGCACCCCACAAATTACTTGCTTTCCCTGCTGTGTATTCGCAATGAATCCATTTACTGTGTCACATAACCCTCCTCGTATCCAGGTTTAAATCAACGTATTGTTAGAAATGTTCCCAGCTCGTTTGTGTCTTTTCCTCCATTCGTCCAGCATGGCCCGCACCATAGCTTAGCCAAGACGTTATTCCCCAAGAATCTGTGCAATAGCTGGTACGTACTTGGCAGCTACACTCGGCTGCACCTGATCTGTACGTACCATGTGTAGTTTCAGAGAAGAGAGCAAATACCTCATTTGGGGGGGGGTCAAGAACCCCCCCCCACCCCAAAGACCCCCTTAATGAGCGCAGATTTTGATGCGGTTAATACACCTTCGTTATGCATCAGACGTGAAGCTTGTGGCCAAGTTTCATCAAAATTGTTTGGTTCAAGTGATAATGACTGAAGTGTTTACGGATTGACTGACTGATGCACTCTCACTCACTCACTCACTTATTCAGACGCTGCTCGATTGCATAATCTCACTGGACAAAAGTCCAGGTGAGATAATGATGTTGACAATTTGCTGATATTGTACTGTGATGTTGCATATGAACAAGCTAAGTTAATATATCGTGTGAAATATATTTGTTAATTTTAAGTTCAACAATATTATGTAATAATACCGTGTAATTCTCTTTTTATTATTAAATTGTTTAACCAGCTGCATATACGAGGTGTGTTCAAAAAGTATCCGACCTTTGTTCATAAAAAATGCTCGTATCCAGATACAACAAACTTGCACTAATCTCCTTCAAAGTAGTCCCCTTGGGCTGCCACACACTTCTCCCAACGGTTCTGCCACTGTCAGAAGCAGCGCTGGAACGCCTCTTTTGGGATGGCGTTGGTCGCATTCTGCATGATGCCCACAGGTCCGGCCATTTGCGTCGCACAGCGTCATGAAGGCGACGCAGTACCTCTTGGTATTACTCTTTGGTGATGGTTGTGCCGTGTGGTGCGTACTCGTGATGAACCACGCCACTGGAGTCAAAGAAGACGATCAGCATGACTTTGACATTGCTGCAGACCTTCCTGCATGCTGGTCAGTCGCATTCTGCATGATGTCTTCTCTGGACTGAAATCTGGTCCCTTTCAGGGGCATTTCAGCTTGGGGAAAAGCCAGAAGTCACACGGATCCATGTCGGGAGAGTAGGGAGCATTACGAAGCACAGGTGTGTTGTGTTTGGCCAGGAAACTGTATCAAATGTGAAGAATGGGCAGGTGCATTATCGTGATGGAGTTGCCAATTGACCGCTGCCCACAGGTCCGGCCATTTGCGTCGCACAGCGTCATGAAGGCGACGCAGTACCTCTTGGTATTACTCTTTGGTGATGGTTGTGCCGTGTGGTGCGTACTCGTGATGAACCACGCCACTGGAGTCAAAGAAGACGATCAGCATGACTTTGACATTGCTGCAGACCTTCCTTGCTTTTTTTGGCCTCGGTGATGTTGGATGCTTCCATTGTGATGACTGGAACTTGGTTTCTGGGTCATACCCATAAACCCAGGTCTCATTGCCAGTGATCACTGTGTTGAAGTTGGGATCGCTGTTCACAGTCTCCAGAATGTTCTGTGCGATCTCCAAACAGAGTTGCTTCTGCTCGATCGTTAGCAGCTTTGGCACGAACTTCGTTGAGATTCTCCTTAAGCCCAAATTCTCAGTCACAATGGAATGAACGGATCCAATGCTGATGCCCACCTCTTCTGCAAGTTCTCTGATCGTGATTCGACGATCCTGCATCAACAGGGTCCTCACTTGGTCAATGACGATCTCATTTCGGGATGTTGAGGGCCTACCAGAACGTGCTTCACCTTCCACTGATGTGCAGCCATCTTTGAAGCGGTTGTACCACTCTTTTATCTGTGTGGTGCCCATTGCTTCATTCCCAAAGCCCTGTTGAATCTTGCGGATCGTTTCCACTTGGGAATCGCCAAGCTTTACACAAAATTTGATGCAGTAGCGTTGTTCAAGTTTTTCCGCCATTTTGTCAAAAACGAAAATCCGACGGCGCTCACTTACACTTCCTCACTCATCGGCGGTCTGTCGGCGACTGACAGCTTCTGCAGGCGGGAAAATATTCACGCATACGAATTAGGATCACCTACATACGTGCACCAAACCACGCCTCCCTAGCTTCATTTGTTTAGGCACGAAAAATTAAGGTTGGATACTATTTGAACACACCTCGTATAATTGTGGCAGTCAGTCATTGCTCCCCCCCCCCACACTCTATATATTGGTATCGACATCAGCCTTTGAAAAACCCTTATTGGTCGACCTCTAACTTTGAGTTTCCACCCACACAGAAACCTCTCTGTCTTTGTCTCTGTCTCTCCCCCCTCCCCCTTCCCCCACATGTAAACACATTCAGGGGTTCGGCATTAGCATTTTCACCATTTACCACATGTGGAAACATTCACTGGTTGAGTAAACCATCGTCATCAGCTTAATCATCATTATCATCGAAGGTCTTGATTTTTACACAGCACTACTCAGTTTCAGGGCCAGCCTCACCAAATTTTCTGTACACTTTTGATGTCCCTGCACGTCATGCCTAGATTAACAACAGTGCCTGAGGAGCACAGGCCCTTTGTCTTGGAGGGCCCTCAAACTTTACCTTTATTTACCTTTTTTACTTTTATTCATCATCTATCAGCTACCTGCCATGCAGGAAGTACATAAGCAACCTTAACCTGGTGATATTTCATGGAAATACCTTTGTATTTTAGCCATATTTGCATAAATGATAATTGGATGGCCTCTGTGTATGTAATTCGGTAAATGTAACGGTGAAGCATTTCCATGCCGTCGGTTGTAATTTTTATCGCTCCACTGACTAAGTCGCCAGAGGCATTACGTTTTCGTGTTGTATGTCCGTCCATGCTAATTTTCTCCGTTTTCTCTGCAACCCCTTATCCGATTGACAGGAAATTTTCAGCATAGGTGCGGCTACTCATGTAGAACGTTGCAATGATTATGGCGTCGTAGGTCTTGGTGTGGCAGCCATGTTGGAAAAAAGGGAAATCTTTGGATCTGTGTATCTCTGAAACCACTCTATGGAAAAAAATGAAACTTGGCACATGTGAAGCACTCCCCATGGGAAACAAGTGTCTTCTTTTTCTTTTTTTTTGATGTCATTGGTGTCTTCATTATGACGTCATAACTGCATTCGTAGAACGCTTTATCTGAACATTTTTAAGGGTCATCTTGAACTAAATTGAAAGGGGGGATGGGGGGGTGCGAATTGATTACCTCATCGGTCACATGGTTCAGCAGTTTTTTTTAGTTTTTTTTTTTTAACTTGAAAACCTTCAAAAAATCTTCTCAAACGGCTGAGAAGATCGAGGTGAAACTTTACAGGTATGATTTACATCTACACGAGGAGCCGAAAGTTCACATGGTTTGACAACTTTGATATTTTTTTTGAAGAATAAACATTTAAAAATCTTCTTCTCCAGAACCGCTTGACATATTTAGGGGAAACTTCACCCACATGTTCCACAAACCTTGGGGGATACCACAGTGTTCACGAATAACTAATGTCACATGGTCTGGCAGACATATTGGATTGAACGAAAATCTTTAAATATATTTCTCTTGAACCGCTTCATCAATCGATGTGAAACATGAAAATGATGATCTCGTCGTCATGGGGGATATATTGTTGTGGTTGACGAAATTCACAAACCACCATTCAGGTCCCTTAGGTGAGATATCTCGTTAAGTATATGTGTAGTTAGGCCCAAACCCGTTGTTTAGAGGGAATAAATGTCATTCATGCGGGCTGCGACCCTTTTAGATAGCCGTTTTTCTTTTACTATCTTTATTTTGGACCAACCACCACCACAACCACCACCACAACCACCACCACAACCACCACCAACCACGTCTCAACAGCCATCACACAACAACCACAAACCACAACGCCGCTTCACAACAACAACCACCAACCACAACGCCGCTTCACAACAACAGCCACGACCTTTACCGTCACAACTCGCCACCATCGCACCCCCACCATTCTCGCGCCACTCGTGGGCACCGATACTGGACTCGTGCAGGGCGCGCACCGAGCAGCGTATTCAAAAACATCACGGACTTTCCGCAGAAAACGGATCAAAAACGACTCGCGCCCACTTTTGTTCCGTCCAATCGGAGAGCGTGGGCGATTTGGCCCCGCCTCCAGGGCGTTGGAGTGAGGTCGCGATATGCAAATTCATGGATCAGAAAGCATTCACGCCCACTTTTCCTCGGTCCAATGAGGAGCCAGTTAGAGGTGAAGGGTCGGAGGCAAAGGGTCCAGGGTGAAAGAGCGAAGCCACGGGGCTTATATAAACGGCTGCGTTCGTCAGTAAAGACAGTTGTGCAGAGTTCAAGAGAGTCGTCGGTGGAGCTGGGAAGAAGAGTGTGAGTTCGGAGGGGAGAAGTCAAGAGTGAAGAGTTGGGACGAGCCAAGAGAGGAGACGGAGAGGGCGATTAGACGGAGCTGTGGAGAGGTGGCGGCGGCGAAGGCGGACGAGGGGGTGCTCGCGTCGGTGCCGGGAGCTGCAGAGGGAGAGGCCGGCGGCGCGACCGAGGTCGAGGTGGAGACGCTCGTCGCAGGACCCGAGACAGGGTGATATCCTCCTCCCCCCCAAGCATCAACAACCCCCTCCTGTTCCCCCCCCCGCGCTGAGATAGTGCGACAAAGGGGGCCCCTTTCCCACCCCCTACCAGACACTGTCCGCGAGGCCCGCGGAGTTGAGGCACCACCGCCACTTCGCGTCTCATCATCAGACGGGTAGGCCCGACCCGGTCTCGGCCCAGGCCCGCCTCATCCTTGAGGGTGGTTCTTTTTCTTTTGTTTTGGGTACATGTGTTGTCGGCGCCGTCTGTGAAGTAAAATTGTATAAGTGTTGCCGTGTGCTCGGTAGTCGGATAGATCTGCATTGTTGCATTTGCTTTTTGTGTAATATTGCATTGTCTTCTTCTTTTACATGTGCTTTTGGTGGAATTGTATATGTGTGCTTTCCATTCATCGTGAAATAAATGTGCTTCATGTTGAACTGTTTTCCCGCTTCGCTTCGTCTTTTCTTTCATTGAATCTCCATCTTGCTTCACGTAAAGGGTTGGTAGTGGGCTAAAACGCCCGATAATTAATCGAACCGTCGAGGCCGACAAATAACACCGCTCGGTTATCCCGATAGTACGGAACGGGTCGCTTAAAGTGGCCCGTGTCCGAAGTCGACCTGCGGCGAGGTGCGATCGCCCGGTCTACCCTCCGTGTGGGTACTTAGGTAGGTAGAATTTGGCGAGCAACCCTATCCCACGCGGGGGCCGATTGGCACGATCGTGGTGAGACCGAAAGGTCCACCCGTGACTGGTTCCCGGCGTTAGTCCGAGAGGGTCACGACTGGATTGTCCGTCCGGTGGGCGACGTGCCGCGATTCGAGTTACGTGGCCGTCAGCACGCCGGCGGGCGCGAATCCGCAACAATATGTTTTAAATTTCAACCCGATTGTACGCATGGTCAGAATTATTTAATATTTTGAATCTGGGTTCAGGGATTTAAATCAAAATCAAACTTGGTAAAAGTATGTGTAATTATTTGGGCGGAGGTTTTAATTTTATTTCTCCCCTCACGAGTTAGTCCGATTTCCGGCTCTCAGTGTATCACTGAACCATTGGCAGTGCACCACAACGCTTCTGGTGGAGATATAAAGCATATTCATGGTGAGCAGCAGCCGTTGTACTGTAATATAGGAAAGTGCTAAATGTGTGAAAACCCGGCTAACGTCATCCCCGATGTTAGGCCGCTGTGATTTGGTCTGGCGGGCCGTAGGCCCACCGTTGGCTGGCGACGTCGTCACTTTTACATTCAATTGCAAACGTATGTTTTTACAAATGTTTATCATCCAGCTGAAATGTGGACATTTTGTCAATAAACGATTTATTTATTTTAGTATTTAGAGCTTCAAATTTCATCATGAATTATTATAAATTTTTTTTGTGTATGTCCCAGTTTGCTGTCATGAAATCCTGAAGAGGCAGTATTTAATGAGTGGCTCACAGAAGGCAAAAGCAATAACATATCTACCAACAACATGCAAATTTCTGACAGGATTTATCACAGAAATTATCTACCACCACCTGATGTAATCAGTATTTGAATGAATTTGGCTTTTATTTGAAATTATGAATTTTTTTTTTGTCAATACAAGTTGGAGAGGGACTATTGTGGAGAGGGCGGGGGGGGTTCACAGATGCAGTGCCCATGATCCTCGTGTCTTAATCCCACCCTGCTGCACTTCATAAAATTTCTCAAAGCTTTTTTTTAGACCAAGGGCTCCCACTCATGCATAGCACAGGTACCTCACTTGTATGTATGTATGTATATATATATATATATATATATATATATATATATATATATATATATATATATATATATATATATATATATATATATATATATATATATGCTGCTAATGGCTTGTGTTTCATTACCCGTTTATTTATTAGGTATTGGATGTTCCGATTTGAGGAAACTTGATAGTTGAGATGTTATTGAGCCAATCTTGCCGTCAAACATCCCAACATGGCCCCAGTCGTTGGATCGCATGTAGTCAATGTACGGACATGATGGACTTTGCCATTTTATCATCAAGTTATTTATTGCTTCACAGCTGGCCAATGTTTGCTCACCACTCCCTCTCCGAGCATATTATCCGTGACAGCATCCATGGCATTGTTGCAATAAAAGTAAGGGGCTTTTTCTTGCATGCTGCCATTTCTTTTTTTTCTTATCAAGACTTGTTCCTTTTAGGTGCAACTGACTATACCTGGACCTCACACACGAGCTCCTGTCAAGATTGAAGGCTTCCACCTTCCCAATGTTGTACGTTTCACCTGGTCATGCTTATCAGCCGAGTTTGTACCTCTCCCATTACTTTTTTGTTAATCTTCAACCATGCTCTTCACAACTTTTTTTTTTTGTTTTCAACATCCTCTATCTTTTGTAGAAGAAGAAACCTGTCGATTCTTGGAAAGATCCTGTAAAGTCGGTTCCAGCTGACCCTTTTGGAACCTTTTTGTTTTGGCGTGAACCCCCAATGGCAATTTCTACGTTCGACGAGCACTTGCTTCAGGTAGGCTCACAGTACCTTCATAATTTTATTGCATCTTAGTAACTGAACCAGCAATAAGAGATAAAGCTCCTCGGAATCATGTGAAGATGTGGAATTTACCCTGGTATCTCCCTTTTATCACCCTGCGCTTGATGAGGGTAAGGAGGGAGGAAGGGAGGGGGGGCGTTAAGCAATTGCTTTATGTTTGAGGAACAGCTTATTTAAATTGAATGTTGTGGTTTTTTTTTAAACATGAATAGAAAGACAAGTGTGCTGTTTTACCTTATATCGTCTGAATTTGTTCCAATCACACAGGTGCAGAGAGAATGAGATTATTTTTATTCTGTCTGCCCACCTGGCAGTCCAAAAAGTTGAAAATCATTCCAAACAGGAATCTTGGTTTTTAAGGATGTCAATGGACACAAATGGGCAGGGATAACTAATGTAACCTGTTAACTTGGGTGGTGTAATAGCCCCAGGAAAAACGGTGGTAAAACCCAGAATTAAATTATTTGTACTCCTTTAAACTTCTAAATATTTATTTTAATTTAATTTATATACTTGAACACTAACACAAATTGCCTTCATAATACTTCCAAGAACCTCCAGTTATGTGGCATGAAAGGGACAGTATCGTGGTGAAGAAGACTCTGCTGATTATGGCAATGTAAGTATGAGGCCGATGGACGCTGCATTCTATGATCAATAAAGCCTCTACCTAATAAAATGAGACTCAATGTAGGCTTATTACAGTGTATAAGGGTGATGCATCAGACCACTTCAGTAGCGCTAAACTTCAGGAGTGAGATCTGTGTAAGGGAGAGGGATGGGGCAGGGTACACAGGGTAAGGCGTAGGTCACATTTGCCACGGCGGCCGTGGGGTCTCCAAAATCTGCGGCCACTAGCAATTATACGGCGGCCGCAGTATTTCCACGGTCACAAAATGTAGCCGTCACATATGTTTTTATTTTTCGGGTAGCCGCACGGCGTATTTATAAATTGTGGAGACCGAAAACGTGGGTGTGCCGTACGGTCTTTGATTTGATGTCGCACGGTGACCTGAGGGCGTCGCTGCGGTGGCCATAGAATTTTCAAGGCAGACGCAAGGTGCCCGCAAGGCGACCGCAGGGGGGCCCTTAGGCGAACGTGCGGCCAGACGGACTGTAACGAGTGGGTATATATACCAGTTCTTATTTTTACTGAAATAAAAATATACCAGTATATATATATATATATATATATATATATATATATATATATATATATATATATATATATATATAACTGAATATACTATAACTATAATATACCGTGGTGCCCCCAGAATCCGAACGCCCCATTGTTTGAACAAATTGGAATGCGAACAATTTTTTCAAGAAAATTTTGCCCTAAAAACCTAATACATTTTAAAAAAACCGAACACAACGTAGCGTTCATGTTTGTTCACGTGTCTCCCCCACCTGTTCGAGCCGCATCTTCGCGCTTTGTTCATTCAGTTCGTCGGTGGAAGTACTCGTGAAAGCATCTCTCGTGTGTCGATCGATACTTTAGGCCTCAGTCACATTTGCTCTACGGCGAGGATACGGCGGCCGTACACCCTCTGAATTGACAGAAACGTGCGGCGGCCGCAGAGAAACTGAGGTGGCCTCAGGGTGGCCCTACGCCGTGTGGCTATATTTTACAGGCCGTAAGGTCGCCGTGGAATTATAACGTGGAGTTATAACTTTTTTCGTTTCTTCGTTCGCCGTAGAAATTCGACAAGCCGGAAAAAAAAAAAACTGATAAAAAACATTTTTTTACCCATTCGTTACCATCCGTCTGGCCGCACGTTCGGCTTGGGGCCCCCCTGCGGTCGCCTTGCGGTCACCTTGCGTCTGCCTTCAAAATTCTATGGCCGCTGCAGGAACGCCCTAAGGTCACTGTGCGACATCAAATCAAAGACCGTATGGCACACCCACGTTTTCGGTCTTCACAATTTATAAATACGCCGTGCGGCTACCCGAAAAATAACAAGGACAAATGTGTCCAAGAGCAGCGTCCAAAACCTAAAGGTTTTGTCAGTTAAAAAAAAAAAAATATTTTTTTAAAAAAAAAACAACTTCCGATATTTCGTCACGTGCCTTCCTTAAGCCAATAGCGAAACCCATCATAATGTATTTACGATATATCGTGTATTTACAAAATATATATCATGTATTTACGAAATTACAATATGATAAATGGAATAATCTTTAAATAGTAACGTCAACTTTTCGAAACTTTAAAGCAAATGTCCGAATATATTTAAAGTTCATGATAGACGCTCTCAAAAGGCACCGTCTAATGTGAGGATGTGTACATGTGCTCAGTATTTAAGGCGATCCGGATCTTGTATATACAAGAGCTAAGTCCGAGAGATTAAGGTTTTGTCTTCACAAGAAGAAGAAGAACAACAACAACGCCGAGCCCTCTATGAGCAGCGTCTCGCTACGCGAGACGCTGCTAAAAACATATGTGACTGCTACATTGTGTTACCGTGGAAATACTGCGGCCGCTTTATAATTGCTAGTGCCCGCACATTTTGTAGACCCTCCGGCCGCCGAGCCAAATGTGACAGGCCTTACCTCGTGGTTTCACCTTCATTTGTGATGTTTTTTTTTTAATCATCTTGTGTTTTAATTAATAACAAAAAAGCAATCCGATCACGTGGTGTGATGGACTGTCGGGCAAGGATTGAATTTCGCAGCAAAACCAGTTGTAATTTGAAATATCCATGATTACGTCAGCCTGATGCGTTTGATGAAAGTGATTGTGGTTCTGCGGGCATCATGTTTGATGAGTTGCCCTGGGGGCAGCGCTCTCGCAGAGTGCGCGAGCGATCGGAACCCAGGCCGGAGCTCGAGCCTGTGTGGACCTTTGGATGTGGTGATTGTGCCAGTTTACATTCAATACACTGCCACCGAAGGTCATTTACTCATCTTATTTTATCTTAAACATGGGTAATTTCAGTTTAAAGTATCTTGAAAGTTGGTTTTCTTTGGGTCCACGAACGGATTAATTCACTCCATTATTTCTTATTGGGAAAATATTTTTGTAATACGAACTTTTTGCAATCCGAACAGCCTCCTGGAACAAATTAAATTGGGATTCTGGGGGCACCACTGTATAGGCAAACACCTATACCCCGATCTCTAGCGGTAGCGCACGGTGGACGCACGGTCGACGCAGACTGCCACGGAGGCCTACGTCAGTGCACGGCGGGCGTAGGGGAACCGTACATCGACCCTGCGTTGCCCGCAGGTAGTCACACAGACCGCAAGGCCACCGTACGGCGACCGTGGAAATAGTGCGGCCGCCGTAATTTTTTGGGGGTTGGGAAAATTCTTTTTCATTGAGAAGAGCTTACGGCAGCCGCACGAATAACGCAAGCCCACCGTATGCCCTACGTACGGTCGATGTGGAACACATCTACGTCATAGCTTGGCTTGTCGAATTGCTACGGCGAACGTAGAAATGAAAAAAAGTTATAACTCCGCGCTATAATTCCACGGCGACCCTACGGCCTGTAAAATATAGCCAAACGGCGTAGGGCCTCCCTGAGGCCACCTCAGTTTCTCTGCGGCCGCCACACGTTTCTGTCAATTCAGAGGGCGTACGGCCGCCGTATCCTCGCCCCAAAGCAAATGTGACCTAGGCCTAAACAAGATGGATACTACAGGGACGTTCAGGTCCTTACACGACGGACTTTCAGGAAGGAAAGCAGGGAATTTGAAGGAGGTAGGTTTGGGTTGGATCAGTGGGGGTGGAAAAGATCGTTATTTTGGATGGGGGAAGATAAGAGGTGGTGGTGAACAGCTGTTTTGAACACCTGGAGGGAAGAGTAGGATTGAAGACTGTGGGAGTTTGTTCCAAAGGTGGGAAAGAGAGAAGGTGAGCAGTGATTCTTGATTGGTAGTTTAACCAGAACGGGGTTGCTGGTGGATCTTGAGCGCCCTGCGGAAATATGTGGGGGTTGGGGGGGGGGCGACAACATATCTCAGACAGAGCAGAGGGTGCGAGGCCGGAGAGGAGACGAGAAGACAGAAAGACCACTGACCTGCCTGCGGTGAGAGTGTGAGGGACTCAAAGACTCTGCCTCATCACGGGAGATACCAATGATCCTAAATGCCTTGGTTTCCACAACGTGAAGCAAAGAAAGGTGAGAGGCAGGAGCACCAGCCAGAGGGGAGAGCAGTACTCCATCAGGCTGCAGCCAAAAGCTTTGTATGTGGTTAGCTCGGGTGTGCCAAGGAAGGACTTTGCATGTCGGAGGATGCCAAGTCAGTGACTGGCTTTGGAGGCTGCCTTGTAAATGTGGCTTTCCCAGGAAAGATCATGGCAAATAGTGAGACCCAGAAGCTTGAATGAAAGGACCTCTTCAAGGGGATTTTTGAAAAAGTAGGGAGGGTGGAGGGGGGGGGGTTCCAGACGGTGCTTTCGGAAAGACATCGTGAGAGTGAGAATTGTCAGGATTGAAAGACATGTTCCATGTGTTGGACCAGCTTGTGATTTTATCCAGATCTGCAGAGAGTGAAGAAGCTGCTGCTTGCCGATCTGAGGGATGGCAGATGGTATGGCAGAGGGTGGAGTCATCAGCAAAGAGATAAAGAGGATTTTCCAGACTCCGAGAGATCATTGATGAAAACCAGAAAAAGCACAGGGCCCAGAACATTACCTTGAGGAACTCCAGCCTGGACAGGAAGAAGGGATGAGAGAACTCCAATAAGGGCCACAACAGGAGCATAAGTCTGCAAGCCATGAGTGGAGACGTCTTTGGATACTGTGGGAAGAGAGTTTGGTGAGCAGGGCAGGGTGCCAGACCGTATTGAAAGCATGCGATATGTCTCGGGAGATGACTGATTTCATATCTGGCATTGAGGACCTCCATCCATTGTTGGGAGAGCAGAAGCAGCATATCCAGGGTAGAGTGATCTGGTCTGAAACCAAATTGATGATTGGAAATCAGGCCATTGGAGAAGAGGAAGGATTTAATGTCTGAAGCGATAATTGATTTCATAACCTTGCTGATGATGTGGAGCAGGTTGCTTGGTCTGTAGTTGCAGGGATTTGTTTTTGCACCTTTTTATGCAGAGCAGTCATGTTTGCTAATTTCCAAGCAGATGGCAGATAACCTTGAGCAAATAAGCGGGTGAATAGAACAGAGGGTGAGCAAGAGCAGCGAAGCAATTTTTAGGACACGTGAGCTGATGCCGTCTGGACCGGTTGCAGAATCTGAGTCGAGATTTGACAGCAAACTCTCCACCTTGTCAGGAGAAAAGGACAGAATCCAGGGACAGCTGGGTGTGACTGGGTAAGGTGGGGACAGAAAGTGATGGGTTTGGGACACAAGATTTAAAAGCAAACACGGAGTTTAGGCATTCAGCCTTTTCACATGCAGTGTCAGCTGTGCGTCCATTTGAGGTAAGGAACATACACCATGGAGGGATGGAGGGGAACATACACCAGAAAAAGACTTAACTCGATGCCACCAGGATTTGGAGGGTGGGAGACAGGTTTGAGAGCTCAGACTTGAGATTAGAAAGATGTTGTTTTCTGGCTCTCCTGGGGGTAGACACACACTTGTTCTGAGCTTTGTGGAAGGAACTGAGATTGCCTTCAGTAGGATTAGCCTTTCATGAGGTGAAGGCAAGTTGTTTCAGGACAACTGCCTTGCCACAAGCTTCAGTGAACCATGGGCGGGAGGAAGAGGAGGACAACTGAAGATGAGATGGGATAAATCTGTGTATGAGAGCAAGTTTCTTTGAAAGAATTCCCAGGATGAGTTGATGTTGGAGGAAGTGGAGAGGGGAGACCAGTCTCGAAGTTTGGCTACTTGAAGTCCCTGCCAGTCGGCCTAAGTGAAAATGCCAGACTCGATGGTGCTGAGGTGGTTCTTAACAGCGAGAGAGAAGTCTACTTTGACAAGCACGTGGTCAGAAGAACCGATTGGAGCGGAGGAAGAACAGCATGTATTTTCAGAGAAATTTGTCATCAGATCCAGAAGAGATGAAGTACCGTTGGTTGAGATCTGGGTCAGGAAGTTGACAGATTGTGTGAGTCGCAGAAATCTTTTGCTGAAGTTCCATGTCAGGTGAGAGAGGTACCTACACCCAGCCAACTGGCATGATGACAATGAAAGTCTCCACATATGAGGAAGAGAGAGTTGGGATGAGAGGATAGAAGTTGGTCCATGTTTTCGGTGAGCGAAATGTAAATGGAGGAGTCATTGTTTGGTGGACGAAACACACAAAAAACATGAGGTGGGAGTGGAGGAGAAGCTGTAGCCAGAGGTATTCCTTGAGGGTGTGTGAGAGAGAGGGCAGTGCATGGTGAGTGAGGAATAGTCTTTGATGGAGAGCAACTCCGCCACCAGGACGAGGCTCAGGTCTGTCATACCGGAGGAGGGAGTAACCAGGGAGATATACTAGGGGTAAGTTTAAAATGACAATATTTACCATTAATCATGTTGTGGGGGAGGGAGTGTGAGTTGCGTGGGCTGAGAGTGCCATTATAAATACAGTACACTGCCTATTTCACCCGTCCCCCATGTAGTGGAAGACAGAGTTTTGCAATCACAACTGTCTGTCTGAGGGCCGTAACTTTTTGTTGCCATTTGATCTTTTATCAAATTTTCAACAAAGCTTTATTCTGAGAATATAGAGAAAACAAATTCATAATTTTGTTAAATTAAATTTCATTATTCCACCCTTTTTTCTCAGCAACTTTTCTTTTCCAATTGACATTGTCAGGGAAGCAGATCCACCCCCTCCCCCCCCCCACCCCCAATGGAGAATATTTTAATAATTGTGCCGTCATAGGTCACATGATATGGCAGCAATCTTGGATTAAACTCACAAAATTAAAGCATTATATATCTGAAACGACTGAATGGAAATATTTGAAACTTGACATCTCATTCTACTCCCGAGGAATAGAGGATTGTAATGACGACGTCATTGGTGAAGTGCTTGGTCAGCCGTAAATGGTTTAATTGAAATCCTTGTTTATTGTTGAGATTCGGTTTGTATACCCAGGCCGTAAGATTTTTACCACTTGAGCTTTTGTCAAGAAATCTTCAACAAACATTGATTATGACATTGTGGAGAACACAAATGAATAAAATGTAGACTTGATTTTACCTGTTGTTTTGGTCAAATTTAGTTGGAGTTCAAAGCGGACATGGATAGGCTTTGCATTTTCAGACGCTTTCTTGTTTTTGTTTGGTTTTGGGGCCACAAATGAAATTGTACTCTATTTTTGTGTGTATTGTTGCATGGAGAAGGGTGTGTGCATGCACGTGTGTAATGACCACCACCGCTGCTAGCTAAATGCATTAACAGGAAATGGAACAAACCCAACTCCTCTCTTCTGCGGATATTTCTCGTGTTCCTATATTTACGTGAGTCCGATTTGCATTTCGGAACACAATGATGGTTAACCATCTTGAAATTGCTACTCTTTTGCTCAAATGAAGATTATGTTTAAAAGACCATTTGAATTGAATTTCACACAAGGAACGGAAGGTAAGCGACTGTCAAGCCAAACTGAGTCACTGTAAATGCATTCACAGTGCGTGCGTAAAAGGCCTCATTTAGCATTCATGTCATTTTGGAAGTCCCGTATTGTTGCTGTGGGCCGCCCTCACCAGTCTGATTGACGGGTTATCCCACCCATACATCTTGGCCCTTCATTACCCTCCATGGAGGAATGCAGTTATGCCTACTTTATGGAATCCTTTCAAATTGTGAAAGTTGAGTAGTCATGGACTTTCTCACTGGAAAAATGTTTGAATAGTCAGTGTATTGAGCTTAAACCAATTTTGAGTAAACTGTATGAACAGAAGGAGAATTAAACAGGCTATTTTGTATCTCAGTTGTGTAGCTTAGCAATTCTGTCCATGTCCAATTACCTCTGCCACCGAAGGTGGAAGGAAGTTATGCTTTCACCCCTGCCTGGCTTTCTTTTTGTTTGTTTGTGTACAGGACATCTCAAAAAATTGTGGACGGATTCGGACAAAACTTGGTGGACACGGGTGTGTGGCAAGGATGAATTGATTACATTTTGGTGAAGATCCTGATCTTGATACGAGAGTTTAATTTTTTAAGTGATTCTTCACAATTGAGAGAGAAGCCTGGTGTTGGTTAGCGGTTAGGGTGGTGGCTTGGGATCCAAGGGTCCTGAGTTTGAGCCCCGTTGGCCACTGAATTAACACCAGGGGGTTGACTCAGCCTGTCATCCTTCTGAGGTCAGCAAAAGGAGCACCAGTATACTGGTAATAGGGGCACTGCATCAGCGGCATAGCCACACCCATAACCAATGATGCAACCAGCAGCCAAAAAGGCAGCACACGATGGGAACCTTTGAGAGATGGTGCAAAAAAACGATGGATCGCATGACATTTCAAAAAATTATTGGCCCCGATATGTTCGACTGGTTCAGGCATTGCATGGCCAAGGTACACGCTCTCGACCGAGTGCCCTTCTTGTTTAACGTGAAATCCTCCGCAGACATCCATCGGAAGATTCATTTATTTATTTGTAAACCTTGTCATCCAAAACCCATCCTTGTGATAGTCTTGTGATAAGAATGTGTTTCTCATTTTGGCTCCTTCATGATTCGTGTTCTCAACGTATAATTTATTGCTCAGTATTTTAATAAGTAATGTTGTACCTTGTCTTTTATTGCCGTTTCCTTGTATTGAATCTCTGTTTGTGTGGTGACGTTTTCTCTTCCCACCCCTGGTGAAGGAAAGGAAGCCCTCGTTAAAAAAATGAGAAATACCATTCGACCCATTCCATATGTATGGGATGGGTGAGAAATGTTTGTGCATTCCATTTATGCACCTGTATAAATATAATTACCTCACCTGGAATGGCAACGGTGACCTGTAACCACAGCAACTCGTGCGACATGGGTTTTGACGAACTAATCAATGGCTACACATCCATCACAGAAGTGCATGAAATGTGTATATTGTTGCGAATTCACACCCGCCAGCGTGCGGACGGCCACGTCACTCGAATCGCGACCGCATCGCCCACCGGACGGACAATTCAGTCGTGACCCTCCGGGAACTATCGCCCGGAGCCAGTCACGGGTGGGCCTTTCGACCTCACCACAATCGTGCCAATCGGCCACCCACGTAGGATAGGGTTGTTCGCCAAACTCGACCTACCTAAGTACCCATGCGGATGGTAAACCGGGCGATCGTACCTCGCCGCAGGTCGACTCCGGACACGAGCCGCTTGGGCGGCCCGTTCCGTACTATCGGGATAACTGAGCGGTGTTATCGTCGACCTCGGCGGTTCAGATTATTTACCGGGCGTTTTGCACCCACTACAAACCCTTTACGTGAAGCAGGATGGAGGGTCAATAAAGAAAAGACGAAGCGAAACGGGAAAACAGTTCACACAAAGCAAATATATATATACACACAAAAAGCAAATGCAAGAAGAAAAGCAGTTAAAACCGACTACGCGCACACACGGCAACACTTATACAGTTCTACTTTACGAGACACGGCGCCACAAGATCCATACAAAAACCCCGAAAAGAAAAATGGTGACTTCTCTTTGGGCCGTCGAGTCCCTCTCCCACGTCCGTCGGCATGGTCGCGCCTGGCCGCGACTCCAATCCCTGGCGTGGTAGGCGAGTCCTCTCCGTCGTGCCTCGCGCCGGCACGTGTTGGCCGCTCGACACCACGGACGGGGTTTCCGGCGCTATCTCAGCGCGGATAGAAAAGGGGGGGGGGGGAACGTGGTTGCTCGAGGTCGTGGTGTGGGGAATGGCAGATGCTCCGTCCCGCCAGCGGGGTATCGGGACCGCGCCACAGAAGACCAGGCCAGCGGCCACCACGAAGGAGACGAAGACGAGGAGAGCAAGAGCCAGAGAGAAAAAGACGAAGTTAGCAAGAGCACCAGAAGCGCTCCGCCCGTGTCCGACTTTAATAGCCTGGGGCTCCGCCCTTCACTCCCGCCCCCGTTTTCGGCTCCACCCTCTTTCGAGAGGGTTCTCGAAGAGGGGCGTTCCCTCACCCCGACCGCCTCACGCTGGTCATCCACCAATCTGCGGCGAGCTGCCCTTCCTCCTTCCTTCACACCAAGCGTGGGGAAAAACAGGCGGGAAAACCTGCGCATCCTCGCAGTTCTCTCCTTTGCGCCTTTGTTTGCCTTTCGGGAGCGGATGTAGTGGCGAAGATGTAGTGGCGTAGATGGTGGAGGTGACGTGGTTGCAGTGTGGTTGGTGCTGTGATGGGGGTGGCGTGGTTGCTGAAATGTTGTGTTTGAAATAAAAGATAGAAAAAGAAAAACGCCCAACTCAAAGCGTCGCCGCCCGGATGGATCACATAAATTCCCTCTATACAACGGGTTTGGGCTAACTACACATGTACCTATGAAGATATCTCACCTGAGGGTCCTTTATGGTGTAATGCGAATTTCCACAGCCGTAACACTACCCCCTCCCCTTTTTACAGACTCGTCCCGAGTCGTCAAATTCTCGTGTGCCATCATGTGTAGTTCTCCCCTAGTACGTTTTACCTACAGATCCCTGAGTGCGACATTCATGTTATTCGTGTCCTCAAAATAAATAACCTGAGGGCTGAGTAACTAACTAAACAAACCCACTCACACGGACGACTTAAATAAAATTGCCAGCGCTAAGACATACATGCCGGGGGGCACAAAACACATTTACAATTCACAACTTAACCTTAACTTACAAATTTCACACCAAAACATGGCCCAGGATCAATGGACTCTGCAGGGAGCAAAACAAAAGTCAACTGGCGCACGGGCCGCCACTGCAGGCCCGTGTTGTAACTGCTAACAGGATAGTTCGTGCAGCTTGCAAACTGTTGCTTTCCGATGATCCCGGCGCGCATGGAAATGAACAAGGGGGGGCAAATCAAAACCGAACGGGGCTGGTGGACATGGGCAGTGTTCATGGCATGGCAAAGGCAGCAGGCAAACACAGCCTGCAGAACAAGGCCGTTGCAGGCAACAGCTGCAGCCGATCCGGCCGGTACAGGCCTCGCAGCAAAACCAACAGCCAGCAGATGAAGTTGGCAGACACCTTGCCTTGAGATGGAGGTTGGTGGAGGGAGTGCGGTGGTGCTGGCCACTCAAAAGGCGGGCCCTCCCACCTATCGCCTTTGCCTGTCACTGTACCTACCCACTCCCTTAATTTGTAAAACCCAATTTAGCCCCAATTAATTTTTTTGTTTTTATTTTTTTTACTTCTCCCTATAAATCGTCCCCTAACCTCCTTTACTGTCTTTGTTCGGCTAACCTATCGTCCCCTAGCCTACTCCCAATCCCTACGTTCCCTTCCCGGAGGGGACTAAGGGAGAGCTAGCGTCCTGTGTCGAGGCCCAACGAAGCCTCAGGATGGCCTCCCCAGACTTCAGCGATCTTTAACCCAAAGTGGGTCCAGTGGCCCACAACATGAGCGAAGGGATGGATGGTGCGGAGGGGTACACTTCCTAATCTACACTAACCATTAACTCTTAAACTACCCCGGGGCTTTCAACAAGTGCCTCTCGCTTAAACTATTGGTTCTAACAACCCAGATTCCCGTCGCCTGTGTTGGTGTCCTCTCAATTTCGGGCCTCGCCCCCCAATTTTCTTCCCGTGCCCTCATACGGTTTCATGGCTGGGACGCGTGGCTCCCTTGGCAGGCACTACCCTCTGCCGATTCTCCGACGATGGCACGCCTGGGCACTACACTGCCTCCGAGCCTACCAGCTCCCTAAACACCAGGGAGTGCCCTCCCTGGCAACTCCCCTGAAACGCTCACGTGGCAGGCTGGCTTCCCGGGCCCCTTTCCGAGGGTCACCCATGCCCACAACACTGCCCACGCGGCTAACGGCGCCCCGGGCCCCCGCATCATGTGGGCGCACCCATGCCCACTGTCGGCCCCCCATGGGCCCTTGGCCGACTTGCCCGGTACCCGGGGTACCTACTCAGCGATACTCACCTTTCGCAGCCACGCTCCCAGCCCATCAACAGGGCTCCTGCACCCCTCCAAATGGGTATCGAGCCTACATTCCCACCAACAGCAAAACGACCTCCATTTTTGTTAATTTGACTACCCCAGCTAACTCACTTTACACTGACCCCGGGGTCCCTTGGGCGGGAGTCACTTCTCCACCCAATCACTCGTCGCACCATGCATTCCACATTCGCTCCATACACACAGACCCGCTGGCCTCACTCACTCAACAAGTACACTTCCGCTCTTCAACTCGCACATCGCTGAATCCTGCCATCCTGCTGACGACATCCCCTAACTACCTAGTGCTCCCACGTCGTCCCTTAAAATACAGCACGTTTATTTTAACACTACGTAGCTAAGCTACATCCCCTCTACACATCCACAGTCTGTCACTGTCCTCCAAATCCTCAAATATTATTTCCCATCCTAAATCTCATCTAAATCCCTCGACCTAATCCATTCCACGGGCCCCATGAGGACTTACCCCTGCCCCATGAAGCCGGTTAAACTAAGCTAACCCTTCCCCCTAACTAGTTGTATCCTGTACCCGGTCAAGGGGGTCTTCCACCCCTTGCCCAGGGAATCCTGTTCACTCGAAAGCGAGGCTTGCTTTTCCTTTACAAAAAAATGCACGGCATTTTTACAAAAAAAAATTTTTTTGTAAAAAAATTTTACAAAAAAAAAAAATTTTTTACAAAATTTTTTTTACAAAAAAACTAGCACGGCAACTTGCAACCTGCGCACCAGCACGGCAATTCACAGCTGCGCACCTTTGGCGTGACGTCATGGCAGCTGTTCGCGTCCCTCGTCCCTCTTGGACGGCACCATCCGGCAGGGATTCACCCTCCTGCCGGATTCCAACCATGCACGCAGCCATGACATCACCCGGCGCATAAAAAAAACACAAGCCTCGCATCTCGAGGGGTTCCCCACGCGAACACATGTGCTCTGCCCGTTGGAGCTTAACACACACACGCCCGCGTGGAGAACCCATCCGGTCCGAATTTGAAATCCTGCCTAAACTTTGTCCGTCGCGGGATCGGCAACATTCACCGCGCTCGTTTCCGGACCGGGTTTCACTCCCGCAAGCGAGCACGTGGCGGCCTCCTGCGCTGCACGGCCCGAACCTCGCGCTGGCTGCTGGGTGAACCCGTCGCGGTCCCCGTTGAAACTACGGCCGCTATCCAGCCCTTGTCCCTCTGTCGCCGTTGTCGTCGCCATTCCACCCACGCACACCTGCGTGTTACGACGCTCACACACCACTCCATTACACTTAAACCGGGAGACGCGGCTGCGTGCTCCCGCATGCTGACCGTCACCTCCCTCACATACCGCTCTCTCACACACACGGTCTCTCTCACACTCGGCCGCTCACTCACTCGTACCATTTCCCTCACACAAACCATACCACTCACACACGCGGGGGCACTCGCCCGCGGTGCCTCACTCCCACACAGCTGTTCGCACACGCGTGGCCTCTTCCACCTGCGGTGCCCCTTTCACACACGGCGTGCTGGGAAGCACGCTCTTCGGCACACTTGCCACCACACCACTCACATGCGGGGTCACTTCCACACACAGGGGCGCACTCACACCTTGCACCACACACACCGGGACAACCACACTGGGGATTAGTGCCACCACAAGGGGTTCCAGGGCCTCTATACCCCCCAAGCTCCGTGTGCACCCATTCGCAGCACTCCTCCCCTCAACCTCGCAAAGCACGACCGAACCCACCTGGTCGTGATCCCCCTCAAGGGGGCAAACTCCCTCCTCTCGTTCCTGGAGGAGGCCATCCAGTTGCCCGCACCGGGTCTCTAACCAGTCCGCCAGCTCCCCCTCATGGTCCTCCACTACCTCAATGTGTGTGTGTTCGTAACTAACCCCGTCCAATTCACTCTCTATCTCCCGTGTCTCTGGCAATACTTTCATTTCCTTCTTTGTCTTTGTTACTTCCCTCGTCTCCTTTTTTATTTGTGTCTCCTTTATCAGGGCCCGCCCCAATTGTTCCTTCATCCGACGAGTGGCGTCAATCAAGTCCTGCACCACCAACATTGCTCCTTGTGGTGCTGTCACACATCCCACCTTATTACGTTGTTCTACTTCCTGGCTCCTTCCGAGTCGTTCCTCCTCTCGGAACTTCCTGAGTTCTTCGTTCTCCCTCCGGAGTTTTTCAATCTCCGTGGACTCCAATCTTGCTCCCCGTTTTCGTTGTTCAATTTCCAACTCACATTGTTCTTGTTTTCTACCCCACAGTTTCTCCTGCTCTTCATTTTCCAATCATCGTTTCTTTCAATTGGCTCATTTCCTTCTTGTGTTTCATTCGCTGTTCTCTCATGTCTTTCCTTCTCCAGTTTCGTTGTTTGCTTCATTTGGTTAATCTCCCTTTTGTGTTTCATTTGCTGTACTCTCACTACTCTTCCTTGTTTCCTCTCCTGTCTTTCCTTCTCCAGTTTCGTGGTTTTCTTCATTTGGTTCATCTCCATTTTGTGTTTCATTTGCTGTTCTTTGTCTATCTCCTCGCACTCCAGCCTCGCCTTTTCTTTCAATTGGTCAACCTCAGCTTCATGTTCTTTTTGTTTTCTATCCTATTGTCTCTCTTGTTCCTCATTCTGCAATCTCGTGGTTTTCTTCAATTGACTAATTTCCTTCTCCTGTCTCATTTTGTTCTTTCAGTACTCTTTCTTGTTCCTTATTCTTTAATCTGGCCTTCGCTTCCAGCTGTTCAATCTGTACAGTGTGGTTCCTTCTTCTTTCAACGTCCTCAGCCCGTTTTGTAATTCCATCTTTGTTCTGGTGTTTCCGTAACTCGGAAGCTTTTTTTTTCTAATTCCGTCCTCAATTTGCATGCTTCTTCACTCATTTCATCCCTTCTTTCCACTGCTTACCTCCTCAATTCGTCCCTTTTTTTTATACTGTATTCCTTTAGTTTTTTCTGCCATTCCTTTCCCATTCTTATCTCCCCTTCCAGGATTTCTCTTTTAAACTGGCCTGCCCTTACATCTCGCTTCAGTAGTTCCAATTCCCCATCTTGTTTGCGTTTTTCCTTTTCTAGCTTTGTTTTCCTTTCTTCTTCCTCCCTCAATTCTCCCTGCAGTTCTTTGAACTGTTCAGACTTTTCCAGCAATTCTTCCGTCCTTTCCTCCAGCTGTCTCTCTCCTCTTTTTATCTTCCATTCTAGGCTCTTTCCTGATTGCCTGTTCTTATCTCTTCCTTTAATTGTTCCAACTCCCCATCATGTTCACATTTTTTCTCTTCCAACTGTATTTCCCTCACTCTCCCCTCCAGTTCTTTGAACCGCCTTGCTTCCTCCAATAATTTTTCCATTAGTTGTTTTACTTCCAAGTCATGCTCCTTTTGTTTCTTTTTGAGCTCGGTTTTCCATTCTTCCTCCCATTGTTTCCTATCCTGGGAGATACCAATCTGCTGTTCCTCTATTCTTTTTTTCAGTTTGCTCTTCGCATATTCCAACTGACGGGTATAAAACACTACCAAATTCTTTTTCCCACATAGTTTGTCGACTCTGTTGGCCAAGTCATGTTTTCGCCACCGAATTCGTTCCAGTAAATCGTCCAATCGCTGTGTCCCCCCGTACACGTAATTTTTCTGAAGCTCGTCTACGTGCCGTTGTGACTCGTCCACTCCACTTTGCACCTCCTCGATATATTCTTCATAACGCTTCACCTTTTCCAAGACATCCCCCAATTGTGCCTGAAGCCTGCCAATGCTCGCATAGTCATCCTGCCATGCCTGCCATGGCACATGCCGTGACTACGTGACTTGAACCGGTGACTGGGAGCTCACGCCTCGTGCTGTGCCGTTAGTTGTGCTATTAATATCAGCCCGCTCCGTGCTACGCTGAGGTGCGATCGCGCTGCCATTGTGCGACTCCGTTTGCCGGCAAAGTTCGTGCTCAAGCCGCTCCCACTGACCACAGTTAGTGGTGGGGTTATAATTATAAAAAGAACCGACCTGGGCCATGGATCCTACATTTCTACACATATACATTTCTACCCCCGGCACCCGCTCGCCTTGAGACGCCATCTTATTTCTCGTAAGGGGTTAATTTAAATTGCTCGTAATTTGGAGGGAATCGGGGGTCGCTCCTCTCACACCCCTGGACCGCTTCCCCGTGAATTTAGCTTGGAGGCGGGGCGGATTCGAATCCCACGACCTGACACCAGTGTTGCGAGGAGGGGGATGGGTTCGTGTCCCACGACCTGACACCAGTGTTGCGAGGAGGGGGATGGGTTCGTGTCCCACGACCTGACACCAGTGTTGCGAGGAGGGGGATGGGTTCGTGTCCCACGACCTGACACCAGTGTTGCGAGGAGGGGGATGGGTTCGTGTCCCACGACCTGACACCAGTGTTGCGAGAAGGGGGATGGGTTCGTGTCCCACGACCTGACACCAGTGTTGCGAGGAGGGGGATGGGTTCGTGTCCCACGACCTGACACCAGTGTTGCGAGGAGGGGGATGGGTTCGTGTCCCACGACCTGACACCAGTGTTGCGAGGAGGGGGATGGGTTCGTGTCCCACGACCTGACACCAGTGTTGCGAGGAGGGGGATGGGTTCGTGTCCCACGACCTGACACCAGTGTTGCGAGGAGGGGGATAGGTTCGTGTCCCACGACCTGACACCAGTGTTGCGAGGAGGGGGATGGGTTCGTGTCCCACGACCTGACACCAGTGTTGCGAGGAGGGGGATGGGTTCGTGTCCCACGACCTGACACCAGTGTTGCGAGGAGGGGGATGGGTTCGTGTCCCACGACCTGACACCAGTGTTGCGAGGAGGGGGATGGGTTCGTGTCCCACGACCTGACACCAGTGTCGCGAGGAAGGGGATGGGTTCGTGTCCCACGACCTGACACCAGTGTTGCGAGGAGGGGGATGGGTTCGTGTCCCACGACCTGACACCAGTGTTGCAAGGAAGGGGATGGGTTCGTGTCCCACGACCTGACACCAGTGTTGCGAGGAGGGGGATGGGTTCGTGTCCCACGACCTGACACCAGTGTTGCGAGGAGGGGGATGGGTTCGTGTCCCACGACCTGACACCAGTGTTGCGAGGAGGGGGATGGGTTCGTGTCCCACGACCTGACACCAGTGTTGCGAATTCGCGCCCGCCGGCGTGCGGACGGCCACGTCACTCGAATCGCGACCGCGTCGCCCACTGGATGGACAATTCAGTCGTGACCCTCCAGGAACTATCGCCTAGAGCCAGTCACGGGTGGGCCTTTCGACCTCACCACAATCGTGCCAATCGGCCACCCGCGTAGGATAGGGTTGTTCGCCAAACCCGACCTCCCTGAGTACCCACGCGGATAGTAAACCGGGCGATCGTACCTCGCCGCAGGTCAACTCCGGACACGAGCCGCTTGGGCGGCCCGTTCCGTACTATCAGGATAACCGAGCGGTGTTATTGGCGACCTCGGCGGTTCAGATTATTTACCGGGTGTTTTGCACCCACTACGAACCCTTTACGTGAAGCAGGATGGAGGGTCAATAAAGAAAAGACGAAGCGAAACGGGAAAACAGTTCACACAAAGCACATTTATACAGCCATACACAAAAAGCAAATGCAAGAAGAAAAGCAGTTAAAACTGACTACGCGCACACACTGCAACACTTATAAGTTCTACTTTACGAGACACGGCGCCACAAGATCCATAAAAAAACCCTGAAAAGAAAAATGGTGACTTCCCTTTGGGCCGTCGAGTCCCTCTCCCACGTCCGTCGGCGTGGTCGCGCCTGGCCGCGACTCCGATCCCTGGTGTGGTAGGCGAGTCCTCTCCGGCGTGCCTCGCGCCGGCACGTGTTGGCCGCTCGACGCCACGGACAGGGTTTCCGGCGTTATCTCAGCGCGGATAGAAGGGGGGGGGGAAGAAACGTGGTTGCTAGAGGTGGTGGTGTGGGGAATGGCAGACGCTCCGTCCCGCCAGCGGATCTCGGGACCGCACCACAGAAGACCAGGCCAGCGGCCACCACGAAGAGGAGACGAAGACGAGGAGAACAAGAGCCAGAGCCAGAGAAAACGAAGTTAGCAAGAGCACCAAAAGCGCTCCGCCCGTGTCCGACTTTAATAGCCCGAGGCTCCGCCCTTCACTCCCGCCCCCGTTTTCGGCTCCACCCTCCTTCGAGAGGGTTCTCGAAGAGGGGCGTTCCCTCACCCCGACCGTCTCACGCTGGTCATCCACCAATCGGCGGCAAGCTGCCCTTCCTCCTTCCTTCACACCAAGCGTGGGGAAAAATGGTGGGAAAAACAGGTGGGAAAACCTGCGCATGCTCGTGTTCCCTCCTTTGCGCCTTTGTTTGCCGTTCGGGAGGGAACGTAGTGGCGAAGATGTAGTAGCGTAGATGGTGGAGGTAGCGTGGTTGCAGTGTGGTTGGCGCTGTGATGGGGATGGCGTGGTTGTTGAAATGTGTGTTTGAAATAAAAGATAGAAAAAGAAAAACGCCTAACTCAAAGCGTCGCAGCCCAGATGGATCACATAAATTCCCTCGATACAACGGGTTTGGGCTAACTACACATGTACCTCTGAAGATATCTCACCTGAGGGTCCTTTATGGTGTAATGCGAATTTCCACAGCCGTAACAATGTATTAGTTAAGACGAAGATGAGCTGAAAGTGGAAAAATAAAAAAAACAAGTGGAATTGTGAAGTTTGATTGTCTTTTACCTGTTGGTTCTGTGCCAGTTGAATGTGGTGAAAGAAAAGAACAAGACACAGAATGAACAGCAAGGACTTCTGAAGGAAGAACATACAAATGGTGAAGAAGCCGAGCAATTCCAACAAGATTTGCTGAACGTGAAAGATCGCAGTGAAGGAAGTGGATCTGAGGAAGTAACCAGTGACACAGGTATATTTTGAACTCCACTCTCTTCCTCCTCCAACTGCATCAAACATTTACATGAACAATATTTGCACTAATAGATGACATTTACTCTTCAATTTGAGATGAGGAAAGTGAAGATGACGATGATGATGAGGGCTGGATCACACCGAGCAACATCCGAGAGTTGCGGGATGATTTGTGCAAGGAGGAATTGGTGGAGGGAACTAAAGTTGCATGTCTCACTACCGACTTCGCAATGCAGGTTGGACCTTGGGCGAGGTTAGAATTCCTCACTTTTATGTGGACTTTTGAGCTAATCTATTTTTGTCACACACTGATGATGGTTTTATTAATCTTATTGGGGTGAGTTCACTGGTCTGATCTTTGCTCCTTAAGAACATCTGGAAAGGTTGATTAATGGTAAAATGCCTGACCTACCCTTTGCAATTTATCCATCATTCAGAACGTTCTGCTCAACCTGGGTTTGTCAGTCATGTCCGTAACAGGCTTGCGTGTCCGTGAAGCTCGAACCTTCACCCTACGCTGTTTTGCTTGCTTCACGTGAGGATTTGGCCCCTCTTTCTCTTGCTTGGCAGATAAGAATGAAATATTGAAGGCAGTGATGATAAATATTAACTTTTCTTCTTATCAAAATGGTGGAGCATGATTCACCTCTGGTGATTTGGACATCCATTGCAGACTAACTTGGGACATGCAAAAGCAGTTTTGCCCTCGCTGTGGTAATGCCACCTTGAAAAGAGTGCCTGTGTCACGTGGTTCTGATGGCTCACTGGTCCTGTACTTGTCAAGAAACCCCAAAGTCTTGAATCGCCGTGGACTCAAGGTAGACCCTTCAGATGTAGTTAAAGTTCCAATCTGGCCCAAACCATCCATTGAACAAAGGAAAAGATGACATGCCCCTTCCCTTTTTTTTCTCTTCAGTTTTCTCTGCCAATGCCGAAGGGTGGAAAGCATGCCCATAACCCGATATTGTGCGCCGACCAGCGCTTGGCACACGAGAAGGTGTCACGCAAGGCTCTCGCCCGCACCGCTGCCCTGGAGCCAGACTACGATGCTGGTATCTCCCCCTTTGCCGTTCATGACCTGTACAGCCGATCGGCCACACTGGGGGTCAAGCGTCCCGGCTTCGGTTCCGGGCGACAGAGGATGAACCCCAACACACCACGGAGCCGCTTTGGCCCAAAGCGTAGATGATCAATGGAATGTAAAACCATTTAATTATTTCACTTGTACAGCTAAAATGGAAGATTGCATATGGAATTTTGGCAAACATGAAATTGAGCACATCTCTCGACTTGGTTTACTGTGCATTTCCTATGAGTGTGTGATAGTATTCCAGATGCCCTTTGTTTACTTATGATCATTCAATTTTGCATTTAAGGTATCCAAGCAAGTTGGCTGGCTCAAAATGAATGGCAATGCCCCCAAAACCTTTGTGGAGGAAGGCTAAGGAAGTAGCATGGTGACCATGAGGCAAGATTTAAGGAAAAACAATCCACATTTATTAACTTTGAGGACAGGTAAACAGATCTTAAAACAATGCCAGGCAGCATGGTTTAAAAAAAAAAAAGAGCTATCCCAGACCCTTCCCTCCAATCAGGAAGTCCACAAGAAAGCCTTCACAAAAGCAGTTCTTAAAAACCATAAAGGCAGCTAAACATGGAATTCACAAATGCTGCTGGTACTCAGTACACTGAAGGTAAGGGGGGAGGAGGGGCGGTTGTGAAGAACGTTACACCAAATATGGTGCATATCTGTTACATCTCATTGAGGAATGAGTCAGCTTCAATGTATTAAAGTTCAGACAGGTGTACTTGTACTGGCCACATTTGTCATTATCAAAAAAAAAAAAAAAAAGGCAAATTTCTTTATGGGCAGACATTTTGCAGACCATCCCAAAATAATGGAACATGAGGGGGAAAAGTTCCTCACAACATTGAAATTGTTTTGAACAAACATATATATATATATATATATATAGATCGATATATTGGTACTCAAAGAAGAACATCCCTCTTACCTTCAGTGTACTGAAAAGACCACTAAGGTATGAGGGACAGGTGGGGAGGGTAGGGGTCGCTGTTTGGAGGATGCTGGCAAAGGAAACCCCGCACCCTGCCAGGCCAAGCTCCGTGTCCCTCTGGCCCTAACCTGTGGGAAATGCAGGCAGAGACACAACTGTACCCAATTTCTATCAGGCCACCCCCCCATCCCCACAACCCCATTGCCATTCCAGAATGCCATCTTTCCTGAAAAACAAAAAGACTGCCCTAAATTGGGATCTTAGACCTGTAAACCCAGAGCCCAAAAAGCATTCAATACATTATGGTCAAACTATGTGCCATAGAAATAACCTTCCCACTGTGGCCAAGGCTCTCATGATACTGCCTCTCTTAATGCTCTAACATCCAGCATTAATGGCAATTAAAATTCATAGCATGGGATAATGAAAACAACTGGGGGGGGATTCAATACACAGCTCGCTAACGTTCAGACCAAGCATAGTCAAAAGTTAGAAAGCAATGCAGTTAAGAATCAAACGGTGAAGAGACCCCCCCAAAAAAATAAAGATGACAATAAACAGACTCTATGAAAGGTCATTAATCTGACAGCTGTTCCCCCTCAGCACCCTTCCCAACTCCCATCCCATAAAGCAGCCCTGAGGGAGCGGCAGTTCTACAAACCCGCTGTCTCGCTTGTACACTCGGGTCTGCGCCGAACCTCGCCGCTCGTACACACCGCTCTGCCATTCCCAGCAACCACTCAGCTCTCCTCAGCCAAACCAAGACCCCCCCCACAACCCCCACAACGTGATAAATCACCCAGCCCAAATTCCATCAAGCATCAGTGCATGGAAAGCTGGGGTGTTGGAGAGAACGGGGAAGGAAAGTCAAGACTGAAGGGAAAAAGGTCAGGAGAGAACAAAAATAAAATTAAAAAAAACAAACAAACAAATCAATGATGGCACAACACAAACAACAATGAAAACATCGCCCTTCAAAAGGTTCGCACATCAAGCGAGTCACATGATGCACACTGCACATGTATTTCTCAAGCTCACACCATTTCCTTTAAATTTCAGGTGACTCGCATGGGAAGGAGGGTGGTGACGAGAAAACTACTCGTTTTGGATCATTCCATTAATACATCGCAACAAATTATCCGGATCTGAAAAAAAAAAGCTTCTCTCAAACAATTCCCGAGATCACATTTTGGACGCGATCAAGCCAGAAGTTAAATGAACTGCCGTATTTGCCTTGTCCAGACAAGTTTTGTATTTCCACCGGCATTCTTAAACTGACAGGGCCCAGATCTGACAGGCATACGTGTCGTGTGGCCGACAGCATCGCACGCACGATCGATATCCTTTGTGGGAGGAAAAGAAATTTGCAATGGGGATTTGATACAAGTATGGAATTCCTAAGTTTAACTAGTTTGTATCTGCAAGGATTTCCACACGGCCAAGTAAAGAACCGAGAATGAACAATTCAAATCAGCCATCATTCTTCAATTTGAGATGAGGAACAACAGAAATGCACTAACTTCAATACAACAGAAATGCGCTAACGGAACCAACATACCACGTTGTACTTTTTTGGATGAGGTTAGAGACCCACGGTATGGAAGTGCATAACCTAGCTTTATACACTGCCACTGTGAACTCCACAATGTCTATTCCCAAAGAAGACCCCGAGCGGTATTATGGCGATCCACATTGCTTTGCGAACACTAGTTCTGGGAAGCGTGTGTTAGTCCGGGAGATGGAAGGAAGTTCGGGATGCAAGGAAGTTTTCCTTCAGGATCCGAGGAAAAATAAAATAAAAAGTTTAAAATATTAAATGGAGATGGGTTGTTTAATCAAATTCCCAAATACGAGTACAACCAGCGAAACAAACAACATGAAAATAAGAAACGTCAAAATTCCCGTAAACGGAGCATTATGTACAATGTCCCGCACTCTGTGCCGCTCAAACTATCTTCTCCTGAATGAAGGGATGCTGCAGAGCATGATTGATGGAGATCCGTTTGGCCGGATCCAGCATGAGGATTTGTTCCAGCAGATCCCTCAACTGATGGACTTTCTTTCGTTGTTCCTCAGGCAGGCGCTGGAAGCCCACGAGGTCAGACAGCAGGTCCTTGGTAGGGTTAATTGTGCTCATGATGGTCACCTTCTCCTGAGGACATTGTGCGAAGGTGGCAAGTGGACAGCAATGAAGGAGAACAACCAAGATATCACACACAGCAAGAATGTGGATTGCTTATTCTGTCAATACTCAGTTGGTGTAACCTTACCCTCTCTGTGATTTTGTCAACCTCGATGTGTGTGAAGTTGAGATTTTGGTCAAAGTGCTGGTCCTTGAACATGCCTTTGCGGATCATCTGCAGAAATGACACCACCAAAACACAAGTAAAGAAAAATCCACTTATAAAGGCTGATCAATTAGTCCCCAGATTTGGACTCATTTTACAATGAGTCGTTCAGTCATGAGAATTGTGGCCAAATGGGGGGAGGGTCGTTTCTGTGGCCAAACGGGGGGGAGGGGCGTTTCTGTGGCCAAACGGGGGGAGGGGCGTTTCTGTGGCCAAACGGGGGGGGAGGGGCGTTTCTGTGGCCAAACGGGGGGGGGGGAGGGGCGTTTCTGTGGCCAAATGGGGGAGGGGCGTTTCTGTGGCCAAACGGGGGGGAGGGGCGTTTTTGTAGCCAAATGGGGGGAGGGGAAGAAAGTGTTTCTGGGGCTAAACATGGAGGGAGGTGCGGGAGTGGCTAAACTTTGGAGAATGGTGTGGGCGTCGCTCAACAAAATAAGGCGTAGCACGGGTCATATCATGCCGGGACCATGAGCCAAGTATTCCGGTGAACACAAAAAGCATCGGACGTCCTACCTTGTTTGGCATCTTTCCTTTCAGATCCATCATAAACTTCAGCATATGGTTATTGGTCTTGCCCGGGAAGAGGATTTTCCCCGTGTAGAGCTCGTACAGGGTACAGCCAACAGACCACAAGTCGATGGCATAATCATACGGTTTCCCGATGACTGTCAGAAAACGAGGAACATAATGATCAAAATGCTCCAATCAGATTGCATTATAAACACTTCACAAGACTAATGGAAGCAACACTACAAGGCTCAAAACACTGTGGAAAACCCAACAAAAGCGTTTGATCCTCAACATGGCACATACGTCCCGAGTATGATGACGCAGACACTAAGATAGCATCCTCCGACTCACCAATTTCCGGGGCACGATAGAATCGGCTGACGAGGTACGGGGTTATGTCACAATCGGCGATATGTGACGCTGAGCCAAAGTCGCACAACTTCAGAATCGTTTTCGATTCATTCACCTGGACAATAAGAAAGTGGGCCGTGGGGGAGGCAAGGTGGGAAGAGCAAGAGGAGAGCGATTTAACGTGCAGTTTTCAAACACGTATCCCCACCATTATGTTGCGTTTTAAATAGTCACAACCATTTACCCATTGAACAAGACAGTGGAAGTGGCAGACATGAAAGTGGAGAGTCGAAGCCGATTTGCAAACGCACCAGGATGTTGTCAGGTTTGATGTCTGCGTGCAAGATGTTACATTTCTTGAGTAGTTTTAGGGCCAGGAAAAGCTGCTGGCTATAAGAACGAACAGCTTTAATGTGCAGACCAACGTCCTTCCCATACTTCTTCAGAACCTCTCGCAGGTTCATGCTGCATACATGGAGCAATGTACAGATCAAGGGGTTTTAAAACGAGAATAAATGAATGAAATGAAGAGCACGCCAAAAATAACAACAAAACCCGCCATCAATGAGGTGGTGAAAACTGTGCGCATGCATGAGTGTTGGGGAGGGATGGGGTATGGACACCAAAAGTGGTGACAAGATATTTATGAAGGGGACAGGGGGAGGGGTTAAAATGAAGGGGACAGGAGTGCCGGGGGGGGGGGTAAATTGAAGGGATAATTTACCTGAGTGGCTCAAATACAAGGCAGAGATGTTGTTTGTGGGTAAAATGGCGAAACAATCTGACACAATGAAACTTGTCATCCGTGTCTGCATCGTTTAACTTCTTCAGGAACTCCAGCTCTTTCAAGCCTGTCTTTTGCCTGTAAACAAACACAAATAGGTCAACACTTGTGGGGGGTGAGGGGTGGAGGGGGAGGTGAGGGGGTTAAATTGCCAATTTGCATTTGGTGACTTTACAATAGATACTTCTTCTTTCGACAATGCCCTTCATTGGCAATCCGAGAAATTTGTCCGACTTTCCAAGCAGGGCGTTGCAAGCATTCCACGGTAAACAATTTAAGAAACTTTTTGCTTTTTGTTTTAGTTTTTGTCAATGCGACAGCAACACTGCCCAAGTGATGCCTTGGTCATACCAATTCACCGTACGGAAGGCCTGTCGTACGTCTCGTGGCAGAGGTCTCGAAGCGGAGACACATTTGTACTGCGAGACCTTGTCTTATCGAATGGAATCTCTGCTCGCCAAGTCTTTACCGTCTGGGCGATTAGCAGGGAGACAAGGAGAAGAAAAGGGTGTGGGGGAGGAGGGATGGGTGAGGAGGACGGAAGGGGAAAATCAGTGACCTAATGTGGCCTACAGATTCAAAAAACTCAGAATCCCTCATTCCTTGCTAAATTGTTCACCAATGTGCTGGAGGAGCCTTTCAAACAGAAGGAATCAAGTGGCAGAGGGTCCAGAGGTAGAAATCGCACCTTGTTGATGGACACAAAATTGGAGGCAAATGTGGAAGTAGTCGAGGGGTGGAGAAAAAAAAGACAAATAAAGTTTTTTTTTTTTAGCAAAAAATTGGAATACAAAAGGAAGGTATGAGGTTCTAAGAGAGAACAAAAAAAAAGTTAGGAAGCAGAGGCATCAAAACTGGGTTGCAAGCTTGCACAAGGGGAGGAGAAAGATGCCAAGACAAAATAAATTTGGCAAGATTTCAAAATAAATATACTTATAAAAAGAAAAGAAAAACAAGCACGAAGAAAGAAGGACAAAGTTTGGTGACAACGCACATGAGTTCGTTGTTGCGAATTATCTTGATGGCAACGTCTTGATTCCCCCGAGCGATGTCTCGAGCCCGGACCACGTTACTGAACACACCTTGACCGGTGTACCCGTACACATTGTAGCGTTTGTCGAGCACCTCACCGATGTTTACACCTACGGGTGGGGCAGGGAGGCATGCCGGCGCGATTATGTCGGTCATGTTCCATCACCATCAACTTGCTGCAAAGTCGGCATCATTCTACCCATGCGGTTATCCCCTGGAGATATCCCAGATGTTATGGAGGAAGAAATGGCCGACGATGAAGCAGCCAACGTGGTGCCCGGTCACATTTCAATTTCAAATAAATTGATGCAAATCTGTTGACAAGGATACACTTTTACACATTTATCATTGCACCCAAAAGCTTGACAATGTAGATTGAAGAACGCTTGCCTATTCTGGTGGCGTTATTGGTACAAGATCCGATAATGTACAACTGCAGTGTGTAAAAGCTGTATTTGAAGGATCAGACACAACAAGATAGCATTCTGTAACAACGGCAACGGACCAGCGTGCTAGGTTTCCGAAGATGATTTTTAAAATACTGGAGCTTACGGTAATATCCCTCGGAATCGGTCCAGTTGTCTCTGAGATTTGGATTCTCCTTGTAATCTTTCCCCACGCCAGCCACCCTCACCCTGGGGCTCTGAATGAACAGGTCAAAAAAAAACAAAACAAAAGTTAAACAAAGTACTACAGGTAGTGTGACAAATTCCAACCTATTCATCAAGAGAAGAAGCCTATTGCCAAATGTGATCGGCAGGTTTCATGGATCACACACTGGTATTAGTTCCCTGGGC
This sequence comes from Eptatretus burgeri, assembly GCF_056783735.1. Lineage (NCBI taxonomy): Eukaryota > Metazoa > Chordata > Myxini > Myxiniformes > Myxinidae > Eptatretus > Eptatretus burgeri. The sequence goes on along the minus strand of NC_140975.1, from coordinate 12,070,974 downwards.
CTTACTGGCTCTCACTATCAATGTCAAGCATGGTAATGTGGTGAAGACTATGGACTGGCATCCCAGAGGTTATGGGTTAAAATCCAACTCAAAGTAGATTTAGATTCTAAGCATCTGGAAACAGCTCATCTTTGAAGTACTGTGTCTCCATTGTGGTAAAAAAAAAAAAGTCAGCCGACTCGCCAATGACCTTCAGCGAATGGTAATCTGCCTGGTCTACCTGGACTTGTATTCGTAGCAATCAACCATAATCGGTAGCAATCATACGAGAGGAAAAAATGAGGGGTGAGAGAGAGAAGAGAACTTCCCAAAGTTAATATTTTTCGAAACCAATAAAAAGCATCCATGAAACAACACGCTCACTTACATCAAAATGCTCTGCAAACGTGTCATCAGACTCCACAAACATGTCAGGAACCAGGGGCTTTCTGGGTGCAGCATCTGCTGAACAATAAGGACAAGTCCAAATGAAGCAAAAAGTATCTCCAGATCCCAACATCAGCTCAGTTGTTCAGTTGATTAAAAATAAATGATTAATGGTACAAAAAAAATACCAGAATAAAAATGCTACGTTGCTCCGTCTCCCCGATTCAAATATTTTCACCAAATTACCAGCAATGCCCTCCAGCCACGCCATCTGGCGCATCTTGGCCACCATTGATGCTTCGAACGTATCCCGATTCTCAATCTGGTAAGCCTTGACATCGGCGGCGGCCCGTTCAAACAGCTCTTCTTCAGGGGATGGCGAGCGTGAACGCCCTGAGCTGTGCGGGCTGCTCGGCTCCGACTGCTGGCTGTCTGCATCTGGCTGCACCCGGTATTTCTGAAAGGCAATGTCATCGAGGTTGAAAACATCCAGGCTTGAAGTCAATCTGGGAAGATAAGGAGAAACAAACATCTCATATCCACCAAATTAAAAAAAAACATTCTGAGCTATGTGGTTACACGAGATCTCCACTTATACCTGCAGTGAAACAGTGAAACTTTGGAACGAAGCCCTAAACTCCATGACTCATCTCAGAATAAACCTAAGTGGAACATCTGCTCAAGGACAAGAATGTGAGGGTATGCATCAAGAGAAAGGAGAAAGGGAAACTGAAGGTCACGATTCCAACTTCGAATAACTGTGGTATGTCACTGCAAGTGCCTCGTCAAGATGCAACATGAAGAGGAGCTTTAGAGGTCGAGTCAGGTGAAGCCTCAGTAAATTGGCTCACCAGTATGGGTTCAATTCCCTTGGCTTTCTCGGATTTATCAGTTCCCCCTGGTAAAGTGGCAACCTGGTCAGGATTTATTATATCAGTCACAGAAGACATTCACGACCTGTCATGAGTGCCCCGATGCTCTGGAAGAAGCGTGGGCCTACCTACCTTCCCACCCCGAAGTACAGAACTGGTATAAATGATGTGCAGGATATCTTCAGTCATGTTCCATTGATTAAAACACTTCAAACATAATGACGGGTACCCGGGAGGAGGGGGGGTGGAGTATGTGTGTGTGCGTGTGCGTGTGCGTGTGCGTGTGCGTGTGCGTGTGTGTCTGCAAGTAGTCCAACGGTCTCGATTCTCAATTTCCAAATTGACAATGTGCGTGAAGTTACGTGGATCCCTGAGAAGTTATCCATCTTGTCACTGTGTGCAAGCCATGCCAGGAATGTAGCAATGCCGAGTACCTGCACAATCGCCATCCTCTGCATCCTGCGCTGCTCAATCACGTAATCCTCATCTTCTTCCTCCACATCCACGTCTTCAACGCTAATCACAGAAAGAAATCATTTGATCGCACTCAGCTCGCAGACATCATGAAATGTGAAGATGCTTTCCCACGCCATCCTACTATATTAAACAAGGAAATTCTCTGTACAACTGATAATTATAGAATCGAAAAGGGCTGGGCCAATATTCACCAAATTTTGCATACGTGCTCGCAGTACCCAGGGTCAGATCATGGGAACAAAATAATCCCTATCCTCACCGATCCCACTCCCCCCAACCCCTAGCAATGTTAATTGAGAATGGGGAGACGACTTGCGGTTTTCACCTGCACAAGGAGAATAATTGTACAAGTGTCGAAACCACCAATTCCTCCCAGAGGGAGCTATATTACTAAAAGGAGACGTATCTGTCTGTCAGTCACGTGATGAAGCAGGACCTAGACTTTTAATGTCACGGTTCCTGCTGTTGGAGAATAAAAATATATAGGACCACTGGAACTGTAGCATAGCATATCTGGGCCCTGGCCTAATTGTAACCAAAATTTGGTAGAATTCTGACTGATCTGGTGAAGATGTTTGAAAGAATTTGGGTGATTTTTCCAAAAAATTTACAAATACGTACAAACAATAATAATTACATGTTGTAAAAAAATCCTTTGTTCACGCGTTTTCACTTGGTACATGTGTATGTCTGAACATTATAAAATCAAAAACAGCTTGGCCGATATCCATCAAATTTTTCATACGTGCTCTGTGTACTCAGTGTCAGGTCCTCAGCACAAAATAGCCCACCCCCTTACTTCCCATGAGGATGGGGAAATGACATACAATTTTCACCTGTCCACGTGGAATTGTACACGTGGTTTCACTCTGGATCACTGGCTGAGGGAGGGGGGTTTACAAAACACCTTTACTGCTCGCAGAGGGAGCGGGTATTGCTAGTTCCAGAAAAAATAAACGATAAATTGCATATCGTTTACAATACACCAAGCTATCTATGGTCGGTCCACCGATACAATTGACACTCAATAACCAAACGAGCCACAAGTACAATTGCGTATCGTTTACAATACACCAAGCTATCTATGGTCTGTCCACCGATACAATTGATGCTCAATAACCAAACGAGCCACAAGTACACAGTGATATGCAGTCTGTCTGTGTGCGTTACAACTCATCATAAAAAGCCGTACTTCTCATCAGACGTATCCTGCTCCACCTTCATGCCTTCGGACAAGCTCCCTTTGAATCTATCTCCCTCGTCACGCAAGTGGCCATCACGCCGCCGGTGCCTCGAGTGAGGTGAACGGCGTTCTCTGTTACGGTCACGGTCTCGTGAACCACTCCTCCGAAGGCGCTCACGAGTGTGACGTCGGTCAATGGATCTGCTCCACACGATGGCAAACGAACAATGACAAAAGCTACAAGCAGGAAAGCGCTGGCAAAATTTGAGTTCCCTTACAAGGAACATAATTCGGGAGGAGGCCATTAGGTCCATTAGGCCTGCACAATGGTCACCAACCTACGGTTGCTTGTTTGTGCTCTCTCCTTTCTAAATGAGCATGAAGCAAGGAGGCAGCACGTACCATTTTAGAGTCTGGTATGACTCAGCTGGAGTTTGGTTATGACCACCCACATCCTGGACTCGGGATTAAAGACCATTAAACCACCCGAGTTTGGTAAAACTGGTTTTTGAATCCTTGAAAAAGTGTAACTATTCCACAAGTTTTTGCCAAAACTCACCCATCTGGAACGGAAGCATACACTTTCAATGTGCAAGGACCATCAGTCAAAGTGATGCAATTTGAATCCTTTATCTCAAGGTCATGCATCATGCAGGAAAAAGTCTGTACATGGAACAATTTTCATGCACCCCCCCCCCAACCAATTTTTAAACCCAGAAACAAAAACAAAAAACACCAATGCACTATAAAGTGTGTGAGGAGGAGGAGAAGGAGGAGGAGGAGAAGGAGAAGGAGAAGGAGAAGGAGGAGGAGGAGGAGGAGGGGGAGGAGGAGGAGGAGGAGGAGGAGGAGGAGGAGGAGGAGGAGGAGGAGGAGGAGAAGGAGAAGGAGAAGGAGAAGGAGAAGGAGAAGGAGAAGGAGAAGGAGAAGGAGAAGGAGAAGGAGAAGGAGAAGGAGAAGGAGAAGGAGAAGAACATATATATTCCCCACCCAAGCCCAAACACATATGGCCTTTGTGAAAAGGCAAGTTCACGCTCAAGTACGATAGCAGGCAGGTCCACTACAAGGCCATGAGGACTAATGAAAATTTGGTGCAATGGACCAACGGGACCACTAGTGCGTATAAACAAGGCACCTGTGTCGAGGTGAGCGGTGACGCAGAGGAGAATGGGATCGGTGGTCAATCGGTGATCGGGAGCGGCGACGGGAATGTTGGAGATGTGAAGGAGAGCTCGGGTGATGATGACCTTGTTCATCAGATCGGTCTTTGGAGCGTGACGTCCAATCGAATCTCTCTCTCATGCGTTCGACCGATCGCGATCGATGGCGAGATCGCTCGTGCCGGTGTGACAACTCATCTCGAGATTTTGACCTTGGCAAATAAAGCAATGGAGGGATGGGGAGGAATGAAATAATGATCGAGGAAAGATATATATTGTATTGTGTTTGAGCAAACATGTAAATGATTAATGTCGTTCAAAAAGTGTGTGTAATGCTTCATCGCATGTGTACTGTACTAAACAAAACAAGGAGACATCACAACAAAAATGGCAAAGGTTTTGAGCGTATCATGCGGAGGAGTCCAGTTCCAAGGCCGCAAGCCTGCAGATAATCAGGAATATCAGCACTCAGCCTTGACAAGCCCTATTACCTATGGGAAAGACTGCGCCTGCGTTCAAATTCCCTCTGCTTGCTGTCTGTAGATGTCCTGCTGCTCCTGTAGTTGCTGGGCTGTCCACTCGGCGAATGAGCCTTCTCGAGGGCATCGTCCCCACGAGCTCGGCTGTCAGAGTCACTGTGCCTGCGTCGATGGCGTCCTTCACTGCCTCTCTGCCGCCGAGGAGACAAGTTCTCTTTTCCTGCACCTGGGGACATTTCTTCCTTTCTCCTTTTCTTCTTCTTTCTCCGTGACTCATCTTCGCCATCGTAAAAGCCTTCCACATATCTCTCTTCCTTCTTCAAACCTCGTGCTGTTTCCTCACTACTCCAGCTCTTCTCTTTTGCTTCCAAATCACTGTGTCTCTTTCTCTCTTTTTCCTTGAGCCTCTCTTTCTCTTTTTGCTTCTCCTTCTCTTCTCTTTTCCTTTCCCTTTCTCTCTCCCTCTCTTTTTCCCTTTCCCTTTCTCTTTCCCTCTCCTTTTCCCTTTCTTTTTCCTTCTCCTCCCTCTCCCTTTCCTTCTCCCGCTCCCTTTCCCTTTCTTTTTCCTTCTTCTTTTCTTTCTCTCTTTCCTTCTTTTCCTTTTTCTCCTTTTCTTTTTTTTCATCAGACCAAAACTTCTCAGAAACATCACCATCATCATAATCCTCCTCCTTGGTAGAATGACGACGCACTCTACGGTCTCGTGACTTTGATCTTCGCCCTTTTTCATCGCGACCACAATACCGCCCACCAAACGATCCGCTTCTATGGCGCAGTTTCTCCCGGGAAATATCGTGGCAATCCTCCATGGGCGATTCGACCGATGCTCGATTCTCGGTCTTAATTTCCATCAAATCAATTGTTGGGGCAACCACAGTGAGCGGTTTGGGGATCATCACCGATGGCTCATGGTTTTGGATGGCTGTAGGTCTGGCACTGACACCATCCGTTGAAGGTACCGGACGTTCACTGATCTCACCTTCTTCCTCCGATCCAGAAACGTAACCCTGGAGACGAGACATGCATCGACAAAGGAAACTTGAATTTGCTTCACATTATCTCGACAACACATCCTTATAATGTTGACTGATAATGTAGAACAAAGTCCCCCAAAAGCTATTAAGAATCCTCATGTAAAAGATTCAAAAGAGAAAAAAAGAAATATAATGATTATTCACTCCAACTTCTCAGAAAACAACAGTAGTCCAACAAAGGTATTGACTGGTTAGTCATCGCACTCACCTGCAAGATAAGACCCATTCCTGAGCGAACCTTCCCTTGCCCTTGCATTTCACTATCAAGCTCTGCTTTGATCAAAGCTCTCTGCTTTTCGAGATCTTCAAGCACAGTGTCATCCTCAGCACGCTTCCTCTTGGTAGACTCGACATCACCCACGCAAGGACCGGTGATGGCAGAGACTCGACTCGAAGGCACCTCGGCTGCACCCACACTTTGTGTTTTGTCCCAATTCTGCACAGGCTCTGCCTCCACAGCGTTCACAGGAGGCTTGGCCTGCACCCGCTCCAGCTCTTCTTCTTCTTGTGGGTGCTCCTTACGCCGATGCTTCTTGTGTTTGTGCCGGTGCTTTTTTTTCTTCTCCTCGTTTTCCTCTGCACCACTTGCGTGACTATGCTTTTTGTGCTTCGCCTTGTGATGGCGGTGGTGGTGGTGGTGGTGATGCTTGCGCTTCTTTTTCTTGCTGTGACGTAACGTGGCTTGATCACCGTCTGAACCATCGCTGCAATGTTCGCTCATGCTCTGCCCAGAAATGGTTCCAATCTTGGAGGCACTGATAAAAGCAAACAAACAGATAAATAAAACAGGCAAAGATGACAAGTAAATCTTGCATGAAAATGTAAAACTTAGCAGCTACCTTAAAAAGTGGACATTTTTAAATGGAAAGAACGATTTAAAAATATCAAACATGTTTCAGTTTCCTTCAGTGATAAAAAGATAAAAAGCACAAATCAAGCTTTAGTTTCATGACTATAAACACCAACAACCTGTGGGAGCAGCAAAGGGGGAGGGTGGAACTTTATTTTGTTGTGTGTGTGTACAACAAAATTTAAATATACATTTCAATAAAATAGACATCAAAGCTTTTCGACTTGCACTCCTCAAGATAAAACCGCAAGCAGATGAAGAAGAAACATCAAACTCTCATTTATGAACTTACAATGTAATGTCCTCTACGTTGATTGATTGAGGGAAAGAAAGGCCGGGGTTACCTGATTGGTGGGACCAAACAGCATCACAAATAATGAGTTGGCGGAAATGAACAGCCATGAATAATGATTAGGCGGAGATGAATCACCAAAGTACCAGAAACATAATGCTAATTAGCTGAAGCCTAGGTAGGGGGAGGGGGTTTGGTTTTCATGATGACAACGTTGACTGTGATAGATGTCACACAGTCAAGCCATCATAGTCAAAATAGATATAAAGTTCAGACAAATTCTGTCTACAATGAATAGGGCTGGTAGACCTGATGAATATGGCCTCCATTGCACGAAGGTGAGCTCAACTGCATCCTCGACTCAGGGTTGGCCCAATGCAGGGAAGTGTGAGCCACGGTGTTTCAGGGAACCCTCATTGTAGAAAGTGATCAGTGTGCCTAAATAGTTTACTAAACAAAATTTTGGAGGAGATATTTTAAACAAGCGTTTGATAATCTATGAAAAAAAATGTATGGTCTTCCTGGTCTATATTGAGTCTTTCATGTGCTCACTCTGGGGAATTTGTAATGAAGATGTCAATAAGGGCCTGTTTTGTATTTTCACATTTGTAAATTAATGATATTTCTTGTAGGGCTGACATAATTATTTCAATTTTTATGCTAGTCTTGGTTCCCAGTATGACAAATAGCCCCAATATTATTTGAAAATAGAATTGGATCAGCTCGAAAAGGGTCTATCCATGTGAACTGACGGAAAACGTCGAAATTGACCATTTTCACACTAGAAGGCTCTCATTGGTGCCTATAAATTCCCTCGAGTGCAATCCGATAGAAAATAAATATTTTTTCTAATGATATTGCTTGAAAGTTTTTTCGAGTAATAGTAAACTTTCATGCTAGGTACCATCAGGATTAGGGAACTGATATGACTCGGCTAGCAAATTGGGTTTGGCCACTGAAAATCTCCACCGGTCCATCACATTTTGCATTTCAGTCAATAGTTTAGACTAATAACATAGCAATTAAATTGTTGTTGGTTATATACTCAAATACAATGGGAGTGATTAATCTGACCAAGTATCATTCCCTTATTCCCCCTATTAGTGACAATATCATCCGATGAAAATTTCTCCACCGGTCCGTCACATTTTTAGAAAGGTGATTTTTCTGTGTAATTCATGTTATTTTCCATAATAAATGCTTTTGATTATATAACTTAGCTTACTGATAGCATTGATGCAGTATTTTATTCAGGTTATCATTTCTGGACAAAATTTGGGTTTTTGACCCTTCGAATGACAGTCATCGATGAGCTGACAGTCATTTTAAACAATGGTTCACATAGCATTATGAAACAATGGTACAAGCTATAAAACCCCGAAAGTACAATGTTTTTATCCTGGACCAATCATTAGAGCTGACTTTGCTGTTGTTTGAGCTGAAAACTTGCATGTCAGCCTGACCAAATCAAAAAATCCTACCCTATTTTGAAAATGATGACATTTTGTGATGACAAATCCTTTTTATAAACTTTTTTTTGCAAAATTTTCAGTGAATCTTGGATTTTTTTATGCTGCAACAACTTCACTGTACATGAAAATTGATTTTTTTTTCACGACTTCTCAAACAATTTGGCTCACACTTAGCTGCTTTGACCCGGTTTGAAACCAGCCATTACGGTATTGCTCTGTACACTGAGGATTATTCAGGAAATGGCAACCAATTGCTGAGGCACAGGGAATAGTTGTTGCACTATGTACATTCTTACAAGCCCGAGTTGGTTGTCTCTGTTCAGTTGACTGACCCCGTCTGATCCCCAAAGGGATGTGTTGTTCAATACGATCCTTCAATCTGAAAGATGTGCGGCCCACATACCTAGCATCACACTTGCACCAAAATTCTTAAATAATCTTACTTGTATGAGAGGCGGGCAGAACTTCTTTTTGGACTGATGTAAGCAACCGGTGGGTGGTGAAAATCACTCGTGGTTGAACAGCATAGTAAGAATGGGACACTGTCTGTTTGATCTGGTTTTCAAACCGTTGAGACACTTTGCCTTTCCAAGGTAGACACAGGTATACAGGGCATTTACCAGGTCCGATTATAGGATTCTTTGGTGGGTTCAGGAACTTGTATACACATATATCGATGTTCTGTTCAGGATACCCATTTTCAAGAAGAAGTCTTTATGGTCTCAATTTCAGCATGGAGTTTATCCTGTGGAGCAGAGCTTCCTTGCTCCATTGACCAAGATACCAATCAATCGAATCTTGTATCAAGAGGAACTGTAAGAGTCCCACCTAGTATACTGTCCGGTAAAAGTAGATTTACGGTAGACTGTGGTTTTATAAGCGTTGGCCAATTTCTCAACTAAGACGTCCAAGAAGAGAAGTACGCCGAAGCGTTCCATCTCTAAGGTGAACTCTAGTTACCTGATTGGTGTAATGTCCTCTAGTTACCCGAATTCAGGTATGCCAAGAAGACTTTACATGCTGAGGTTGCCTCAAAAACAGTAAAGATGTCATCCACCTACCGATAATAGATGGAAGGGGGTTGAACTTCAGGATGTGGATCTGCAAAGGCACGTTATTAACAGTAACCTACAAAGATGTTTGAACCTTTATAAATGAGTTTGGTGATTCTTCTTCATCTGCTTGTAGTTTTAGCCTGAGGAGTACAAGTCAAAAAGCTGTGATAATATTTGTTATGTTTGTTATCTCCTCCTAGACCAGTAATTCTTAACCTGGGGGAAAATTTTTGGATTTCAGGGAGGAAATTATTTTTTAGGTTGAACAATTTTCAAACTATTTATTGCGTTGAATACGTCATCCGAATACGCTTCCTAAGCGATTAAAAATTAGCGGAACAAAAATTCTGCGCTTAAAGACCGAAGACATCAATAGTTTTGCCAAGTTTATTGCCATTTTTAAATGATGCAATGCAAAAACATTTCCCTTGATACGAATGATTTGAATAATGATGAACTTTTGCTGATTTTAGGATTGCTAATGTTAAAATATTATGACTGTTAATGTTGTGCAATGAATTGTGTATCAATATTTGAATGAAAATATCTATTGGAATAATTTTTTTTAAATAAATTTTAGTTTTTAAAATTAATTTAGTGTTGATAATGTGGTGGGGGGAAATATCATTATTCGGCAATTTCAAAGGGGGAAACAATACGAAAAAGGTTAAGAAACTGTCTGAGACAAAGCGTCAACGGTCCATGAAACTCAGCTATATTGTACTTAGTATACATGACTCGATGGTTATACTTTTTAGATCGCTTCACGAGCGAATGAGCAAAATTTAGGAGGGTTAAAAAGTGAAGCTGAGGCCACCGAGTATTAGCTATGCAGCCCGAGATACATCACCGAACATGATTGGTCCAGTGCTATCATGTGCCTACCACAGAGCAGACCGGCGATGACAGGATTACGAGATCCCTACTATAATTCATGGACCGGTGTTTATGTGTTCCTTTGTTGCGCTACTCCTCCTACAGTTATGAGCAGATTCCATCCAAACTTGCTACATAGGATCAACATGACCACAATTAGTGTATTGGGGTGCTTATACTTTCCTGGTGGTTTTGTGTGGGGGGGGAGGGGGCAAGGGATGCAAATTCTCCATGTAAATGTGTATCATGCAGCACCACCTTCAGGTGAGGGAGGGTATTACAAGTCTCCACCATTTACAGTACAGGATTCCTGTCCCCACGGTTTCCAGTGCTGTGGGGTGTTTTGGATCGTAAGCAGTCGGTATGTGTTTGCTTCATGCACATAACCCGGGTAATTATTTTTCCCATACTGAGCTGTCAGTTGTCTAAACACCACCCAAATAAAGGTATGCGTCATAAGAACGTGTTGCATGCTTGGAACAAGATTTCCCGTTGGGCGGGTACTGTGCTAGTATGAGTATGTGTATGTATATATTGTTACGAATTCGCGCCCGCCGGCGTGCGAACTGCCGCTTTCCACTAATAGTTGCAGCTCGCCCACCGGATGGACAATTCAGTCGTGACCTTCCGGAGCAACGCCGGAACCCTGTCACGGGTGGGTCTTCAACCCCACCACGGCCGAGCCAATTGTCTACCCGCGCAAGACAGGGTCACTCGCCGAATTTAATATACCTAAGTACCTGCACGGGCAGCCGACCGGGCGACCGTACCGCGACGCAGGTCGGCTTGGGACACGAACCGCTGAAGCGGTCCGTTCCGTTCTGCAGTGATAACCGAGCGGGTATTATCGCCCGACCTCGCCGGATCCGATTCTATGTAACGGGTGTTTAAAACCCAGGTATTTATTCCACGATGCAAGATGGCATTTTCAATCGGGAGAAGACGCAACCAACGGGGTACATTTGAACAAAGCACATTTATTCTCAATTACACGCATGTACAGCCAACACGTATAAGGCAAACAAAAGCAAGGGAAAGCACTACGACCGAATATGATTATTATTAATGTACAGTCACTTAACAGTTTTACTTTTGGACATGGCGCCACAACATGCACTCAAAATAAAAGAAAAGACCACCCCCACAGACAGGGGAGTCAGACAGGGTCCGCAGACCTTTATAACGTGAAGCCTTGGTGACCGAAAGGGCCCGACGAGGCCGCACAGGTTACCTTCCTCGCTGGGGCGACCCACGACGCTCCTTTCCCACGGCAGCTAGCGTAGCCGCGGTCCGGCCCAGGCCTCGTCCAACGGCCAGGCGATTCGGGCCCAGCCTTCAACACCTCAGAGGAACGAACGGGCCTTCGCTCTTTCCGAGCTGATGCTCTCGTTAAGAGCCCGCTCGTACCTCGCGCTGCCTGGACTGTCACGAAGCACGATCACCTCGGACCGTTCGGAGCTGGTTGGCGAGTCTTCTACTGCCCATACTCGAGCGTGCAGGTCTGCGCGGAAGGGCAGGCGGGGCTGCGCTCCCAGCTCGTGTCTCCTCCTGGCGTCCGACCCTCTCCACCGACTGAAGGCTCCAAGCGCCAGGCTCCCGACTTCCGCGCAGCTCCTCGACCGCTCCAGACAGACCTCCAGACCCGACTTGACTCGTTGAACTGGCGCTCTGCGCGGCCTTTTATAGGGCTGGTGAGACGAGATCTGATCTCCGCCCTCTCACCTCTGACCTCTGCTCGGAAAGCGGACGTGGTAGAAATCACCGGCCCTCTGGATCCGATTCTCCGAGAGCGAAGCTTCCACACAGAGCGAAGCTTCCACACAGAGCGGACGTGGTAGAAATCACCAGACTTGCGCTCACAACGAAACCTCCCGCGTCGGATTGCAGCAACGCTGTTCGCTGGGGACTCGCCGCGGCTGGTGCAAAAATGGCGTCGTTTCGAAGACGAAGGTGAGGTGGTTTGTGGCGTGGAGATGTTGACGGTTGCTGGCGGAGTGGTGAAGATGGCGTGGTTGTTGAGAGGCAGGTGTGGTTGTGGTTGGTGTTGTGGTTAAGGGGAGCGATGTTGGTTGTTGTAATGGTGGTGGAGATGTGGTTGGTTCAAAATAACGATAGAAAAAGAAAAACACTATCTCAAAGGATCACAGCCCTGTGACATGAATAATTCCCATTAAACAACGGTGGGGAAATCTAACTGAACACAGACTTACCAGAATAACTGAACTAAGGACCTTTATAGTGTTCTACGAATTTCCACAGCCGTAACATTATATATATATATATATATATATATATATATATATATATATATATATATATATATATATATATATATATATATATACATACATATACACACACATATATATCATTCTAACCACTAACTGACTGACATTAAAAAATCGGTGCCTTCCAGCTGGCGCAGAAGGCTGAAATTTTGCATGCTGATGGACATCAAAGCCAGTACGCCGGAAATAAAATTAATAAATAATAATAAAAAAAAAAATCACAGGATCACCGGACAACATCCATAAATTAAAATATACTAGTACGGGCACATAGGGGCGGGCCCATAGGTGCGTGCCCGTAGGTGAGTGCCAGTATGTGCAGCCTCTCTCTCTCTCTCAAACCTCGAAAAGGCACATCCGCGGGTCCCCAGCAATATTCCTGGCAAGTTTCAATCGTGCAAAAGAAATAATAATAATAAATAAATAAAAACATTAATTGTGATATCATTCGTGACGTCATAGCACCGTATCCTGTCATTGGTCGACAGATAAATGGCCATAACTTGGGAACCGCTTGTCCGATTGATATCAAACCTTGAAAAGGCACATCAGCGGGTCCCCAGCAATATTCCTGGGAAGTTTCAATCCGATCGGACCAGTGATCGTCCGGTTATTAAGAATTTGGGAAAAAATTGGCATGATAAGGTGAGAAGGTGGAACGACACCTTCAGCTGCCATATACACCTTTTCAACACTGAAAAAGCAGTAAAATGGCCTTAATTTGGGAACCGCTTGTCTCTGTTGAAACTGTTGAAAAGCGTCCGTGAATGAAAATATAAATAAACAAGAAGGGCAATCGGTAGAGTGCATCGCTTCGGCACGTAATGCCTCATCCACAAGAACATATCAGGCCCATTGCATTTTTGAAGTAGAACGGGCACTCAGTAGAGCGCATACCTTCGCCAACGCTACATTTTGCCCCCCCCCCCCCCCAGAAACCGTTGATTGTGAGGGTATTTAACAGTAGAGCGCATACCTTCGCCAACACTACATTTTGCCCCCCCCCCCCCCAGAAACCGTTGATTGTGAGGGTATTTAATCCCATACCACATCTGCCATCTCATATGTGTTGTGATGGCTTAAAAACATGAAATTTCCTGTGTCATATCGGATATCACAAGATTGGGCATTCAATTCACAACATTTTGGTAATGGTTGCATGCAAATTGGATAAAAATCGACCGCACTATGGCAAAATGATGATTTTGACCTTTTCATGACCTCGACCTTGACCTTTGCACTCTTAATTTTGTAATTGGTATTAGAGTGTGGGGAACAGAACAGTCAACATTTTGGTGTTGGTTTCATGCAAATCAGATAACAATTGACCGTGTTATGACTAAAACCGCACATTTTGCAATGTTGTGACCCCCCCTGACCTTTGACTGGCAACCGCTAATAAGGGTTATTACGTCATTGTGTCATGTCACATATCACAAGATGGGGCATTGAATTCTGAACATTTTGGCATTAGTTGCATGCAAATTGGATACAAATTGACCGCGCTATGGTAAAAAGACGATTGACCTTTTCATGACCTTGACCTTTGACCCGATCGCTCCCAAAATCTAATCAAATGGTCCTCGGATAATAACCAATCATCCCACCAAATTTGCTGCGATTCAGTTCAATACTTTTGGAGTTATGCGAATAACAAACAAACAAACACACATATTCACAAATAAATAAATAAATACACGACGATCAAAACATAACCTTCGCAACAAAGTTTGTGAAGGTAAATATCGTGCTATACAGAATATTGTTTTTGACGATATCCCTCAATGGTGAAGAATTACTTCAAAAATCATCAGATCCAGATCCGGATCTTCACCAAAATCGAATCAATTTGTCCTTACCACACACCCAACGTGTTCACCAAGTTTCATCAGAATCCATCCACAACTTTTTGAGATATCGTGCTATATTGTTGTGGGCCGGGGTTCAGTGGCGATAAACGATCACAAGGTGGAGCAGTGGAGTAGTCTCCCACCGAACACCCGGAATTTAGGTCGTGACTCTCGGACAACTCCGAAAGGTCACGGGTCACTAAGAGCAATGGTTATCAACCTGGGGGTCGTGACCCACTGGTTTTTTTCGGGGGTCGTGGGAAGGTTGTCAAAACAAATAAATATATAATAAAGAAATTCATAAATATTTTTTGAAAATTATTTTTCAATTAAATCTCCCATAACAATGTTGTAATGTAGTCATTATGAAACAGATTTGAGCAGCAAGGGAGGAGAGAGGAGAGAGGGGAGAGGGGAGAGAGAGAGCGGGAGAGAGAGAGCGGGAGAGAGAGAGCGGGAGAGAGAGAGCGGGAGAGAGAGAGCGGGAGAGAGAGAGCGGGAGAGAGAGCGAGAGCGGGAGAGAGAGCGAGAGCGGGAGAGAGAGCGAGAGCGGGAGAGAGAGCGAGAGCGCGAGAGAGAGCGAGAGCGCGAGAGAGAGCGAGAGCGCGAGAGAGAGCGAGAGCGCGAGAGAGAGCGAGAGCGCGAGAGAGAGCGAGAGCGCGAGAGAGAGCGAGAGCGCGAGAGAGAGCGAGAGCGTCGAGAGAGAGCGAGAGCGGCCGAGAGGAGAGCGAGAGCGCGAGAGAGAGCGAGAGCGTCGAGAGAGAGCGAGAGCGCGAGAGAGAGCGGGAGAGCGGCCGAGAGAGAGCGAGGAGCCGCGGAGAGAGCGGAGAGCGCGAGAGAGAGCGAGAGCGCGAGAGAGAGCGAGAGCGCGAGAGAGAGCGAGAGCGCGAGAGAGAGCGAGAGCGCGAGAGAGAGCGAGAGCGCGAGAGAGAGCGAGAGCGCGAGAGAGAGCGAGAGCGCGAGAGAGAGCGAGAGCGCGAGAGAGAGCGAGAGCGCGAGAGAGAGCGAGAGCGCGAGAGAGAGAGCGAGAGCGCGAGAGAGAGAGCGAGAGCGCGAGAGAGAGAGCGAGAGCGCGAGAGAGAGAGCGAGAGCGCGAGAGAGAGAGCGAGAGCGCGAGAGAGAGAGCGAGAGCGCGAGAGAGAGAGCGAGAGCGCGAGAGAGAGAGCGAGAGCGCGAGAGAGAGAGCGAGAGCGCGAGAGAGAGCGAGAGCGCGAGAGAGAGCGAGAGCGCGAGAGAGAGCGAGAGCGCGAGAGAGAGCGAGAGCGCGAGAGAGAGCGAGAGCGCGAGAGAGAGCGAGAGCGCGAGAGAGAGCGAGAGCGCGAGAGAGAGCGAGAGCGCGAGAGAGAGCGAGAGCGCGAGAGAGAGCGAGAGCGCGAGAGAGAGCGAGAGCGCGAGAGAGAGCGAGAGCGCGAGAGAGAGCGAGAGCGCGAGAGAGAGCGAGAGCGCGAGAGAGAGCGAGAGCGCGAGAGAGAGCGAGAGCGCGAGAGAGAGCGAGAGCGCGAGAGAGAGCGAGAGCGCGAGAGAGAGCGAGAGCGCGAGAGAGAGAGCGAGAGCGCGAGAGAGAGCGAGAGCGCGAGAGAGAGCGAGAGCGCGAGAGAGAGCCAGAGCGCGAGAGAGAGCGAGAGCGCGAGAGAGAGCGAGAGCGCGAGAGAGAGCGAGAGCGCGAGAGAGAGCGAGAGCGCGAGAGAGAGCGAGAGCGCGAGAGAGAGCGAGAGCGCGAGAGAGAGCGAGAGCGCGAGAGAGAGCGAGAGCGCGCGAGAGAGAGCGAGAGCGCGAGAGAGAGCGAGAGCGCGAGAGAGAGCGAGAGCGCGAGAGAGAGCGAGAGCGCGAGAGAGAGAGCGAGAGCGCGAGAGAGAGAGCGAGAGAGCGAGAGAGCGAGAGCGCGAGCGAGAGAGCGAGAG